>NC_137431.1:6799376-7029376 GCF_964374335.1 Astatotilapia calliptera | reverse complement strand
GAAATGTATAAAAAGTCTCAACAGGATCACCCTGACGAAGACTTGCATAGACTTTGCTGTTGCTCGCTTGCAAGTAATGAAATAAGAAGTATGTTCAGGAAGTTGCACAACTCGTTTACTGACATAATGTGTAACCCGTTCCACAATCCTGGAGACACCATTCAGTCCAAGGCCTTTGATGGGATTGTTTCTGGTACAAACAGATGGTACAAACTGCCTGATATGTCTTTACCCAGTCTTTTACCCTTTATTTTTTTTAAATATGTTAAACTTGCTGTTCTGTGTCTCACTTTATAAGACCATTTTTCTGACAGAAAACCTGGGTGCTCACAGTGAAAGTGAGGACCTTGGTGAGGGAGCACAAGCCAGCAGATGGACTTACGGCTGCTAAGCGGCTGCTAAGGTACAGTATTGCAATGCTTGTAAAGGGGCTCTGGCTTCATGCTCCACTGGGCACTAAAAAACAGTGCTCCAGTCTTCTCTGCCAGGTCCTTTAAAGACAGAGAGTAAACCAGAGCCACAAGAAAACTACTAAACTCAGAAACCTCTGGTAAGGACCTTGTTTGTTATTATTGCCAGCAGCCAGGCCACAAAACTTCTGTGTGCCCCATCTGCAAAGCTAAGGTCACAGGGGATTGCTATGCACCCCAGCAGGAGATGGAGCCCACAGGGAAAGACAGTGGAAATGCAGTGCTAGAAAATGGTAAATGTCAATAGTCAGCGAGTTACTGCTTTGTTGGAAATGTCTTTGGTTAACCATTGTATGGTACCAGTGAGCAATATGGATTATAGCAGACAGGAGGAAATTTTGTGTGTACATGCTACTAAGCATCGTTACCCCAAAGCTGATGTGACAGTGACCAAAAAGCTCTCCAGAGAGTGATCCGTACAGCAGAACGCTGCTGCAGGATTGCTCTCCCCCCGCTTCAGGACACCTACACCAGGAGATGCCGGACTAGAGCAGCGCAGATACTGAAGGACCCGTCCCATCCTGGCAACAAACTGTTCCAACTTCTGCAATCTGGTAGAAGGTTCCGCATCTTCCGGGCAAGGACAGAGAGACTCAAGAGGAGCTTCTATCCCCAAGCCATCCGTGCCCTAAACACACACACCCGCCCTCTCACATCATCTATAATTGACTGAGACAGGACTCTTCCAGACACTAAACCAAGGAACAATGTACATTTCAATTCCTTTAATTTTAAATATGTTTATATTGTCTATCCTGTAAAATAGTCAGATGTCCATTCATATTAATGTACAGAATTCACCTGCTTGCTGCTACATTGCTGCACATTCACCCAATGTATATACTACATATATATATATATATATATATATATAATGTTCTTCCTCTACACCCCCCCCCAATTTTTTTGCACATGTCGAGGAGCGTGTCAGGCTACATTTCACTGTGTGTTATACTTGTATAACTATGCATGTGACAAATAAAGAACCTTGAACCTTGAACCATTAATGAACAGTCCTACATGTTTTCTTTTCTGGTGGTACAGAGCCTGCCTGTTGATGTTATCCCAGGAATGGAGTTTTAGGGAGGATGAGACATTGAAAAACTTGATTGCTAAGGTTACTGAAGGGGAAAATGGAAAGTGAGAGGGGAAATGAAAAGTTCATTTTTAATAAGCATGTGTTATACGCAGTTGACTGTGACCACCAATATCTTGAGATCCCTGGTCCCTAGGTCCTTTATCATGTACCTAACACACACCCTTCCCTGGGTCTTTAATGTTTGCAGACATACAGAAATCCTGAAGTGCATGCTCCATATGCCAGAAAACATGTCCTCCAAGGAAGTCAGACCAAAACCTCCTGTAGTCACTGCCAGTTATCTACACTCATTTCTAAAAGACCAGGGAACCAATCCGTGGCTGCCCTTCCTGCTGTTTGCATACAGAGAAGTTCCCCTACCTTTAACGGAGTTCTCCCCTTACAAGTTACTCTATGGCTGGGATGTACATGGGCCCTTGGATCTACACTCGAAGGGTTGGGAGTCTCCTTCCTTCACTTGGAGTGATAAAGTACTATGTACTCGAAATGAAGCACCATCTGGCAAGACATTGCAAGGAAGCTGGGGGAACATGTCCAAGGCTTATATAACCCAGAAAACCTGGTATGGCCAGCAGGCAAGGCACTGTGATTTCCAGCACTGTCAAAAGGTTTTGTTATTCCTCCTTTCTGCTAACACTTCTGGCAAAATGCCAATGGCCGTACACTGAAGGCTCAACAAAATGAACAGGTCCGTTTTAAACATCTGGCTTGTGTTGCCTTTAAGCCATTTTAAGATCCGTGGCAACGTGTCATGCAGGACGCATCTCCCTTCTGTGTGCAAGTGAATGAGTGAGTTTATGTGTCTGTAAGGAGTATGTGGTGGCTACAGTGAACACTGAAGTTTGGTCAAAGCAAAAAATCTATGATGATTTTTTTTTATAATCGAGTTGCAGCCCTAGTCAACACTGCAGTCTGCTCAAGTTACTGAGCAGTCTCAAACCAATGTTCCAAGTCCTTGGGAACACACAGGATGAGTTATCAAAAGCTGAAATACTAAGCATTGATTATCCAAGGTTTTAAAGGTTATCTTTACCTAAGCTGTTGCGAGATTTAAACAAATAAAAGTTACCGCCTTTTGGACGGGCTGAACTGCTATATGTATTTGACTGACCTGGTGTGGAAATGTTTAGACATTTACAATTTACTGACATCAAAAGGATGATTTCTTTTGCTGAGATGCTGAACCACATCAATGTCAAAGGCCTGATCCAATGTCCAAGGAACACAGAGCTTTGCTTACAAGCTCTGTAAGCTCTGTAAAAGAGAACCACCAGACTAAAAAGATCCAAAAGATATTAATTAAGAGTTGTTAATTCTCTTGCATTTTGACGTCACAAAAAAGATGTACACAAATATTGGAATTACCCTAAAACTGGCAGAAATGATGAGACAAGCCATACCTGATGAGACAAGTAAAGGCTGTACACTTCCGGTATGATGGCGCCTGTGTTTGGCTTTGCCGCTGCCGGGTGCAGTTTGTCACGCTCTTTCGTCGTGCTGTTTTTCTCTGCTCTGCTGTTTTCTATTTGTATCAATGATGTACTGGCTGCCTTGGTTTATGATCGTTTGACGCTGTTATCCATCCGATCTTCAATGATGGCTCAAGATGTCTCATCCTCCTCCTCCTTTGGCACTTTCCATCCTCCGCACTCCTTTGGCACTTTCCATCCTCCACCAGTGGCTGGATCCTCCGCCAGTGGCTGGATCCTCCGCCAGTGGCTGGATCCTCGGCCAGCGTCCTCAGCGTTCCCCGCAGACCACGGAGAAGGAGAGGAAGAAGAGCAGGTATCCAGGTGAAGCTTAGGCTTTTCTGGCGGCGGGGTCTGACTAGAAAGCGATGTCGAGCGTGCTTTGTTACCTATGCTCAGAACAGCTCCATGGAGAGGAATTTGTTTTCCACGTCCCTGCTTGGAGATGCAGGGCCCGGCTCTCCGAGACCGTGCTGCCTCAGAAGGGTTCATCCAGACTCTCCTGCTGACTGGCTTTTCATCCCCTCGGTGAGTGGAATCTACGAGCGTGAAGGCTCAAACCCCAAGTATTTACGTCCTTTAACTCGAGCCTCTGCCAAAAATGATGCTTCCACCCCGCTGAACATGGCACTTTTTAATGCCCGATCATTGACTAATAAATCGTTCGTGCTTAACGATTCTATATCTTCTAAAAAACTGGACTTCTTATTTCTGACTGAGACCTGGCAGCGGGACTTGGACTATTCGTCTCTCATTGAAATGTGCCCGAACGGCTATTCCGTCATCAGCCAGCCTCGGGGATCTGGTCGTGGAGGAGGTCTCGCGGTGGCATTTCAGGACCGTTTCAACTGCCGTTCAGTGAAAGTTGGACACTTTCTTTCCTTTGAATTACAGCTTATTAAAATCAGAAGTAAGGATCCTTTTTATTGTGCTGTGGTGTATCGTCCACCCAGCCCAAATAGCTTGTTTTTATCGGAGTTTAGCGACTTCCTGTCCTCTACTATGAGGTTGTCCAGACTGCTTTTAGCTGGGGATTTTAACATACATGTTGATGATGACTCCGACCTCTTTGGCAGAGGTTTTATCAACATTATGGATTCTTTTCATTTTACCCAGCATGTGTCCGGCCCCACACATAACAAAGGACACACACTGGACCTTGTTTTTACTTTGGGTTTGAATATTGATTCTATTTGTTCTGAGGACATTTTTTTTTTTTATCTCTGATCATCTCTGTATTCTTTTTAACATGTATTTTCATGAGCCTTTGTCTCCTGTTCACCGGACAATTATCTCGCGCATCATAAATTCCTCCACAGCGGAGAATTTCTCGGATGCTTTTAATTTAACAATATCCCCGCAAAATGGCGTTGATTTCTTAACAGATCTATTTAATAACCATTGTTTTTCGATTTTAGATTAAATCTGTCCGGTTAAAATGAGACCAGTTTCTGTTTCCAAGTCCTTACCCTGGCTAAATGACAACATCTGATCCATAAATCGTGATTGTCGTAAAGCTGAGCGCTTATGGAGGAAAACTCATTTAAATGTTCATCTCCTTTACTTAAAGGATCTTTTAGCCTCTTTTAACAATGCAATTAGAGATGCGAGGGCTGCTTATTTTTCTCATCTGGTTGCAAAGAGCAGAGGTAATCCTAAGGTATTATTTGACACTATTACTGATATTATTACTCCTGCTCCACCTGCTGCCATTATTTCTTCTAATGAAGACTGCGAAACATTTCTTTCTTTCTTTCTAGAAAAAATTAGTAATGTAAGGAAAAAATTGTCCCCATCAGCATCTGCATTGTCAGTTCCTACGCCAGCTCGGCCTGTCGTTTTAGAATGCTTTTTACCTGTCTCACTATCAGAGCTGGAAAAAATAGTTAATGCAACAAAAGCATCCTCCTGTTCACTCGACATTTTACCCGCATCGTTATTCAAAAATGTCTTCCACTCTATTGGTCCCTGTGTGCTCACCATAATTAACACCTCACTGGGATCTGGTAAAGTCCCTGCTTATTTTAAAACTGCTGTTATACACCCCCTGTTAAAAAAGCCTATGCTGGACCCATCTCTCACTAGCAATTACAGACCAATCTCAAAAACACCGTTAATTGCTAAGATATTAGAGAAGGTTGTGGCTAAGCAGCTTACAGCAGTTTTAGACAAACATAATATCTTTGACAAATTTCAGTCTGGCTTTCGTAGAGCTCATTCTACTGAAACAGCCCTTCTTAGAGTTTCCAATGACATTCTGATGCAAAACAATGCAGGAAAGTGTTCTGTACTCCTAATGTTGGACCTCACGTCAGCCTTTGACACCGTTGACCATTATATTTTGCTTGAAAGGCTGAAATACTGGGTTGGTGTATCTGGGTCTGCCTTAGAGTGGTTCTCCTCGTATCTCTATGAACGATACTTTTCTGTGGTGGTTTCTAAGTATAGGTCATCTTCCACGTCCCTGTCCTATGGTGTGCCACAAGGTTCTGTGCTGGGGCCCTTATTGTTTTTAATATATCTGCTTCCTCTCCAGCATATTTTAAGCCCCTTTGAGGACATTTGCTACCACTGCTACACAGACGACATCCAGCTATATATATCTTTTAAACCTGAAGATGTTTCTAAGCTGCAGATTCTAAATGTGTGCTTAGAAACCATCAAAGGTTGGATGGCTGACAACTTCCTCCAACTTAATGAAAAAAAGACTGAAGTCCTTGTATGTGCTCCAGACAGACATGTACCTAACATAATGAATGCTCTTGGTCCTCTTTCAACATTTGTGAAATCGTCTATCAGGAACCTAGGGGTAACCTTTGATTCTGCTCTTACCCTGGATGTCCACGTCAAATCTCTGGTTCAGTCCTGCTTCTATCATTTAAGAAACATTTCTAAATTGAGCCCCATAGTATCTCATACTGAACTGGAAATTGTTATTCATGCATTCATTTCATCACGATTGGACTACTGTAATTCACTGTTTACATGTCTAAACAAAAACTCCCTGGCGCGTCTGCAGATTGTCCAAAATGCTGCAGCAAGGCTTCTGACAAAAACATCGAAATACTCTCATGTAACACCATTGCTTATACAGCTGCACTGGCTCCCTGTTGAATTCAGAGTCCATTTTAAGATTCTGGTTCTGACATTTAAGGCTCTTCAAGAACAAGCACCAGCGTACATCATTGAACTTTTACAGCCCTATGCCCCTAGTAGGTCCCTGAGGTCTTGTGATCAGGGCCTACTTGTTATTCAGTATACAAGACTGAAAACCAAGGGTGATAGAGCTTTTGCTACTGTGGCTGCCAGACTGTGGAATTCTCTTCCTCAGAACTTAAGATCCGCAGACTCAGTGATTACTTTTAAAAAACAGCTAAAAACACATCGTTTTAAAATTGCATTTTGTTAACTTTTGACTGTTTTTGTTTTATACCTTGTGAAGCACTTTGTGATCTTTTATCTAGAAATGTGCTATATAAATAAAATTTTACTTACTTACTTACTTACCTTTCTTTGGAGTCAAGAATGCTAGGCCCTGACATGTTAGAAATTTCCACAGGTGCTTGTGTTACATAATTGGGCCTGTGCACTAGAACATTTCCCTAAATTTTAAAACTAAATTAGTCACCAGTGAAATGAATGGTGAGTCACACATCACTAAGCTTGGTTTAGAGCTGGTAAAATGGTAATGCAGAGAACAAAAACAGGCACAGTTGATAATGTAGTGTACATAGACAGAGACAAAGAAAGATACAAACAAAAATGAGTGGTAATTCCAGTACTTGTAGTTCCCCATTAAACTATGCATGTACTCTATACAAGGTTTAAGCAGTGTGCCACTCAGTCTATGTTAAATTCCATCTTACATTGTAAAAAAAAGGGTCATTGTTGCACCAAAGGGAGGGAGTATGTAATCAGTTTGGTTTATTTGTTTGTCTGTCTATCTTTTTGTTAGCATTTTAGTGTCCACAGTTATCGTTTTCAAATTTAATCTGATGGTAGTATTTGTTAAAAAAAAAAAGTCAAGAAAACATGTCAAGTGATATATGGTTTTCTTAGATCATTAGTGCTGCTGTCATCAGCAGAATAACATGCCCCCCCCCCCCCCGCCAAAGGTGTGTGTCCCGGCGTAAAAGTAATGCAGCATTTCAGAAAAGGAACATCAACCAACAGTAAAATATAGGGGTCATAGTGTGATGGTCTGGGGCTGCTTTGTTTCTCAGTTTCCCATTATGAAT
Source organism: Astatotilapia calliptera (assembly GCF_964374335.1). Classification (NCBI taxonomy): domain Eukaryota; kingdom Metazoa; phylum Chordata; class Actinopteri; order Cichliformes; family Cichlidae; genus Astatotilapia; species Astatotilapia calliptera. The sequence goes on along the minus strand of NC_137431.1, from coordinate 7,022,100 downwards.
ATACAGTATGGGTAAGGTGCACATATGCCATTTTTAAAATGTCTGCCTCTTTAGTAGGTAAGCCTGTTTTCACTTTACAGCAGCAAACTGTAGCAACAAGGTTTTTAGTGCCACCAATAGCCCCAGACCTACAGTGGGGCAAAAAAGTATTTAGTCAGCCACCGATTATGCAAGTTCCCCCACCTAAAATGATGACAGAGGTCAGTAATTTGCACCAGAGGTACACTTCAACTGTGAGAGACAGAATGTGAAAAAAAATTCCATGAATTCACATGGTAGGATTTGTAAAGAATTTATTCGTAAATTAGGGTGGAAAATAAGTATTTGGTCACCTCAAACAAGGAAAATCTCTGGCTCTCACAGACCTGTAACGTCTTCTGTAAGAAGCTTTTCTGTCCCCCACTCGTTACCTGTATGAATGGCACCTGTTTGAACTCATCATCTGTATAAAAGACACCTGTCCACAGCCTCAAACAGTCAGACTCCAAACTCCGCCATGGCCAAGACCAAAGAGCTTTCGAAGGACACCAGGAAAAGTATTGTAGACCTGCACCAGACTGGGAAGAGTGAATCTACAATAGGCAAGCAGCTTGGTGTGAAAAAATCAACTGTGGGAGCAATCATCAGAAAATGGAAGACATACAAGACCACTGATAATCTCCCTCGATCTGGGGCTCCACGCAAGATCTCATCCCGTGGGGTCAAAATGATCATGAGAACGGTGAGCAAAGATCCCAGAACCACACGATGGGACCTGGTGAATGACCTGCAGAGAGCTGGGACCAAAGTAACAAAGGTCACCATCAGTAACACACTACAACGGCAGGGAATCAAATCCCGCAGTGCCAGACGTGTTCCGCTGCTGAAGCCAGTGCATGTCCAGGCCCGTCTGAAGTTTGCCAGAGAGCACATGGATGATACAGCAGAGGATTGGGAGAATGTCATGTGGTCAGATGAAACCAAAGTAGAACTTTTTGGTATAAACTCAACTCGTCGTGTTTGGAGGAGGAAGAATACTGAGTTGCATCCCAAGAACACCATACCTACTGTGAAGCATGGGGGTGGAAACATCATGCTATGGGGCTGTTTTTCTGCCAAGGGGACAGGACGACTGATCCGTGTTAAGGACAGAATGAATGGGGCCATGTCTCGTGAGATTTTGAGCCAAAACCTCCTTCCATCAGTGAGAACTTTGAAGATGAAACGAGGCTGGGTCTTCCAACATGACAATGATCCAAAACACACCGCCCGGGCAACAAAGGAGTGGCTCCGTAAGAAGCATTTGAAAGTCCTGGAGTGGCCTAGCCAGTCTCCAGACCTCAACCCCATAGAAAATCTGTGGCGGGAGTTGAAAGTCCGTGTTGCTCGGCGACAGCCCCAAAACATCACTGCTCTCGAGAAGATCTGCATGGAGGAATGGGCCAAAATACCAGCTACTGTGTGTGCAAACCTGGTAAAGACCTATAGTAAACGTTTGACCTCTGTTATTGCCAACAAAGGTTATGTTACAAAGTATTGAGTTGTATTTTTGTTATTGACCAAATACTTATTTTCCACCCTGATTTACGAATAAATTCTTTACAAATCCTACCATGTGGATTCATGGATTTTTTTTTCACATTCTGTCTCTCACAGTTGAAGTGTACCTCTGGTGCAAATTACTGACCTCTGTCATCATTTTAAGTGGGGGAACTTGCACAATCAGTGGCTGACTAAATACTTTTTTGCCCCACTGTAGTCTGCCAGTAGCAACAATCCCACCACGATTTCTCCAGAAAGTTTTCTTGTACTCTTTTATTTTAACTATACAGAAGGTAATTTCTGCCTCAACGGGTCCCTTAATCAAAACATGAAAAAACGATGTAGCCTGGCCTGCTTATAACAACAATATATGAGCCAAAAATGTAAATTAATTAACACTTGAAAGACTCACCAGGCTCAAGGCACCAGGGCTTCTCCTCCTCAAAGGACAGCTCTGGAGGGCTATTTTCCAAGGACCTGCATGAGCAACAAAATGTAACTGAATCACAGCACCCCAACTAAACTCTAATGACATACAGACAGAAAACTGTTGAAGGCAAACCAACTGGACATAGTAGTGGTGGACAAGCAGAGGAAGAAGGCCATAATAATAGATGTAGCTATATAAAGTGATAGCTACATCAGGAAGAACAATGTGAAGAAGAACGTGAGAAGCTGGAGAAATACTAAGGACAGAGAGAGGAGCTGGAGAAGCAAGGTCAAAGGTGAAGACAAGTCTTGGGCAACTGCTCTGTCTAGCAGTAGCTGATGTTTTGTCCTTCTGGTGTTTCGCCAATTCCTCTGGGTTTGCCAAAAACCCAGAGGAATGATTCCAATACACTGCTGAATCTATGTCATGAAGAATGACTACTGTTCTAAAGGCAAAAATTGCTAAACATTTTTATTAAAAGTCTTGAGTTACAGCTGAAAATCTGCATTCAATCAATTTTATCTTTATGAATGTTTCATTCACTGTGGTGGTGAATAGAGGCAAAACTACAAAAATTATGTCTGACCAACTACCTATGGAACTAACAATATACCATGTGTGTGAAGACCAATACCTGCTTGCTACAGTGATGCAGACAGGAGTCTGACTCAGGCACAGACTGGATGAAGGAATGTGATAGTTGCCCTCCGGTCCTTCCATTGCCCCTTGATGTTGTTCTAACACAGGGCTGCAAAAAGGGTTGGAGGATCTGCAAAGATGACATTTGATTTGTCAAAACAACCTTTGACTACATTAGCTAGTTTGTCTAATGGTTAACTATAAGAGGGAATCTTATGCAAAAGCCCTTTCTAACCCTTTTTCTGTCAGAGGTTTGCTCCTGTCAAAGGGGTGTATTTCTCTCAAAAATTGTTCAAGATGTCTTATTATGTTGGTTAGGTTTGTCAGACCAAGGAAAGTTTAGATACAGTCGGAGGAATAATTATTCGAGCTACTTTGTAAGTTTATTCATTTCCAAAACAATGAATAGTCTCTAATTGCATAGAGACAGAATTCAACCAAAAAAACAACCCAGAAAAAATAAGAGTTAAAACCCCCTCAAAAGTTATTATAAACAGATTTGCATGTCATTGAGTGAAATTAGGTTTTGCTCCACAAGATCAAATACTTGTTTTAGTACTTGGTCAAGAATACTAACTTTCTTGGCATAATTTCTTATTATCAGGTTTTCATATCTCTCAGGTGGGATTTTGGTCTTTTAGGTTTCTTGGTTGCCTGGTTGGCAGCTTCAAGTTTCAGCTTGCTATAGTAATGAGGTCAGGAGACTGATAAGGCCAGGGTGGCTGTAGCTCAGGTGGCAGAGCAGGTCAGCCACTAATCAGAAGATCGGTGGTTCGATCCCAGGTTGCCTCCTGGCTGCATGCCAAATATCCTTGGGCAAGATACTAACCCCATGTTTGCCTACTAGTGGTGGTCAGAGGGCCCGCTGGCGCCGGTGTCTGGCAGCCTTGCCTCTGTCAGTGCGCCCCAGGGCAGCTGTGGCTACAATGTAGCTTGCCAGTGTGTGAATGGATAAATGACTGAATGTAGTGTAAAGCACTTTGGGGTCCTTAGGGACTAGAAAAGCGCTATACAAATGCAGGCTATTTACTTCACAACCTTCTTCTATAGCCACTCTATAGCCACAAGTCCCATACACCAGCGGTCCCCAACCCTCGGGCCACAGACCGGTACAGGTCCGTGAGTGGTCTGGTTGGTGGCTACGAGAGTTGATGCTTGGGTGTCAAATTTATGGTTTTCAGGGTTTTTATTGTTAACTTTTCCCGTGTTGTAGTTGTGTGTCTTATTTTGAAAGAAATATTTACACATTACCATAGCGACCAGAGAGCATTAAGGGGCAGAGAGGAGGACACAACTACACAGTGAATTTGTGTTTATTACTATATTTACAAAATACCACAGTTTTTGTCTTGGTCGTATCATTTTACCTTAAAGGCCAGTCCATGAAAATATTATCTGACATTAAACCGGTCCGTGGTGCAAGAAAGGTTGGGGACCGCTGCCATACACGGCCCATCTTTAGTGATTTGGTTGAGGGAAGGAGGTTCTCATCCAACATTTTACTTTCTATAGTAAAAAGAAACATGGTCCGGTCCTTTTCCCTGTCAATGTAGTGAAGTCATCCTCTACCCTTAGACAAACTGCCCCAAAGCATAATGTTTCCACTTCTTACTTGACTGTGGGACTGGTGTTATTTGGGTCATACTCAGCATTTCTCTTCCTCCAAACACAGTGGTTTGAGTTGATGCCAAAGTACTCAATTTTGGTTTCAGTGGAAGGCAGATGCCAACATTTGAAAGTATATGTACATCAATCGCACAATCACACAATACTTTTTCAGTTTTAGCCTCCTCTTTGGGTTAAATCTTCATCAGAAGTATCAGCTCTATCTCCTGCCTCCAGTACATCTGGATACACAGAATATCTAATCTAAAAGCTAAAAGGCTATTATCATTCAGCCATTACTTTTGGCAGTTTCTAACCATCAGATTTGCCTTAACCTGTAGACATCATTGGTAAAAGATCTGAAACCACAGAGAAAACAAAAGAAGAGTTTCATATATACTCCCTGTTATGGAAAATTCTAGTTTATCCTCACATTTAGATTTATGTGAGGATAAATCTAAATCCTCACAGTACACAGTAAATTAGTGTATGATTTTTGTATAACCTTTGCCTGCTTAAGATGAAGCAAGTGTGTGTCAGTATGACCTCATAAAGAACTGCTTAGCTAGGCCTAATGATGTTTCACTATGTTATCTGCTAACTGTTAGGGTGTAGAAGGACGAAACTCCCAAGATGACAGATGCCAGCAGCTTCCTGGGAAAAGATAGTGGAAGATGCTCTGCCCAGCCACTGCCCATGGGACAGAAGCCTGTTGTAACTAAAAGATACAGAAAGTTGTGTGTGGGGAAGGGGTATAAAAGAGGAGCTGAGACACCCCAAGGGTAGAGCTGGCACGACTGTGAACTGTGATGTTTGATGTGTGTGTTGGCTCTCCTGCGCAGTAATAAATAGCTTGACCACAGCTCTTTCCGTGTTGCAGACTTTATTTACAAAATTCCATGACAAGTTTGGCATCACAAACAGGATGCTCCGAGTGTGGGAACTCCAAAGACGGCTGATCACCCCAAGGCAAAAAGTCAATCCTCGGTCCCACTAAAGCTTCAAAAAGGGGGAGTTGTGAGGCGAGTCCTCAGCGAAACACCGAGATCATCCAAAAGAACTAGGGGAGAATCTGCACTGGTGAGCTGTGTCCAACCTATGTCATATATGGATGTATAAGTCACTTGGGTTCTCCGTTTGGTCAGGCCAAAGGGTGGGTGAGTCATGGCGCACCTCCGTGATATTTCACGGAGAAGTTCTGGGCTTAAGTACAGAGCAATTTCCTGAGGTCTCAGCTACACACAGGATCTAATGGCCCCTGGGGCAGTGGCTCATGGGAGGTCGGCCGAGTAGCTTAGAGTCTGCAGAAAAAAACCCTAGGCGCCGGGGGACTGGCGTTAGGCGGCAGTATTTTAGCATGTTTGGTCTGTAGAAGGCAAAAGGCTTTGCTAAGGACGCTTACCGAATAACATGGGATGACAGTCAGCACGGCCGAATTAAGGGCTGGGGCGTGGACTGTCACGCACGCTCAACCAGGTGACCAAAGTGAGAACTCAGTCTTTGACTCAATGGTAAAAAATGTAGAAAGAAAGCATGAAATATGTCGTGAGAAAGAAAAAGAAATGTTGAAAAGAAAGTCAGTTGATGTGGATTGAATGAATGATGAAAGAGAGGTGTTTGAAAGTATGGGTGGAGAGAAGAGAAAGCAGTTTTGGAAGGGAAAAAAAGTGGAAGAAAAAAATGTGAAAAAGGAGGAGAGAGGGAGAACCAGAACCAGAACCAGCAGCAGTGGTGGCTGCAAGCAGACTAAGAGGAGCAGGGCAGGACCCCAGGGGACGCTTCAGGTCGTGGTTTTCCCAAGACGCCAGAACAGGGAAGTGACGCAAAAACACAAACCTACATATATACACACACTGATACAGTGAGGAGTGATACAAGAGCCACACACAAACACGGACGCACACACATGCTGACGCAATGAAGAAAGCTTCGCTAACAAGTGCTACGGAAAAAAAGTGCTCCACACACACACATACACAAACACAGAGACTGCTGCAAGAAGCCACACTTAGAACACATTTCATGCCATCCAAAGGGCAAATATGTGCATTTAACAAACAAAGCCTATAAATCTCTGCCTATGTATACAATGTCTGTGTGTGGTGAGAAGGTGGAATTTCTTGTAGACTACGGAGCCACTCTGTGTTACACTCTCACCCTGAAATTCCAGCCAACATTAGAAGGTACACCCACACTGTCTCTGCAACAGGCCATGTTCAAAGAGATAATTTCACCATTCCCCTGTCCTGAATTGACGGACAGGGCCAAAAGTTAAAAGTTTTGTCAGACTCATGTCCAGTAAATTTACTTAATGTGTAAATTAAACATAAATTTGATCTCCTGCCATGATGGCATTACAATCACACAGTCAGAATGTGACCATGCAATGGTGAAATACAGGCCTGTGACCCCTGCCTTCGTGTATGAATGGAAGCTGGGGGCAGGGCTGCTCACTGAAAGTTTTTTTTTTTGTTTGTTTTTTTTTACAAACAGCACGTGACTGCATGCCTCCAGATGCCATTTTTGGCCGCTGATGGCCTGCACTGCACTTTTCACTGTGCTTCGCAGAGCCCTGATGAGAGACATGGGGAGGAGTGGTAAAGAGTTGAACATGATAAACTAACAATGAAATGCTTATTTTAGAGCTTTACATTTGCTGCACTTGCGATTTCCCTCACTAAAGAACAAAAGGTTATTTATAATGGATGCATCCACCCCACACATCTTCCTTGCTAGGTCTGCTGACTACAGGTGGGAAGACCTGGGCAGATTTGTGCACAATTGTAAAAGAGCTTGTGATTGGCAAGTCAGGGAGGACCCAAAAGTGTTGTTCACCCTAAAAAATGATTGCTTATAAAACAGTTATGCTGTCTATTGTTATACTGTTCACTGTTTGCTCATTTGAACTGTTTGATCCCACTGTTGATCAGAGGTGCCTGACGGCCTGTGGGCCAAGTCTAAATACGATGTGGGACTGATTAAAGATTGCAAACCAGCTGTTATCATCTTGTCCTGTAAACTTAGTGGGTTATGAATTGATATGTAAATTAGTTGATTGTTATTAGATCAGGGAACGATCATTTAATTATAACACAAGTGAGCAGAATGTTGCAAATGAGTGGAGACTAACAGACTGAGTTTCCGGTTTCTGATGTATGTGAAGCTTGCACATAGACATACACACACACCTGATTATATGGGAACAAACTTGCTTTGTCAAGTGAAATACATGACATCATCTCACATATTTTTATTTTAAATGCTAAATAAAATGATTGGGTTTATGATTAGTGCAACAGTACAGACCTGAGGAAGAAACTCACATTCCAGGGATGAAACATTGCAATGAGGTGTTTAGGAAGCATCTGACAGTAAACATTAGTGTTGTGTGAACTGTGCAGCTGCTAACAAAAATTTATCTGGTGGAACTATGCCAGTTGACCCCAGACTCTCCAGAACTGTGTGACATCTCAGAGCACTTGTGGGCAACCAGTGGATATGATGCGGGGGAAATGAACGGGGTAGTGAGTCTTAAGTCTGAGTTCAGACCAAGTAAGCATAAACAACAAATAAAGCCAGAAACAGTGAATGCACTACTGCATCTCATGGCACCTGAAGTTCTAATCCTCACACCATACTGTTCCACCAGAAAAACACTTTTTTTCTGTGATTTATCTGGCTGACGTTTTTGTTTTGTTTTAGTGTTAGGCTGATCCTATAAGTCAGTTTGGGTCTGTTTTCTCTTTCTAAGAGAATGACAGCCTTATGCTTGGACATGTCCTAAAACTAGACCTAATGTTTTAGGGGTTTTTTTTGTAACAGTGCACTTAAATAAAACCTGTCAGGTGTCACCCCTCCAGGGCATGATATTTTGTGTGCTGATGATTTAACAATCAGCTCTCTTTTCAGCAGGCCTGCAAGATTGATACGAAAGCGCTATGAAACATCCTTACTGGAAACATTTGCAAAGTGTGATTCTTCAGATTACAATGGGCTTTGGAGAAATTCACTCGTCTGGGACACGTGATCTCACGCGACAGTAAGTCCCTCTGTGTAAAAAGGTTGTAGCGATTCAATCCATTCCAAAATCATAAAGAATTGTTTTTTCTTTTTTTGATATGACATCGTATTGCTATTAGTGGATACTCAAATATGTGCGCGAGAGGCTCCACTCTCAGCAATGACAAATGTGAAGGGACTGACTGGACTGTGACAGACTGATAATGTAAATAAAGCTTTGACTGACTTGAAACTGAGATTAAAGACTGCACCAAGTTTAGGATTAGTAAATGCTGTTAAACAATTCACAAAAAACAGTTAGAAAAGGGTGGATGTTTGTGCGTTGTTTGGTTTTGTTTTCACAGGAGCGGGCAGCGACCAGAGATGGGAAGACTATCTAGGTTCACATAAGCTTGTGGGCCGTGCAAACTCAACCCTTAACTGCCACTTTCAGTGTAACTGATTCTTGTAGAGAAATCTATGTATTTACTAGCTTTGTTGTTTATGATGCCATAATGTATTGTTGGAAAATGCCAAATGTCACAGTTGAAGAATGTACTGTGTTAAACCCAGAATAACTTATTTCACAGGAGCTGATGGCTAACCACATGATTTTGTTGCAGCTATTTCTAGAATCTATTTGTCCAGATCTGATCTACAGGATGCATAACTGGCTAATGTTGTTTTTTTCCTGAAGGTCTTTGTGGAGGATTTGGCATCACACAGACAGTAAAAATAAAGCAGGATGTGAAGTAATCACAGAACATCTTAGCGTTGGGCTAATTATTATATCAGTATTTATCTCAAGTTGCTGAGCTCATAACATTGAAACAAGTGAGTGACATTACTTATGACCAGTCACTATACCTAATTCTAAATACACACGGGATGATCCATGATTTGGGCAATGACTTTTTTTAATGATTCAGGAAAATCCATTGCACATGACAAACTTGTGGCTGCAGTGCTGGATGCCTTATTACTCCTCTGACCTACAGTTGTTCGTAAATGTGAAGTTTATATTAACTCAAGATTCTGTTTTCTAGGCAATTACAGAGCAGATGCGGTGGTAAAACCAGTAGTTAAGCAGAATTAACATGAAAACCATGCTAATTTCATTTCCTAGCACAGGTTTAAAACTATTTCGTGATATTTCTATGATTTTCAATTATTTTTTTCTATGATTTGTGTGACTAACAATTCATGTACAGGTATTAAAACTCTACAGGTGGTACAGATTAGTGATGGTAAATTCTATTCTTTTTACTGAATCGGGTTTGAATGCGTCACTCACCAAAGTGAATCGGGTTTTTGAGTCATTTGAGTCACTGAGTCAGTTGAACAGAGAGTGCAAAAAATGTACCCCTAACCCTAACTTAATTTGTTTTCATGTAAATACTGCTAAGATGAGTGACTGAAAAAGAAAAACAACTATTTTTGCTCTCAAAAAAGAGCAAAAAAAAAAAAATTAAAGATTTCTAAAGGGAACATTTTTTTTAATTTTTTTTTTATTAGTATTTTCCTCAAATGTGTCAAATATATATTTTCTCATCTAAATGTCCACTGAGCTGTTTGCCAGGGGGCGGTAATGCTCCTTAACTCTGGTTGCCAACCAAGAAGAAGAAGAAGAAGCTGTGAGCCAGGAGGGAGGCGGTGAGTGAGCGTTGTCACTACCCGATCCGTACCGGAAACCCGATCGGCACCCCGCATGCGCAAATCTTACGTCACTTCCTCTCTTTGCCAACATTGCGACATTCAATATATTTGAATGATACGGTTAAATCTTTGACTTTAGTTAAAAAGAAAAAGGCTGCTTTTTTTGTTTCCTTTATGGAAGATTTTGATTTAGTGAGTTAATAATTTGTTAAATTATGTGAGCCCATCTTTATATTTTATTTTCACTATGTATGAAAGTTGCTAATATGTAAGAAATGTCTATTCTCTGAATCTGTAATATATGGTGCATTTTGTTTGTATGTTTATATTACTAATAAAAAAATAAATAAAAATTTGAATGATACGGTTAGCGCCCAGTTAGCTCCTAGCATTTCTCAACAGCTCTGCCTCCTTTTCGACTGCCCGGGACATTTAAACAATGGATAATCTGTATACAAAGAAATTCATGCTTTTCTCCTCAACAGAGAGTGTCCCCTGATTGAGCAACAGCGCCGTAAAATAAGAAGAATGGCGCCTAATTACAGAGTTAATAATGCAGACTTTGTAATATCTCACGTGTAGATTCATCAGCCAGATGAAGTCTTTACTGACAATTGACAGTGATAGCGCACATCATCATCACTATTCCAACAATCCTCTCCTCACAGACAAGCATAAACGCACTCGATTATCACTAAATCAAATTTAACACACGTTTGTAATGACGCTAATTCAGTTTACAATGGGGTTCATTCACTCAGTCAGCAGGTGGCGGTATCCTCGTGCACTGCCATTAAACGAACAGAAGAAGAAGAAAACCCCTGCACATGCGCGGTACGGATCGGGTAGACCCGATTTGTACGGTCCGACTTTGCAAATGCGCAGTAAGGATCGGGAGTCCCGATCTGTCACTATCTTTTTATTTTTTTGTTTTTGTCTACATTATATTAAATGTTTCATTATCGGAAACATTTTAAGGGATACTTACTGTGGCCCTGAGAGGCCAAACTGACTGCAACTTCAGAAAACACTTGCAAAAAGAAAAATGCTGCAAAAAGAAAAATGCTGCAAAAAGAAAAACGCTGCAAAAAGAAAAACGCTGCAAAAAGAAAAACAACACAACGGAAATAGGAAAAAAGACAACGGAAATGTTTCTGGGGAGACAGTAACCGGACGGACCAGTTGCACAAACCAAAACATGCTAACAAGTGCACTGGGACTGGGAGACACTTCAAAGAAGCGGAGCGGCCAAAGAGTAAACTTTCAAAAGTAAGTTCTGAATATTATGTCACTTATTTATGTGCAAATGTTTAATAATGAGGAACATTAAAACATTACTGTTGGCCACATGCCGGCAAAGTTATGTGACATTAGCGATGTTTGTACTTTCAGCATTTACTTTGTTTTAAAGCCTTTACTTTATACGCTGTTAGATAGTCGACCTTAATCTTACAGAGAATCTGATGATTTTGTGGATAATTAAAGTCAGTCATATATCCAAAAACACAACAAGCTGAAAGTCAGTGATGCTGTTTGGTTTGCAGTCCTGAATATCACGGCACAAGCAGGATTCACTGCACTGTTAATGTTAGCTATGTTATATTGTTGCCTCTGTTCGGTGGTGTCGAGCCAAACGGACTTTAACGTGTGTTTGAACGAGCTGACGGTTCACTCGTTAAGCTGAAAGAAAGATGCTTTAATCACAGGAGTCACACATGTGTCCATTGTACCATCTGGGAACTCTTCTTGTTTAGCACTCGTAATAACACAAACACTAAATCCTCCTGTTTGTAGCAGTGTATACACCTGAGACTGTCACCTGTCTGTCTGTCCTGCACTCTCTCTCTTTTTCTTTCTCTCTGATTGTGGAATAAAAGTATGAACATGTATTCATAAGTTACACTTGTGTTTGAATCCTGCAGCTTATCACACATTTGATTTCCATGTGTGACAACTGCAAGTGTCCAGAGTGAGGACAGACTGAGGGACCCACTGCTGCACATCATCTGTGAGGCTTTGCACCCCTGATGATCTACCAGGACAAACTCAGCAGTGTGTGAGGAAGAGGAGGAGGAAGAGCCAGCAGCAGCTGACAGATGGAGAGAATAGACAGACTGTTCCCTGTTTGTGAAGGACTGCTAGAAAAGTTTAAAATCCCTAACTGTCTGTCCTGAATCAGTCTTATTAGGTAATGTTCAAATAATTGTATCAGTGTGGGAGAAAGTACTCAGGGCCTTCAGGTTACACACTATGAAAGGCAGCAACAAGTTTAATGTTCAGAAACCTAAAGTATGTATCAGCAGCAGAATGGAGCTAAAAATAAATGTTTGTTTCAGTTCTATGAAGCTTTGAGTATTTTGGATTAGTAGCACTGCTGTGTTTGTTGCATCATATTGCTGTAATTGTTTATTTGCTTTATATATTCTGAGGTATTACCCTGCGACAGACTGGCGACCTGTCCAGGGTGTACCCCGCCTTTCGCCCTATGACAGCTGGGATAGGCTCCAGCGCCCCCCGCGACCCTGAAAAGGATAAGCGGAAGCGAATGGATGGATGGATATTCTGAGGTAAGTTGATCTATAGTGTTACATCATATTTTATAAGGATGTTATGTGTTTGTATACTTTCTGCCCAGTTTGACCCATTTAGCAGAAGTCAGCCTGTTTAAGGCTCTGATATCTATTCTGTATGACTTAAAAGAAGTTATGACATGGTCTGATTTTGTCACCCAATAAAGAAATATTTAATATATCAGTCTACTCTTCATTTTATCAGAAACAGTTATCACAGCTCGTACATTTTCTTTTTACACATATATGTAAGCATTGAGCCAAATTTAGTAATGCCAACATACTGAAGGAACAACATTTGTCTCTTATATATAATACATCTATATATACACTGTCAAAGATACTTGAGTGTCTTTGAGTGAAGATTTAAGGTGATAGGACATATAAATAGCTGCAACTTGAATCTTTACTGAAGCTCAGTGTTTGGCACAGAGTTCATGTTCACTGCTGTAATAACTAATAATGATTAATATAATATTGGCCATATTATATTTACATTACCAAAGTGAGATGACTTTAGTCTCATGAACAACATTAGCTAATTGTTATTTACTAACTAATCTTAAATGACTGTTCAGTACAGAAATGAAGCCCAAAAATCATGTTTTACAGTTCTGTGGTCTCAGCCTCAGACACTTATCAAATCACACAAAGCTCATGTAGAAACAAATGTACAAAATATGTTCTCCTTCATTTCTGTCAAACAAAGTTGTATGAAAAGTTTCCAGCTGTTAGTATCATGGTTGCTAGGCAACCTGGGCAGAGGCTAGACCATCCCATCTCACAAGGCTACAAGCCTCACACTTCCGGCCTTAGCGGAAGCCTTGAGTACGCGGCCCTTGAGGACCGTGGAGGCTGCGTACTTTAAGGCTGCAGACCCTGAATTGGGAAACAGTCCCTGAATTGGGATACAGCCATACATAGGCTGTATCCCAATTCGGGGTCTGACTCTGAGTCTGCAGAGGGTCCCAGTGATGTGGAAGACATCATGCCTCGTCCCTGTACCAAAGACACCACGTCCCAGTGGCCCCCAGGATTACAGGCCCGTGGCACTGACCTCCCACATCATGAAGACCCTGGAAAGGCTCATCCTGGACCAGCTGCGACCCATAGTAAGACCACATCTGGATCCCCTTCAGTTCGCTTATCAGCCTCGTCTTGGAACTGAGGACGCCATCATCTACCTGCTCAATCGTGTCTACACCCATCTGGACCAGCCGGCGAGCACTGTGAGGGTCATGTTTTTTGACTTTTCTAGTGCTTTCAATACCATCAGGCCGACCCTCCTGGGTGATAAGTTAGCAGCGATGCAGGTGGATGCTTCTCTGGTGTCCTGGATTGTTGATTACCTGACAGGAAGACCACAATATGTACGTCTCCCACAGTGTGTGTCTGACAAGGTAATCAGCAACACAGGGGCACCACAGGGGACTGTCCTCTCCCCCTTCCTCTTCACCCTCTACACCACAGACTTCAGCCACTGCACAGAGACCTGCCATCTTCAGAAGTTTTCTGATGACTCTGCGGTGTTGGGATGCATCAGCAGGAATGATGAGACAGAGTACCGGGCTGTGGTCGACTCCTTTATCACGTGGTGTGAGCAGAATCATCTGCAGCTCAACGTGGCAAAGACCAAGGAACTGATCGTGGACTTCAGGAAGACCAGGAAACACTTGACCTCTGTTTCAATCCAGGGGGTCAGTGTTGACATTGTGGAGGACTATAAATACCTTGGAGTACACATTGACAATAAACTGAACTGGGCTAAAAAAAAACACCACAACACTTTGCAGGAAGGGCCAGAGTCGTCTTTTTTTTTTTTTTTTGAGGCGACTGAGGTCTTTCAACATCTGCCAGAAAATGCTCAGAATCTTCTGTTGTGGCCAGTGCGATCCTCTATGCTGTTGCATGCTGGGGGAGCAGGCTGAGGGTAGCAGATGCCAACAGACTTAATAAACAAATCCGTAAGGCCAGTAATGTTGTGGGGATGGAGCTCTCAAGGTGGTGTCGGAGAGGCGGATGCTGTCCAAGATAAAGACAATGTTGGATAACACCTCCCACCCACTCCATGACATGCTGGTCAGTCACAGGAGCACGTTCAGTGAGAGACTGAGAATACCGAAAAGCACCATTGAACGACACAGGAAATCTTTCCTGCCTGTGGCCATCTCCCTGTACAATGCATCCACTTAACATACTGGTTACTGCTACAACTACACATGTTTCTTTTCCAGCTATTTATTAAGGAGTGACTTATGTGTATATATTGTACTATTCTTAGTTAGCGTATTGTCTGTCTTGTCTTAATGTTGGTTTATGTTGGTTTATAATAGAGCACTGTAACAAAAAATAATTTCCCCCAGGGATCAATAAAGTATTCTGATTCTGATTAGTTATTACAGCAGTGAACATGAACTCTGTGCCAAACACTGAGCTTCAGTAAAGATTCAAGTTGCAGCTATTTATATGTCCTATCACCTTAAATCTTCACTCAAAGACACTCAAGTATCTTTGACAGATGTATTATATATAAGAGACAAATGTTGTTCCTTCAGTATGCTGGCATTACTAAATTTGGCTCAATGCTTACATATATGTGTAAAAAGAAAATGTACGAGCTGTGATAACTGTTTCTGATAAAATGAAGAGTAGACTGATATATTAAATATTTCTTTATTGGGTGAGAAAATCAGAACATGTCATAACTTCTTTTAAGTCATACAGAATAGATATCAGAGCCTTAAACAGGCTGACTTCTGCTAAATGGGTCAAACTGGGCAGAAAGTATACAAACACATAACATCCTTATAAAATATGATGTAACACTATAGATTAACTTACCTCAGAATATATAAAGCAAATAAACAATTACAGCAATATGATGCAACAAACACAGCAGTGCTACTAATCCAAAATACTCAAAGCTTCATAGAACTGAAACAAACATTTATTTTTAGCTCCATTCTGCTGCTGATACATACTTTAGGTTTCTGAACATTAAACTTGTTGCTGCCTTTCATAGTGTGTAACCTGAAGGCCCTGAGTACTTTCTCCCACACTGATACAATTATTTGAACATTACCTAATAAGACTGATTCAGGACAGACAGTTAGTGATTTTAAACTTTTCTAGCAGTATTTCACAAACAGGGAACAGTCTGTCTATTCTCTCCATCTGTCAGCTACTGCTGGCTCTTCCTCCTCCTCTTCCTCACACACTGCTGAGTTTGTCCTGGTGGATCATCAGGGGTGCAAAGCCTCACAGATGATGTGCAGCAGTGGGTCCCTCAGTCTGTCCTCACTCTGGACACTTGCAGTTGTCACACATGGAAATCAAATGTGAGATAAGCTGCAGGATTCAGACACAAGTGTAACTTATAAATACATGTTCATACTTTTATTCCACAATCAGAGAGAAAGAAAAAGAGAGAGAGTGCAGGACAGACAGACAGGTGACAGTCTCAGGTGTATACACTGCTACAAAACAACACAAGAGAAGGAGGATTTAGTGTTTGTGTTATTACGAGTGCTAAACAAGAAGAGTTCCCAGATGGTACAGTGGACACATGTGTGACTCCTGTGATTAAAGCATCTTTCTTTCAGCTTAACGAGTGAACCGTCAGCTCGTTCAAACACACGTTAAAGTCCGTTTGGCTCGACACCACCGAACAGAGGCAACAATATAACATAGCTAACATTAACAGTGCAGTGAATCCTGCTTGTGCCGTGATATTCAGGACTGCAAACCAAACAGCATCACTGACTTTCAGCTTGTTGTGTTTTTGGATATATGACTGACTTTAATTATCCACAAAATCATCAGATTCTCTGTAAGATTAAGGTCGACTATCTAACAGCGTATAAAGTAAAGGCTTTAAAACAAAGTAAATGCTGAAAGTACAAACATCGCTAATGTCACATAACTTTGCCGGCATGTGGCCAACAGTAATGTTTTAATGTTCCTCATTATTAAACATTTGCACATAAATAAGTGACATAATATTCAGAACTTACTTTTGAAAGTTTACTCTTTGGCCGCTCAGCTTCTTTGAAGTGTCTCCCAGTCCCAGTGCACTTGTTAGCATGTTTTGGTTTGTGCAACTGGTCCGTCCGGTTATTGTCTCCCCAGATACATTTCCGTTGTCTTTTTTCCTATTTCCGTTGTGTTGTGTGTGCTTTTGCAGCGTTTTTCTTTTTGCAGCGTTTTTCTTTTTGCAGCATTTTTCTTTTTGCAGCGTTTTTCTTTTTGCAGCATTTTTCTTTTTGCAGCATTTTTCTTTTTGCAGCGTTTATCTTTTTGCAGCATTTTTCTTTTTGCAAGTGTTTTCTGAAGTTGCAGTCCGTTTGGCCTCTCAGGGCCATCGTAGATACTTGTTATTCTTAACATCTTAACAGATACTCTGACCTGTAACTATCATAAAATGCTTCGACCGGAAGTAGACACCTTTCGCGCATGCGGGGTATCGATTGGGTTTCCGGTACGGATCGGGTAGTGACAGTGAGTCCTGAGTGATTCAGCACAGGAAGGGAGGGGTGAGTGAGTCCTGAGTGATTGATTACCCTACGATTCAGCACAGGAAGGGAGGGGGTGAGTAACTCAAATGTGCTGTTAGCATGTTAGCAGAGCGATTCTACTGTGAACTGAGGAGCTATTGTCTTGATGTGAGCTTTCTACTCAGGGTTTTTTCTTCCAGTTCAGAGCAGAAATGTTTTTGTTAAGAAACTGGCTGTTGTTTGTTTCCCCACACAATTTTAATTATAAGCTAGATATATTTCTACTATTGAAATTAGTTTGCTAACAGCAACAGGAATGAGTCAGTGAGTCAGTTGGGCTTGTGAATCATGATTCACGAGCCAGTAAAGTTATTTTCGAGTATTGAACATCACTAGTACAGATAAGCTTTTGATAACCCACATGTGAAGTTCACTGAACAGAAAGTAAAATGCTGCTGCTGGATGCTTTCAAAATGGTTAGAAGTTTTTCCTTCTAGTAAGGACATACAGCTGCAGTAGCCAGAGTATTGCTGGAAGAAATCATCTGAAGGGTAGAATCTCCAGACTGAGACTGGGTGCTGATCAGAAATCTTCAGAGAACCAGCAGGAAGCAGGGACCAGTCCACGTAAAGCTGACAACCCAGACAGCGGTTAAGGTCAAGAGTCCTGTCGTTTGGGGTCACAGTAGTCATAACGAGAAAATTCCAGAGCCACAGCAATAACCACAAAGGTTAAGAAAGATCCCTACGTTAGACGCTGAGGAAGACGACAAGGGTGTATGGCGTGCTCTGCCCTTTCATCCTACAGCTGCGTTGGAACGCGAGAGTGAGGGGTGAAAAAGCACCCTCCTCCAACAAGGGTGTGACAAGCTCCCAACTTAGTGACTTGCAGAGCGAGGCTCTGTGTCACCTACGAGGGGATCAGCGATGGAATGCAGAAAACACCTGATAAAACAGTCAGGCAGTTTTGCCTGAAAAGTTCAGTGTGTTTTTTAAGTTAAGGTGGTCATTGGTGTGACTTTTCTAATTGTTTCACAGATGACATAAATTTACATGACTCTCCAAACATCACAAACACAGGAAAGGTGTATATGAATTGCTGACTTTCAAACTTTTCTATAGCCCTGATCTGATTAAAAGTAACTAGTGTAAACATGGTATGCAAATTTCTCAGCCATTTGGCTAACAATTCCTTGATGGCAAACATCTGGACATGGCAAGATAGAACAGAAAAGAGCAGAGGAACGAAGGCTGATTTCTTAAAACGGCTACACTATGATATGTTGTGCCTTCAAGAGATGAGATTAAAAATACATGCAGATATAAATGAATTAAATAAAGTGTGGAACCCTGGCCATTCAATAATATCAATGGGGGAAGACAGCTCTGACGGAGTGGGTATTTTCTTCAAAAAGGATACAGTGAATATAATCAAAAGAAGAGACATAATACCGGGACAACTCCTCCTTGTTGATTGCTGTTATTACGGGCAAAAGTTGCATATTATTAATGTATATAACGCACCCGATCGAACGAAAAAGATGCAATTGCTGAAAAAAATGAAGTATTTGTTAGAGATTGGTTTTAATATTTTTTATGTGGAGATTTTTTATGTGGAGCCACTGAAGCAACTGACAGGATATCCAATGTTGAGGTTAGAGAATCTCGAGAAAGTAAATTGTTGGTTCAAATTTGTAAGGAAGCAGCACTTAGTGATCTGTACAGAGTCTTGCATCCCCATACCATACATTACACTAGGTTCGACTCATTAACCAAAACAAGGATTGATAGACTTTACATATCATCTAACATTCAAAGTCTTAAATATGACACATTCTTAACAGACTTTTCATCCCTTCACCCCAACAGAAAGGAATATTCTTTCTTCTCACATGTTCATCACTCCTACTCTCGTCTGGATTATTTTCTGGTCAGCAGCTCACTGCTGAGTAACATTTCAGACACTGAGATTCATCCTATAGCTGTCAGCGATCATGCTCCTGTATCTTTAACACTAATACAGAAGAATAATACTACACCAAGTAAAAACTGGAGATTTAATACATCACTGCTCAAAGACGAAGAGTTTATCAAATACTTTAATAAAAAAGAATGGACTCTATATTTAGGCTTTAATGACATTCCTGGAACATCAGCATCTGTCCTCTGGGAAGCAGGGCAAGCCGTGATGAGAGGTAAAATAATCTCTTTCTCATCACATAAGAAGAAAGAAGAAAACAAAAATATTCAGGAACTAGAAAAAAACATCAAATTCTTAGAAAAAGCCTTTGTGTCACACCAAGATCAAGAAATATTAAACGAAATATGCAAGACAAAACTAGAATTAAATGAAATTATTAATAAAAAGACTAAATTCTTAGTACAAAGACTTTGTTTGCAAAATTATGACCACGGTAACAAATCCGGACAATTTCTTGCTAACCAGTTAAAACTCAATAAAGAAAAAACAACTATATGTGCTGTTAAAGATTTATCTGGGAATACAATATATGATCTTAAAAAAATAAACAAATTTTTTAGGGATTTCTATGAAACTTTATATACACCACAAATAAACCCACCAAAAAAATCAAATTGATCAATTTCTCGACAACATAACTCTTCCAAAATTATTAGACACCCAAGCAACGGCACTGGATTCGCCACTGACGCCAGGTGAACTCCAGGAAGCTCTGATAAGTATGCCCAATAATAAGGCTCCAGGTCCAGACGGTTTTCCAACAGATTTTTACAAAGAATTCTGGACGATTCTGGCACCAGTTTTTCACAGGATGTTGCAGGAAATCAAAGAAAATGGTAGACTACCACCAAATATGAACTCTGCAAATATCAGTCTCTTACTAAAACCAGGCAAAGACCCTGTATTTCCTTCAAGCTATTGTCCAATATCCCTTATTAATGTAGACCTTAAAATAATCTGCAAAGCTCTCTCAAAAAGATTAGAGAAAATAACCCCCCTTTTAATTCATCCTGACCAAACTGGTTTCATAAAAGGTAGGAACTCATCAACAAATACACATAGATTACTTAATTTAATAGACTACTCATGCAGTAAAAACATTGAAACCATAATATTTTCTTTAGATGCGGAAAAAGCATTTGACAGAGTTAACTGGAAATTTCTATTTGCAACTTTACACAAATTTGGTTTTGGATCCTCTTTCATAAACTGGTTAAAAATATTATATAAATCCCCAACAGTTTGTGTCAGAACAAATGACCAAACATCCTCCAGCTTCTCTCTCCTGAGGGGCACCAGACAGGGATGCCAACTCTCCCCTTCACTGTTTGCAATTTTTATTGAGCCACTAGCAGCAGCAATTAGACAGGCTACAACAATTAAGGGCATAAAATGTAAGAATGTAGAACATAAAATCAGCCTTTATGCGGATGATGTGTTACTTTTTCTCCAACATTCACAAACCAATCTCTCTGGGGTACTTGCATTGATAAATTCTTTCTCAAGTGTCTCAGATTATTCAATTAACTGGTCAAAATCTACAGTTCTTCCGATTAATTGCTCCTTCCATAATTCTTCTCCTTCCCTACTGCAATCTGGAAATATAAAATATTTAGGTATTAATGTCTCTCCTAAGCTTTCAGAATTCACTAAATTAAACCATATCCCACGTTTAAAGACAGTAGAAGGCGATCTGGTTAGATGGAAATCTTTATCCATATCACTCATGGGAAGGGTTGCCGCTATAAAAATGATAGTCTTGCCAAAAATAAACTATTTATTTTCAATGATCCCAAATAAGCCATCACAACATTGGTTCAGATCTCTAGACTCGTATATTTCTAAATTCCTTTGGAAAGATAAACCCCAATGTATCAGCTTAAAAACACTACAAAAGACCAAGGATAAAGGAGGATTAGATCTGCCTAACTTTAATCACTATTTTTTAGCCAACAGGCTTCAGTTCATCTCTACATGGTAGTGATGTTCGATTCGTGAACGAATCGTTCAATACTCGAGAATCACTTTACTGACTCGTGAATCATGATTCACAAGCCCAACTGACTCACTGACTCATCCCTGTTGCTGTTAGCAAACTAATTCCATTAGTAGAAATATATTTAGCTAATAATTAAAATTGTGGGGGGGAAAAACAACAGCCAGTTTCGTAACAAAAGCATTTCTGCTCTGAACTGGAAGAAAAAACCCTGAGTAGAAGCTCACATCAAGAAAATAGCTCCTCGGTTCAGAGTAGCATCGTGCTGCTAACATGCTAACAACACATTTGAGCTACTCACCCCCTCCCTTCCTGTGCTGAATCGTAAGCATAAGCGAATCACTCAGGACTCGCTCACCCCCTCCCTCCTGTGCTGAATCATAGAGCGAACGAATCACTCACTCACTCACTAACCCCCTCCCTCCTCTGCAAATCAAAGAGCGAACGAATCACTCAGGACTCACTAACCCCCTCCCTCCTGTGCTGAATCGTAAGCGTAAGCGAATCACTCAGGACTCGCTCACCCCCTCCCTCCTGTGCTGAATCATAGAGCGAACGAACGAATCACTCACTCACCCCCTCCCTCCTGTGCTGGCTCACAGCTTCTTCTTCTTCTTGGTTGGCAACCAATGTTAAGGCCGCCCCCTGGCTCACAGCGCAGTGGACATTTAGATGAGAAAATATATATTTGACACACTTAAGGAAAATACTAATAAAATACAAATAAACAAAATAAATGTTTATTAAGCAATTTTGATAGGAAATTGCTTAATTTTAGAAATGTTTTTGCTCTTTTTTTTCTCTATAAAATAGTTTTGGTTTTTTTTTAATCATTCATCTTAGCAGTGGGATTTACATGAAAAGGGAAACAAATTAAGTTTGAGTGAAAATGTAAAATTTTTGCACTCTCTGGTCAACTGACTCAGTGAATCAAATGACTCAAAACACCCGATTCACTTTGGTGAGTGACTCATTAACACTCGATTCAATAAAAAGAATCAAATTTACCATCACTGCTACATGGTTTAAACACACCCTCTTAGATGAACCTTGGATAGATGTAGAACAGGCACTATGTAATAACCTAGAAATTTCAGACCTACCATTTATCAGCTCAAACATCAAACGACATGAATGCTTTAAAAGCAGCAACATCAGCTCTTCTCTGACAGCATGGTGAGAGTTTCTAAAAATGACAGGGTCTTCATTAATCCCATGCAAACGTACACCTATCTGGAACAATCCGGACATATTACAAAACAATAATATGATCAACTTTCCAGATTGGAGTTGCAAATGAATTAAATACTTGGAACATATATTGGAAGGAACAGACTTTATTTCATTTGACAGAGTAGTTACACAATATGGGATCACCAAGAAACGATTTTTGGAATATCAACAAATTAAATCCATAGTAAAAAAGAAATTTAATCCCAGTGAAGCTGAATTACAAACACCACCAAGTGTGGTACAATTTTTTAGTCTAAAACCCCCCAAATTATTGTCTAAAATATACAGAACACTTTCTAAAATAGATGAATCAATATCCCTTCCTATTGCAAAATGGGAAGCAGATTTATCGATCAGCTTAGACCAAAACCTTTGGTCTCAGATATGCTTAAAAACCTTTCAATGGATCAGAAATCCCAGTTTGCAATTAATACAATACAAAATATTACATAGAGTGCACTATACTGGTCATAGGATGTTCAAGATGGGCTATACGCCTTCCAACAACTGCTCACACTGCACAGCAAATACACCAGACAATTACATCCACGCTCTTTGGTTCTGTCCACCAGTTCAGCAGTTTTGGCGTGAGATATGTGAAAACTTATCAAAGTGTCTGAAACGTAACATTCCAGCCTCCCCTTTAGTATGCTTGCTGGGCAACTTGGATGAGGTCACTGCAGAAATAAAGTTGTTTTTACGGCCCTATGCATTGCCAAGAAAATGGTCCTCATTAACTGGAAAAATAAAAATAATCTTAATTCTAACAATATAAAAACCATCTAATAGATCACATTAGTCTTGATACAGCCTCTGCCATCACATTTGATCAATCTCTTTGGGCTCCTTTGATCGGCTTCATCACCTAGTGGGGGTGGGGGGTCATGGTTTGGTCCTGCCTTCACTATTGTGGTTGATATGGGGGTGGGGACGGCAAAACGCCAAAACACAAACTTAACAATGTGGTGTATGCTGTACAGTGCAGCGAGGAATGCTCAGACCTCTACATTGGAGAGACCAAACAGCCACTTCACAAGCGCATAGCACAACACAGAAGAGCCACAAGACTCAGCAGTCCATCTGCATCTTAAGGATAAAGGACACTCTTTCGAGGATGCCAATGTTCACATTTTGGACAGAGAGGACAGATGGTTTGAAAGAGGAGTGAAAGAAGCCATCTATGTCCACTGTGAGCGACCATCTTTGAACAGAGGTGGGGGTTTACGACACCAACTCTCTGCCATCTATAATCCAGTTTTGAGATCCCTTCCCAGACGCCTTAACGCCCACTCACATCCTGGGCCATCTGACCTCAGGAATTCACATGATAAGGTGGGGCCAGGTTTCATAATGAACACACCCGAAACTCTGGCTGATTGGGACCCACACCCAGTTTCACACCTTGGCTCAGGCGATTAGAGGATCATCAGGGGGTCCTTTTGTCCCTCTGTGGGGGGTTACTCCCACTAGGTTTATATCTGGGAGTCTCCACCATTTGACCTTAGAACTGAAGAAGCTTCTCGGATGAGAGGTGAAACGTCTTCAAGCAACTTAAAGAAGTCCAGACGCTTTTCTTTGCAAGCTCCTTTGAGGACGGCCTTAGGGCGTCTGGGGAGTCCCTAGGGACGTTTTCCCTGGAGGGCCTAACCCGGGGGATGTGGCCATGACCTGGTTAGGGGCTCTGGTGGATGGTGTTTTCCTTGTGGCTGCGTACAGCGGAGATGGGGGAGGGTCTGTGCTGGCGGATGTTGGTTACTGGCCTGGTAGCCTGGCTGCCCCTGGGCGGGTCCGGGATGGGCGTGGAGGCTTGGGGGTCTGGGTGCGCTCTGCCCCCGGTCTGGGGTGCTGGCTGGGCCTTGGGGGCTTGGGTCCTGGCTGTTGTGTCACCGGAGCTGTGGGCGGGTGGGTGCAGGGGGGCTCAGCCCCAGTGCAGGGGACCTCTGGTGCATCGGCCCAACTTGGGGGCTCTCTAACTGGTGGGGAGGTTGTTATATCTTTGCAGGTAGTCTCTCTACAGGAGCTCACTCTGCAGGTGGGGGAGAGATATAGGAGAGGTAGAGAATGAACTCAACCTGGGTGTCTATTGTCTTGTGTAGTTTGGGAGATGATTGGATGATGGGGTGGGTGCAGTTTTCTCTGGGGTGGAGTTGGGTGGGCTGCCCCGGACTCTGTGGGGCTGGGCGGTGCTGCTGCTGTGGGCCCTGGTCCGGATGGGCCTGGGCCCTCTTGCCCTGGTGGGTTCCAGAGTGTGGGGGTGCCTACTGGGGTCAGCGGGGGAGCTGGCCCCAGGGAGGGGCCACTTGCCCCTCCCTTTCTTCCCTCCCCATCCTCAGCTGCCTCCCTATTCCCGCTCTACCACACCCACCCACACACCAAGGGCTTGAGGTGCAGGTATGTCACCAGGGTGCAGGGAAGGCACTCCCCCTCTGTCCCCTTCTGGCCGCCTGTGCCTCAATTTTATTCTGCAACCTAGACATCCACATTACTCACACTCTCACATAACACATACATATAGGGCCTTGGGGGTGGGCACGTTTTACAGCATCCAGAGGATGGTCGGTGTATTCCAACCCACCTCTGGCGCTGGTGCCCTACCATCCATCCATCCATCCATCCATCCATCCATCCATCCATCCATTCGCTACCGCTTATCCTTTTCAGGGTCGCAGGGGGTGCTGGAGCCAATCCCAGCTGTCATAGGGCGAGAGGCAGGGTACACCCTGGACAGGTCGCCAGTCTGTCGCAGGGCTAACACACAAGGACAGACAACCATTCATACTCACATTCACTCGCACATTTACACCTAGTGGCAATTTGGATTTATCCAATTAACCTATCCCCACAAACTGCATGTCTTTGGACGGTGGGAGGAAGCCGGAGTACCCGGAGGGAACCCACGCAGACACGGGGAGAACATGCAAACTCCACACAGAAAGACCCCGGCCTGATGGTGGAATTGAACTCAGGACCTTCTTGCTGTGCGGCAACAGTGCTAACCACCGTGCCCTACCCTCAATTTTAAATGCATATAGACACTAAGGGTTTTCGGGAGGAGCCGTGCTGCTCTCTGATGTTTTAAATGCACTTTAGAACAGCACACAGCAACACTACATATGAGCGGGGGTAGGGAGGTTTGGGGTCTTCACTCACCCTGGTTCTGTTAGCCGTCAGGGCTGGGGGGCTGGGAGGAGGTGCTGGCCGTCAGACTGGGGTCTGGGATGCGGGGCTTCCCTGCTACTGCAGATAAGCAGGTGGTCCGCTTGCCTCCACCACAGAGAGAAGGGTAACATCTCCTGGGTCTAGGTGTGGCTTGCCCCTCCGGGGGCGGGGGTACCTGGACCTGGGATATAGAGTATGTTTGGGGAGTGTGACTGTCTCTGCAGTGTCTATTTGTGTCTGTCTACACGTTGGGTGAGTGCCAAGTATTTGGTTGTGTATATGGGGGTGGGAATGCACGTTTGTGTCCGCGTGCGCCTGTTCGTCTGTGTCTATATGTCAGGTTGGGTGTTAGACTCAACCTCTCTGGGTACATCTCAGGCCCTCCTAAGTACGGAGGCCTATCTCCCCTCACCACACTCCCTGCCGCTGGCTGATGCCCTCAGACGTTGGTGTGTTGGTGGTTCTTGTCGACTGGGGCTGAGCGCTCATGTATGTACCGGCTCACTCCTGGTGGCCGATTGGCGGAGCCTGGCGCCTGTGGCTCGGCTGGGCCCCTTCCAGGGGGGGGGGGGGTGGGATGCCTTCAGGCCTCTGGCCTCTGGACCTGAAGCTCGGTCCTCTCTGACACAGCTGGCTGCTGGCAGAGCCCGCGGGCACGCCACTGCTGGAACCTCCTCTGGCCTCTGCTCCGTAGCTGCTGGGTGACCTCTCGTTTGGGGCTCTACTCAGCTCTTCCCATGAGGGTGGCACGGTTCCCCCCCTTTTTGGTGGTCCTCCTCGGGTCCTTGTACTCTGGGACCTCTGGATGTCTGGGGCCTGGATCTCCTCCATACCTGCTTCATACCCTGGGGGATGGGGCTGTGGCTCGCCACACTCCCTAACAGATCGTTACATGGAGAAACCTTTGGAATACAAGCATGCTGATCCACACAGGTGTGCACACAGGTGTAGACACGGGTGTTCACAGACGCAGACTACACCTTTCTTGGCTGCTGCCTCAAAGCACATTGTGCGCTGTGTATCTTGCGTGCTGCACAATAGCGTTTAATATTTAGTATCTACTGTTATCTACTGCTAGCTAGTTTATTGTGATAGTGCTGTATTTATTATGTTGCTCTTTTTTTTTTTTGCTTTCTCTTGTTTTTTTTCTCCATACAGGTGATCCAGGTGTTTTGTTTGTTTTTCTTTCTTTCTTCCCCCCTTTCTCACCGTCTCTTCTCTCTCTCCCTCTCTTTCTTTCATTCTTTCTCCCTGTCCTATCCCCAGTCATGTCTGTCCCGTTTGTAGCAACCGAAAATAAAATAAATACATAATTATAATAAAGGTCAATCAAATGGACCAATATGGCAAGGCCATGATGATCCACTTGGTAAAATAAATCCGCTTGGCATCTTTCGTGGCCTTAAGACAACAATTCTGATGGCTAAAGATCCAAACGGGACAACAAAAAAACCCCAAAAAACAAAAACAAAAACAAAAAAACCCCCAGACTTTTCTGATCACATGGTGGTTATGGCAACAATATCCTGTTGCTCCCACAAATTTTTGAACTATTGGAAACTGAATACATCTTTGTTACCAGACGGGTTTGCTTGTGCCCGAAGTTAAATCTGAAATTAAGAAAATATTACATCTTCAGATTTTTACTGCCTCTTTCTCAGAACTTTGCGAGATAATTAAATCATGCTAAGAATATGAAATACAATGAAGATGTAAGTAGATATATATATATATTTAAGAAATAAGAAGGAGAAACAAGAAGAGGAAGAAAATCAAAGGATGTCTCTTAAGGAGAGCATTGATCGAGTCAACAGAGAAGTTTTATTTAATATGTTGAGATGTACTGAATTTCATGGGAATAGCGATTATATGATTCTAATCTGTCAGTGCGCCCCAGGGTGGCTGTGGCTACAATGTAGCTTGCCATCACCAGTGTGTGAATGTATGTGTGAATGGGTGGATGACTGGATATGTAAAGCGCTTTGGGGTTCTTAGGGACTAGTAAAAGCGCTATATATAAATACAGGCCATTTACCATTTACCATTTAAATAATCAAAAGAAATGTGGAAATGATTTCATTGTCTCAATTAAGGACAAACATGGAAAGTCAGTTTTCAAAGAAGAAGGGAAAAGATTAGAAGTTAGAAGTTATTAGGGACTATTGTTCGGAGATATTTCACCCATAGTGACACTGTTAACAATCTTCTAAGTGAAGTTGAACTATTAAATTCTGTCACTTATGAGACCTCGGTTGGGGAAATTAAAAGAGAGGAAGTGGAATCAGTAATTAATCAACTGGTTTGGATGGACTCCCTTCTGAATTTTATAAACTTGTGAGTAAAGAACTGTCTGAATTATTAACTCAGTACTATAACGAGGCAGCACGGTGGCACGGTGGTTAGCACTGTTGCCGCACAGCAAGAAGGTCCTGAGTTCAATTCCACTGCGTTACAGTCAGCGCGGGAGCAGTGGCTTCGCTCATGCGCGATTCATTTGCAGTTTGGACTCATAGGCGTGGACGTCTCCTGTCCTGATAGCAGCTGGGGGAGGACTATCCTCCACCCGTGAGCGCTTTGGCACGGGCGAGGTGCCCACGGCAGCACACGCTGCTTGTTGAGAGTAGGAGCGATACGCACTTTCACGTCAAAAAGTCGTCATAAATAAGTCTCCAATAACACCAGAAAAAGTCGCCAGATTTGTCGCTGGTTGCTTTTTAGAAAAAAAGTCGCTAAGGGGGTCTGAAAACTCGCTAAATACAGCGACAAAGTCGTTAAGTTGGCAACACTGACGTGATCTCCTTTTTGCCCCCGGTACCGGGGGCGTGGGGCTTAAGTGGTTAAAGAATAAAAACAGCCCACATGGCGAGTAGAGAGATTTTGTTTATACATGTATTAGAGCACTCTTAATCTTACTGACCACTCAAGGCATTTTACAGTTGTCCCATTTGTCCATGTATACAGTGTTTTACACTTTAAGCACTTTATCTACTTCAAATCCATACATGTAAAGCTCACTTGCTGAAAATAAGGTAAAACACAAGTCATGTAGTTTCTCAGATACAGCTGAGTATCCAAGATGTCTATAGCATGCACAGCATAACAGTATGTTTTCATTTTTTTTAAAAGCACACAATCTTGACTCAAAATCTGAGACACAGCCTTGTCAAAGGCTGGTTAATCTACAGTTTTAGAGCAGCATCAAAACTGACTTAAAAATGCAGATTAACCAGAAATTTCCAGGATATTTTCTGGGAATATTTGTTCATATCCAGCTAGATAAATATTTATGTGTGTGTGTGTGTGTGTGTGTGTGTGTGTGTGTGTGTGTGTGTGTGTGTGTGTGTGTGAGATGTGATACTCACTTGTGGCTACTACAAAGTTTGGACTGAGTTGGCAACTGCCGTGAGGGAACGATGTCGTACTCATCACTGACTTGCTCGCCATTACAGAAGGGCTGCACAGACACACAAAAGAGAAAATGGATGTGGTATCTGTGATGTGGCAATCAGAAATAAATCAAAATATCTTTCATGTAGAAGAACCCATCCTTAATGATGAAAAAAAAAACCTTTTGTAAAAATATTGGCAGCTGTCATTGCAAGTAGATACATTTATGGTATAAATTTGAAAATCCAAGGGGACTTCCTTCTTGAGTTATATCATTCCCAAAATAGACCCTGATTCAAAATCCTCATAGATTTTTAGTAGATTCACCTGTAGCATAAATATCAAAATCATGCGTTGCTTACCCCATCAGCATTTTATTGCTATGGGGTAAAAACTGTTTTTTCAAATAATGTTTCCTACAGTCACTGAAAAAGTGTTCTGAGAAAGATGAATTACTTTTTGAGAATTATTATTATTATTACTTGCAATAATGTAAAAGCAGTGCCCCCTAGGACAGAAGAAATCTTTAAAACCAGAGAATTCAAAGACACGTTCAGAAGCCTCTGCTGTCCCATTAATCTATTGATTTCTTCAGCATTACAAAAGTCGAATGTCAGTTGTCAGCATTTCCACTTTTACACAGGAAACAATAGTTCCTAATAGTTAATTAACTTTATTTTCAAAATTGAAACAAATACGGTTTTGATCAGGATCCAGTGACGTCAAAGTGACAGACATCCAGAGACTCAAGCAGGAAGAGTTGGACAGCACCAGGTCCTAACATGATTCATGCCTACTGGCTAACTACATTCCACTTGGCAGTACAAATGAACCAGCTACCAATGGAATGGAATGGCTAACTGAAGGCCGGATAGTCCTGATCCCCAAGGATCCCCAGAAGGGAAGCTAAGATGAATGGGCACACAGTTTTAAACATGAAAGGGGCATAGAAAGGAAGAGGTAGAAACACCAGAGGGCCAAAACAACAGCTGAGAGGTGTTCCCACAGGCTGTTTGGAAAGCTGCACCCACCAAGTACCTGCAGAGAGTAAGGCAAGTCCCGAGGAGTCAGCTGAATGGGAAGAACAACATCTAAGGAATCAACACCTATGCCCTGCCAATTGTCAGATACCTTTCTGAGATAATAAGCTGGCCAAAGGAGGAGATAGAAGCCACTGACATCAAGACAAGAAAACTACTGACCATGCATGGAGGGTCCAGCAACCTGAAGCTATACACTAAGCGGAAGGAAGGAGCCCAATGACTAGTGACTACATCCATGAATCCACCAACGGCAGTCCAGGAAAAGTTTGTGTTTAATAAAAAGTAAACTGATCAGTGATCATGATGCTTGTTAAGCTTGTGCTTATTACAAACTTTCGAGCAATCTTAGAGTATTCCCCATCTTAGTTAAGTGAGATAGAACGTCCAATGGAGGCTGTTAAGATAACATTTATTTTTGTAATGGTCAAAATTTTGATCTGACACTGGGTCTAAGAGAAATGTTAGAGAATCTCCAAAAATATTTAGATTTACCATTATAGTCCTCAAGAAAAGATTTAACCAAATGTTAGAGTAACCTAGGGCTGCAGCGACCTATTATTTTAGTATAGAGTAATCTATCAATTATTCCATTGATTAACCAAGTAATTTTGCAAGAAGTACTTTTGTCTTGTTAACAAGTAATAATAAATATTAAAACGAGAAAAAACACTGGTCTTTTAGAATGAAACCTAACCCTAACCCATTGGTTTCCATTTTAGAAACTGCAATGTTTTAAAGTTTAGCTGCATACAATATCTGTCAAAAAACAACAACTAAATGCTGTGATTGTTTGTACGTGCCATATTGAAATTTAAGCTTTTAAAGAAAACATTTTTTAAATGCAAAAATATATAAATAATCTAAAGTACAGTCAAAGTCAAATAAAATAATATACATACAATCTAAACTAAGGCATAAAAAAAAACTTTCTTCTTGGAAGGCTTTCTGACATGAGGAGGCAAGTGTTGTGCTGCCGAAAACAGACATTATGACGTGGTAGTATTAATTAATATTAATAATAAATCAGTGTCCAACCTTACAACCCTCAGGTCAGTGGAATGGCCCATGTAAATTTTTATTGGCTTGTGAAATAAACCTTTTATATTTGTATTTTTAAATATTAATGTAATTTAATAATAAGTATTTTATATGATTTACCTTTTGATCTAAAACATGTTATGAAAGCCTTGAAATTAATATGGCATTACCATATTATGGTCAGACTTTTTATTATACACCACTCCAAAATACACATATATTGAAGTTCTTTTTTTAGCTGCAAATTCAGTGACATGCTCACATTTACATAGTTTAACACAGCGGCACGCTACAGAGCCATGTAATCCTATTAAGGTCTCAAGGTGTACAGACTCAGGGAAGCTTGAAGTGAGAACCTAAATGCAAACACTGGGAGGCAGGAAGGAGTTAACTGGAGGTGAGCCGTTTATTAAGGCTGATTGTTGAATGGTACAAAAATAAAAAAACAAAACGGAATGGGGAACTAAAACAGAGAAACTAAACCGTGACATGCTAGCAACAGAGCCCATGGAACCTGAAGAAACCTGAGGGTTAACAAACATGGAAACACATAACAAACTGGGGAGGCAAAGGATAAAATACAGAGAAGAACATGGGAAGGGAGACAGAACACCGAGGTCTGACTGGGATGAGAGAGAGATGAAGTGACACAGATGTAGATAGAGAGAGAAAGAGACACTGAAGGGTAGGGCTGCCACGGTTAGTCGACTAGTCACGATTACGTCGACGACTGATTTAATAGTCGACGCGTCGTTTGAAGCTTTGTAAGATCACAAAAGACGCAGGAATAAGTAGTAGAATTTAAGAGTGTAATAACGGACTGAAACAGAAGATGGCAGCAGTGTATGTACAAGGATGCCAGCTGCCGTTAAAACCCGAAGAAGAAGCTGTGTCCCAGAATTCATAGCGCAGCCCAGCTCAGTTTCCAACAATGGCGGCAGCTAGTTAGTTTTAATATAACTCTTATTATTCTTTCTGGGTCACAAAATAAACCCATCCATCCATCCATCCATCCATTTGTTTCCGCTTCTCCTTTTCAGGGTCGCGGGGGGGGGGGGGCTGGAGCCTATCCCAGCTGTCATAGGGCGAGAGGCGGGGTACACGCTGGACAGGTCGCCAGTCTGTAGCGAGAATGTAACTGTGTAAACCTCAAATATCTGCTCAGTTTATCAAGACACCACATATTTTCAAAAGTGCCTCGACGTTTTCGGAGATGTCTGTTACCCACTAGCTCGATAGCTAGCCGGGAGCAAGGCTCACTAGAGCCCGTGAGAACACCGGACTCCCTGCAAATCGTTTTCAAACCCACCGTGGACTTTCGCTACTCAGGTTAAACATATATAGGTCACTTAGATAACTTAAAAATGTTATTGTTTGGCTTTTTTTTTTTTTTTTTTGTATTTTATTTGTTCCTGAGTAAATCGGTTTGGCTGAGATTAAAGTTATAGTTTTTACACAGCTGAATAAACGTCAAGCAGACAACTGATTATCAGAAGTGTGAGATGCTGGAGAATATACTCCGGTGTCCTGTTATATTTTAGATAGCAAGGAGTTTATTAAACTTCACCGAAACAATCTGCAAATTTCATTAAAATTTAATAAACTATCATCTTGTCTTTATTTTTAGTTAGCACATACCTTAAACACTTAAAGCTGTAAGCTAATGATAGTTATATAAGAGCAGATGCATGCTGGTGCAATAAGCTGTACGTCTAATGGATGCATGATCTGATTAGTCGACTAATCGCAAAAATAATCGGTGACTAGTTGACTATCAAAATAATCGTTTGTGGCAGCCCTACTGAAGGGTAATAAACAAGGACAGAGGGTAAGACAAAAGGGGAAATGCTAAAGAAAACTAAAAAATCCAAACTAACATGAATCCCTGAGGTAAAACAATAATCAGAAACTCATAAGCACATGGAAACTAAACTAAGAAAAATAAATCAGTCTTTAAGAATACAACAGTGATAATAAACAAGCTTCAAAAGTCCACACAAACAAAACATTGGGTCAAAGAACCATGACAAACCCATCCCACAGTTCTGGACACATCGAACCTCACGGGGCAGAATGAAGAGACTAAACAAAGTCACAGTTAGGATTCTTCCTCCCAGAATTGTGAGAGTTTATCCTTTCTTTTACTTAGTAAATTCAAAAAAATACAGTCCAGTACTGGCTTATCATTTTAAATATTTAAAAGACACGTAATCTTTACCTTGGAGCTCTCTGAATTTCCTGCCCCGTCCAACCTTTGATGTAACCTCACAAATTCCACAGATGGACAACTGAGTGGTCTTCGGTGCAAGTGACAAGGCACAGTGGGTCCCAGCTGGAGTTGGTGTTCCCCTCCAGTCTTGTGTGCATCTGTCAAATGGCTGTCTTTGGAGCACCAAGTCTCAGAGGAAATTTGGAATTCTGACAGCATGCCTGTAGAAGAAGAGGACATGTACGAGGAACTGGGGAGCGAAGAGTGGTGTGATTCAGGGGGGACAGGAGGAGGACGGTCGGGAGGAGGAGGTGGTGGTGGGTCCCTCTGTGGAGGAGGTGGGGCTGGAAGAGGCTTGTCTTGCTTCCTAGATATGCCTGGTGAAGACTAAAGGGGTAGAAAGATAAAGTTGTTCAATTAAATGAGACAACTAATTTGATACCTGGATTTACATTTTTTTAAATTCTTTTAATTAATCTGGTCGTCCATCCATTCTCTTCATGGGGAAACTGGAGCCTCTCCCAGCTACCATAGGGCAACAGGAAGGGTACACTCTGAACAGATCGCAGGGCCAACACAGAGAGACAGATAACTATTCACACTTTCAGGTGTGTGCTAACACAATGCCATAATCTTCCCAGGAGTAAAAATCTCCATAAATTTACCTCTGTAAAATGCTCAGAGAAAATACAGAAAACCCAAGAGCCAAATCTCAGACTCTACAGGACTCTGTTATTATTAGTTAAATGTTAAAGTTCAGTTTGCAAAAGACTGAACAAGTATGACTGTGCCTTGGATTAAAAGGGTTGCCAGAAAAAAAGCATTTTTCTACTTAAAAGAACATGGTTTAGCAGGGCTCGCAAAATCGCTAGCCCAACGGCTAGCGATTTTTCCAGTCGGGCTACCAAAATCTAT
Organism: Astatotilapia calliptera; assembly: GCF_964374335.1. Lineage (NCBI taxonomy): Eukaryota > Metazoa > Chordata > Actinopteri > Cichliformes > Cichlidae > Astatotilapia > Astatotilapia calliptera. Next base: position 6,988,227 of record NC_137431.1, on the reverse strand, counting down.
CTCTGCCCTGCCCGTCGGGCTATCGTAGGAAGGAAAAATATATGTCAATGCTTTTGCATTCTTTCGGAAATGTAGCTGGGTAATTATGTCATTGGCATCGGTGAGCCACTGTCAATATGTGACATATTGAAATTGCGTTTGAATTTGCGCTTGTTTTTTGCTTTCACTTTGCAATCGTGCGAACTGTGTATAGAGAGCGATAGCACTGATTGGTGACGATAATTTGCGCACCAATTCCTCTGATATCGTCTTATTAATCGTTAGCTTACTATGCAAACATGACAAGTGAAATCTCCCGCAGCAAGCTTAAACATGTGAGAGGTTGATCGCGCAGAGAATCGCTGAGCGTTATGTGAGTGCGTGTGTAAAAGCAGCAGGATATATATTTTAGTTCTGCTGAGCCAAATAAGACAGGTCAGGGTGAAGGAGTGACAGCCAAAGAAAAGCTTACCACAAAACGGAAAAGTTATGACAAATCAGACTATAAGGCAAAAAGAAAGTGCAGCTTTATGGTTTCATGGACAAAAGAATTTCTGTGGCTGCAATATGACAAGCTAAATAACCAGGGGTGCACATAAGTGGTCCGCAGGTGCGCATTCACTGTCAAAATAAAAAACGCGCACAAGATAAGAAGTTGCAACGCGTGTTTGCGTACATAAGATTTTCTGGAGGAGAACAGACATTTATTTAGAACTCTTAAAGATGTCGAAGAAGCAAGCTCCTTTACGCAATTACTTTGGTGTTCCTCCACCTCCAAAGAAATGTCAGAAGGAGTCCGAACCACAAAAGAAGCACGTATTCTCGGAAAAGTGGTTGCAGGAGGTGAGCTGGCTTCAAACAAATGATGAATGCACAGAGATTTAGTGCAGAATGTGCCGTGAAAATCCCACTCTAGCGGACAAAAACAGTGCCTTTTTATATCAGAATCAGAATCAGAATACTTTATTGATCCCTGGGGGAAATTATTTTTTGTTACAGTGCTCTATTATAAACCAACATAAACCAACATTAACAAGACAGACAATACGCTAACTAAGAATAGTACAATATATACATATATATACATATACATAAGTCACTCCTTAATAAATAGCTGGAAAAGAAACATGTGTAGTTGTAGCAGTAACCAGTGTGTTAAGTGCATGCGTTGTACAGGGAGATGGCCACAGGCAGGAAAGATTTCTTGTGTCGTTTCAGTAGTGCTTTTCGGTAATCTCAGTCTCTCACTGAACGTGCTCCTGTGACTGACCAGCATGTCATGGAGTGGGTGGGAGGTGTTATCCAACATTGTCTTTATCTTGGACAGCATCCGCCTCTCCGACACCACCTTGAGGGAGTCCAGCTCCATCCCCACAACATTACTGGCCTTACGGATTAGTTTATTAAGTCTGTTGGCATCTGCTACCCTCAGCCTGCTCCCCAGCATGCAACAGCATAGAGGATCGCACTGGCCACAACAGACTCATAGAAAATCCTGAGCATTTTCTGGCAGATGTTGAAAGACCTCAGTCGCCTCAAAAAATAGAGACGACTCTGGCCCTTCCTGTAAAGTGTTGTGGTGTTTTTAGCCCAGTCCAGTTTATTGTCAATGTGTACTCCAAGGTATTTATAGTCCTCCACAATGTCAACACTGACCCCCTGGATTGAAACAGGGGTCAAGTGTTTCCTGGTCTTCCTGAAGTCCACGATCAGTTCCTTGGTCTTTGCCACGTTGAGCTGCAGATGATTCTGCTCACACCACGTGACAAAGGAGTCGACCACAGCCCGGTACTCTGTCTCATCATTCCTGCTGATGCATCCAACCACCGCAGAGTCATCAGAAAACTTCTGAAGATGGCAGGTCTCTGTGCAGTGGCTGAAGTCTGTGGTGTAGAGGGTGAAGAGGAAGGGGGAGAGGACAGTCCCCTGTGGTGCCCCTGTGTTGCTGATTACCTTGTCAGACACACACTGTGGGAGACGTACATATTGTGGTCTTCCTGTCAGGTAATCAACAATCCAGGACACCAGAGAAGCATCCACCTGCATCGCTGCTAACTTATCACCCAGGAGGGTCGGCCTGATGGTATTGAAAGCACTAGAAAAGTCAAAAAACATGACCCTCACAGTGCTCGCCGGCTGGTCCAGATGGGTGTAGACACGATTGAGCAGGTAGATGATGGCGTCCTCAGTTCCGAGACGAGGCTGATAAGCGAACTGAAGGGGATGCAGATGTGGTCTTACTATGGGTCGCAGCTGGTCCAGGATGAGCCTTTCCAGGGTCTTCATGATGTGAGAGGTCAGTGCCACGGGCCTATAATCCTGGGGGCCACTGGGACGTGGTGTCTTTGGTACAGGGACGAGGCATGATGTCTTCCACATCACTGGGACCCTCTGCAGACTCAGACTCAGCATAAACAGTTTATGAAAGACTCCACACAGCTGGGGGGCACAGGTCTTGAGGACGAGGGGACTCACTCCGTCTGGTCCAGCAGACTTGCCTGAGTGAAGTCTCCTCATTTGCATCTCTTGAGTGAAGGTGATGGGTGGGGGAGGGGTGTCTGGAATCTCACAGGAGGCAACAGCGCCATGTGAAGAGAGAGGCTGGCACAGTGGTGTGGCTCTGGATTCCAGGCTGACTACAGGTGCGGTTGTGGGGGTGTGAGCAGACACTGTGGTGTCGAATCTATTGAAAAACAGATTCAACTCGTTAGCTCTATTCTCACCTCCCTCAGCTCCCCTGCTGTTGGTTGGCCTGAATCCAGTGATGGTCTTCATGCCCCTCCACACCTCTCTCATGCTGTTCTGCTGGAGTTTCCACTCCAGCTTCCTCCTGTAATTGTCCTTAGCCTCTCTGATCTTGTCCTTTAGTAACACCTGGACATTCCTCACCTCCTCTTTATTGCCCCCTCTGAAAGCCCTCTTCTTGTTGTTGAGGAGGGCTTTGATGTCCTTAGTCACCCACGGCTTGTTATTTGGGTAACAATGAACAGTCTGAGCTGGAACAATGGAGTCGGTGCAGAAAGTTATGTAGTCTGTGATACACTCAGGAAGCCCATTGATGCCCTCGGCGTGAGGCTCGCAGAGTGTTTCCCAGTTGGTCACCTCGAAACAGCCCTGTAGTTCCGCTAAGGCCTCCTCTGACCACCTCCTAACAGTCCTCATGGTCACAGGTTCCCTCCTCACAATTGGCACATAGCGGGGGATGAGGTGAATCGGGTTATGATCTGACCTACCAAGTGGGGGGAGGGAGGAGGAGCTGTATGCATTTTTGACATTAGCATACAGTAGGTCTAGAATTTTTTCTCCCCTGGTGGGACAGTCCACATATTGTCTGAATGTTGTTAGTGTATTGTCCAGTGATACATGGTTGAAGTCACCCGAGATCACAATAAAGGCACTCGGGTGCTGAGTCTGTAACCGGGCTATGGCAGAGTGGATAGTGTCACATGCAGCTGTGGGGTTAGCAGAGGGAGGAACATAAACAGCCACCAAGATGACGTGAGAGAATTCCCTGGGTAAATAATACAGCCTGAGTCCAACAGCACACAGTTCAATGTCCGGGCAACAAATCCTTTCTTTGATTGTTATGTTGGCAGGGTTACACCACCGGTTGTTAACTAAAACAGCAAGCCCACCTCCTTTCCGCTTACCGCTAGCGATGCTGTCCCTGTCCGCGCGAACAGTATGGAAGCCTTCCACGGAAGCATTCTCATCGGGAATGTCCTGGTGCATCCATGATTCGGTGAAACAAATCAGGCTACACTCTCGGTATTCCCTCTGACTCCGTACCAGTGCTGAGAGCTCGTCGATTTTATTCGATAACGATCGGACAGTTCCCATTACGATAGACGGCAGACACGGTTTATACCTCCTCCTCGCTTCGAGCCTCCGCTGTCTCACCATCTCCTTCTTTCTTCTCTTCTGTCCTTGACCTCTGCATCGATGTGTTTACTCCAAATTTCAGCTGGTACTTCTGCGGGCCTGGCCAGCGAGCCGGCCGGCATCAGGGCGATCAGCTGATCTCTGGAGTAAACAGTCCGTGAGTGTAGGAGATGTGCCGCGGTCCCGTTCCTTGATAAAAGTAACAGTTCCACGGCCACCAGAAGAACAAAAACTCTCTCAATCCACATGATTGAGTAAAAGATAATAAACGGATGAAAATACAAGTCAGAAAAAAAAGAATACGCAAGAAAAAAAGAGCTAAACTAAGAGAAAAAGCAGGAGCGACTGTAACAGGCTGCACGCTGGTTGGCGCATGCGCACTAATTATATGGATGCAAACGCGCGTTGCAACTTCTTATCTGGTGCGCGTCTTTTATTTTGACAGCGAATGCGCACATGCGGACCACTTATGTGCACCCGTGTAAATAACATAATGTTCTACCGGGTATGTTGTTGGTTTTCCCTTGATTTCTGAGTCGACAAGCGCCTTTGTTACTGGGACCAGTAATTTTAAGAAAGGCCCCCAATAGAACCCATGAAAAATGCAAGAAATGCATTATTGCTCAGTCTGCAATATCTTTCCCAGAACAAACACCGATTCCAAATAACATACTAAAAATAAACCTGAAAAATCTGTTTAGAACACCGTACTATGTTGGAAAGAGTGAACTACCACTGGCAAAATTTAGTAGTCTTTGCAAACTTCAAAAAGCAAATGGCCTCGATCTTGGTTCCACTTGCCTCTTACCCGTGACTTCAGTGGAAATTTCAAATTCAGGATCTGACACAGACTGATTCATGTCCTACACAGTTCTTACAAGTTCATAGAAATTTCTGTTCAATTAGAACCAAGTATTTGAGTTGATGATTGCAATTTTTATACAATGTTGTAATTTGTGTTTCAACAATTTTTTGATTAATGTTTTGTTTCCGTTACAATATTATACATTAAAGTATAATATTGTAACGGAAACAAAACAGGAAACAAATCATCAATCAAAAAATTGCTCTCGTTTTTATTCGGGCTACTTAAATTTATTTTGGGCTACCAAAAACTGAAGAGTCCCTGCCCGAAGGGCTACCAGGGATTTTGAAATTTTGCGAGCCCTGGTTTAGGATTGCAAAACTGAATCTGAACAAATCACAAGACAGGGGTGTCAAACCAGAGATGGCTACTTGCACTCGCGACTTAGACTCGAGTCACAGTTAAGTTGCAAAAACCAAAGCCTTCAGACTTGAGACTTAGACTCGAGGTTTGGGGCTCGAGTCTTGAGAAACATTTTTTACCCATGTAAATACGGTAACTGTAGGTTATTTGGATAGTAACGAGATGTACACAGCAATTTGTCTCTAATATTTAATAAAATGTTCTGAATATGCTAATAATTTGTGAATTTTTGTTTTAAATTTATCATTAATTATGTGAGGGTTGTAAGGAAGACATAGTCCAAAGGTTTCATCATACAGTGGGGCAAAAAAAGTATTTAGTCAGCCACCGATTGTGCAAGTTCCCCCACCTAAAATGATGACAGAGGTCAGTAATTTGCACCAGAGGTACACTTCAACTGTGAGAGACAGAATGTGAAAAAAAAATCCATGAATCCACATGGTAGGATTTGTAAAGAATTTATTCGTAAATCAGGGTGGAAAATAAGTATTTGGTCAATAACAAAAATACAACTCAATACTTTGTAACATAACCTTTGTTGGCAATAACAGAGGTCAAACGTTTACTATAGGTCTTTACCAGGTTTGCACACACAGTAGCTGGTATTTTGGCCCATTCCTCCATGCAGATCTTCTCGAGAGCAGTGATGTTTTGGGGCTGTCGCCGAGCAACACGGACTTTCAACTCCCGCCACAGATTTTCTATGGGGTTGAGGTCTGGAGACTGGCTAGGCCACTCCAGGACTTTCAAATGCTTCTTACGGAGCCACTCCTTTGTTGCCCGGGCGGTGTGTTTTGGATCATTGTCATGTTGGAAGACCCAGCCTCGTTTCATCTTCAAAGTTCTCACTGATGGAAGGAGGTTTTGGCTCAAAATCTCACGATACATGGCCCCATTCATTCTGTCCTTAACACGGATCAGTCGTCCTGTCCCCTTGGCAGAAAAACAGCCCCATAGCATGATGTTTCCACCCCCATGCTTCACAGTAGGTATGGTGTTCTTGGGATGCAACTCAGTATTCTTCTTCCTCCAAACACGACGAGTTGAGTTTATATCAAAAAGTTCTACTTTGGTTTCATCTGACCACATGACATTCTCCCAATCCTCTGCTGTATCATCCATGTGCTCTCTGGCAAACTTCAGACGGGCCCCGTGTGGTTCTGAGATCTTTGCTCACCATTCTCATGATCATTTTGACCCCACGGGATGAGATCTTGCGTGGAGCCCCAGATCAAGGGAGATTATCAGTGGTCTTGTATGTCTTCCATTTTCTGATGATTGCTCCCACAGTTGATTTTTTCACACCAAGCTGCTTGCCTATTGTAGATTCACTCTTCCCAGTCTGGTGCAGGTCTACAATACTTTTCCTGGTGTCCTTCGAAAGCTCTTTGGTCTTGGCCATGGCGGAGTTTGGAGTCTGACTGTTTGAGGCTGTGGACAGGTGTCTTTTATACAGATGATGAGTTCAAACAGGTGCCATTCATACAGGTAACGAGTGGGGGACAGAAAAGCTTCTTACAGAAGACGTTACAGGTCTGTGAGAGCCAGAGATTTTCCTTGTTTGAGGTGACCAAATACTTATTTTCCACCCTAATTTACGAATAAATTCTTTACAAATCCTACCATGTGGATTCATCGATTTTTTTTTCACATTCTGTCTCTCACAGTTGAAGTGTACCTCTGGTGCAAATTACTGACCTCTGTCATCATTTTAGGTGGGGGAACTTGCACAATCGGTGGCTGACTAAATACTTGTTTTGCCCCACTGTATTTCACTGTATAAATGAAGTGTTTCTTAAATCTTTGTTGTCCAGATATTAAATATATATATTATAATATAGATATTAAAGTGTCATTTTTTCAAACGATAACCAAGGAGAGATAGCAGCAGCAACAATGTGGCAAAGACTATTAAATAATTATACAGACCATTATAATTACAATTACATCCAGCCCTGAACTCCTCATAGATTACAAAAATATTCCTTTTCATATGACTGACTCAAGCTACGGTGCTTGACAGCTGGAATGACGTGTGTTTGCCAATATTCAGTGTCTGCTTTTGATCAGACATAGCACTGTAGATTATGGCAAAACATCTCCACTTTGGTTTTTGCTGTCCAAAGGATACTGCTCCAGAAATCTTCTGGCTTGTTCAGATGAACTTTTAAAAAAAAAACCTAAGCTATGCAAACATGTTCTTTTTAGAGAGCAACCTTCCAAATAAGCCATATTTGTTCAGTTTGGTTTTTTTTTTCAAATAGTACTGTCAGTAAACTCTGGGTCTCCATAGCATTGTGATAACACGTACCTTAATACTCAAGACTGCTACTTTTATAGAGATGGTAACAGTTGATAATCATGATCAGTGAGTGAATCAAGTGGATTTAATTAGCAGCATTTGGGGCACTTGGAGTAATTTGTGGATTGTCATGTAAATTCTCTGCTGGTCAGTAAACATTGTAGAAACTGTGTAAATAAACTTAAACACTTGTGTGCCAGGTGAACATATGAGGGGTTTCATAGTGGCAGTGTGCTGAACTGTGACTGACCTTGGGGGAGCAGATGGGACTGGCAGATGGGGAGCGAATGGCACCTTTGTTGATAAGGTCACGTCGTGGTGGGACAGGTGGGAGGCTGAGGTGCTGGACACATTGGCTGGAGTTTCCCCCATGGGCTTTTCTGTGTTGGCTGACAGGTGAAGAACTGGGCGACACCATTGGCGATTTCTGATGCTCACCACATTGCTAAGGGAAAAGGTAAATAAACTTTTAAAAAAAAAATCTTAGTCGTTTATTACCAGTTCTATCCTGATTAGAGACTGCTAGAATCCACATTCTTTATAGGGGATAGATGGAAGCAAATCTACACCACTTTAAAATGTGGTAAAATGTTATTTCCCATTTTGATTACCCGAGATTATGCTCTCGCCACTGCTCCAGAAGTGATGTATCATAGCCAACATAATGAGAAGGTTAGATATAACCTAGAGCTCAGTATTCAATTTTCAATAGTACTGTACTATCTATCATCAGCTGTCATGGGGCAAAAGGCAGAGTACAACCTGGACAGACTGCCAGTCTGTCACAGGGTTAACACATAGAGACAGATAAACATTAACACTCATGTTCACACATGCTTGGCCAATGCTCTTTTTTGGACTGTGGAAGTAAGCCTTGGAATCTGCAGTTGTTTAGAAATGGCTCAAATGGCTCCACCATCCTAACTTCTGTAAATTTTATAAGTCTCCGTCTTAGCGTTACTACCAATTGTAGTCAATGGTTATGACTAACAACCATAAGAAGATGTCATCAGATGGTGTCAAACCATCAGCAGTTTTTTTAACCATGAACCACAATGCTTTTAGCTTGGCTGGTCAACAATGACAGCCAGTCACTGCTCATCTTCTCCTGGTCCCCAGCTACCCTGTTCTTTGATTTCTCCAGTGCTTTTAACACCATTCAGCCACGACTTCTGAGGGACAAGCTGGAGCTATCAGGAGTGGACCACCACGTGTCCCAGTGGATACTGGACTACCTCACAGGACGCCCACGATATGTGAGGGCACAGGGCTGTGTCTCTGATATGCTGGTCTGCAGTACGGGGGCCCCACAGGGAACTATGCTGGCACCATTCCTCTTCACCCTCTACACTGCAGACTTCTACATCAACTCCCCACGCTGCCACCTACAGAAGTTGTCTGACGACTCTGCCATAGTCGGCCTCATCACAGGTGAGGATGACTCAGGCTACGTCCACACATCCTGAATAGATTTGAAAAGGTGAAAAGGTCTGAAAACGCTCTGCGTCCACACTTTCAGTCGTTTTCACAGAGATGTGCGTCCACATTGAAACGGCCGAAAACGCTTACGTTCAAGCATTGCACGTGCGTGAAACACTAAGATTCGGCCTGCCTCATTTCTGTCTGCCCTTTATTTACTTTCCGGCTCTTTGAAACGTCACGGCAAACTGTCGAGGAAAAGCACCAGGTTTTTTAAATGGACTAACAATGAGGTGGAGTTGTTGCTACGAGTAACACAAAATTACAAAGTTGCAAAAGCGAGTGAGAATTAAAGAATTTGAAGAAAAGCTATCTGAAGCATGTACAAACTGATATTTTGTACATGGGCGACCGTGGCTCAGGGGGTTGGGAAGCGTATCTGTAACCGGAAGGTCGCCGGTTCGATCCCGGGGCTCTCTGTCCTGGTCGTTGTGTCCTTGAGCAAGACACTTTACCCTACTTGCCTACTGGTGTTGGCCAGAGGGGCCGATGGCGTGATATGGCAGCCTCGCTTCTGTCAGTCTGCCCCAGGGCAGCTGTGGCTACAACCGTAGCTTGCCTCCACCAGTGTGTGAATGTGAGAGTGAATGAATAGTGGCATTGTAAAGCGCTTTGGGTGCCTTGAAAAGCGCTATACAAATCCAATCCATTATTATTATTATTAATCTTTAATAGGGCTGTCAAAATTGAGAGCAAACAAAACAACTGCTGTATAATGCCCTCCGCTATCTTTGTTTAATTGGTCACATGACTGCATCATAAAACTAACATGTGTCATCATTTTCAAAAGTCTCCGTTTTCACTGTCCACACTGCGATGTGAAAGCACCGTCTTTAAATGTATTTGTTTTTGAGAGCGTTTTCAATATGATGCGTTTTCCTTCGGGGAAAACACAGTCTCAGTGTAGACAGGAGGCCAAAACAGAGAGAAAACCATGCGTTTTCAAAAGTAAACGCATTAGTGTGGACGTAGCCTCAGAGTACAGACAGTGGACTCTGGACTTGTGGACTGGTGTCAGCAGAACCACCTGCTGATCAACACTGGGAAAACCAAGGAGTTAGTGGTGGACTTCCGGGGAGACAGACCCACCACACTGACACAGGTGAACATCCAGGGAGTGGACATTGAGATAATGGACTCTTATAGGTACCGGGGTGTTCACCTGAATAATAAACTGGACTGGAGCCACAACACTAATGCTCTTTACAGGGAGGGCCAGAGCAGACTCTACCTACTGAAGCGGCTGAGGTCATTTGGAGTCTAGGGAGTGCTTCTAAAGACATTCTATGACTCTGTGGTGGAATCCATCATTTTTTACCGTGTTGTATGTTGGAGCAGCAGTTTATCGACAGCTAAGAGGAAGAGGTTGGATAAACTTATCAGGAAGGACAGCTCTGGGATGCACCCTGGATCCAGTGCAGGTGGTGGGAGACAGAAGGACTCTTGCCAAAATAACTTCTCTGATGGACAAAGTCTCCCACCCCATGCATGTAAATGTTGCTGAACTGCAGAGCTCCATCAGTGACAGACTGTTGCATCCTAGATGCATGAAGGAGCGTTTCTGCAGGTCCTTCCTCCCTGCAGCTGTCAGACTGTACAATCAAAACTGCTCCCAACAAACATAGATGTTTACTAGGGGTGCAACGATACTCGTATCGATATTGAACCGTTCGATACAATGCTTTTGGTTCGGTACGCATATGTATCGAACAATACAAAATTTTTAATTTATTTTATCAACTTTCCTTCTGACGATGCTGTCTGTGTTGAGCGCTCAGTGGATCTGCGCTCGACAGTGCAGCCTAGGCGGAGTAGTCGAACGCAGATTCACTGAGCGCAGGGCAAGCTAGCAAGACAGAAGTTAAGCTCTCCTTGCAACATGGCAAATTGAACCTCCCCCACCCTCATTCAGATGTGGCGTTTGGAACTATTTTGGTTTTCATGTGACGTATGACCCTGAAGGTAAGCGCGTCATGGACAAAAGTAAAACAGTATGTTGGATGTGCCACGTAATGCTCAATTACATTGGAGGGAACTAGTGCGTTAGCGCAGTTAGCTCGTTAACGTGTTGGCCGTCCAGCCCCACGCACGGGGCGATCCGCGGTAGCTCGTTAACGGAGACTTGCGTGTTGTGGCGTTAACGTCATTTCAGATTAACGCTGACAGCACTAGTGGGAACACAATGAATGTGACTGCACATTTACGCCGACATCATCCTAGTGCAAAGACAAGTGGAAGCAGACAAAAACAACAAGCAGCATGCTACAAACTTTATCCGAGTCATTTAGACAGCCGTTAGCACATGATTCTCCTTATGGGGACCTGATATGTTTAATATGCTGCTGAGAATATAGCCCAGAAGAAGCGTATAGTATAGCTTTTATTTTGGAAAGAGCCATTTCTCTGTAATAAACTCTCTTTTCCAAAGATGAGGGATTTCTCCATCAGATAGATTTATTTTTTTAATTACTTTGTTGTTTCAGCAACATTAAATTTAAAAACTGTACTTTTGAGTTAAAATATATATTTATGATTTTAATAAGTTACAAATTAAAAAGGCATGAACATTTTTTTTGTATCGAAAAAATATCGAACCGTGACACCAAAGTATCGAACCGAACCGTGAATTTTGTGTATCGTTGGACCCCTAATGTTTATGTAACCCACATATAATTGTACGAAGAGTGACGTGACTGGATTTTCCCCCTATGAATTGATGTTTGGGAGACAACCAAGACTGCCACCCTGCAGATGCCCAGGGACGGGCATACCATCAAGAGGGGAGGGTGTAACCCACATACAATGAGGGTACCACTTTAAGGACTGATATGAGGAGAGATGGACAGCCTGCCCAACCAATCGAAATGCACAGGTCCCAGTATGTTTTGACCAATGGGAGAGCAGTCTGCCGCTGTATGTCCCACCTACGTGCTCTGTGTTTGCTGCTATGTGTGGAGGTAGTCGCGCGCTGGCAGGAGAAAAGAGAGACTGAAGCTTTTGAGCTGGAAAAAAGTATTAGATATAAGTTGCAACCAACTGTGTTGCACATAAGTTCACTGGTTATCAGCTACCTTTCATGTTAAAAGTAGCCACAGTGAGTAAATAGGCAAATGCTGCATTTTTCTGGTGACTTTAGAAAGTACCGCGTGGAGCTAAACTGTTAGCCTTTGTTAGCTCTGGTTGCTATCAACTGCCTGGAAGTTCATCTCAATCTGCTTCCAGAAGTAAGGTAACACTTGAAGCGCAACTTATGTTTATTTTTCCTTCATGTCGTATTACGGTTATTAAAGAGAAAACATGTCCTGTTACGTTATTTAGAGCCCTGCATTTTCCGACCGAGAGACACTATGCCATTGTCTTCGGCCGTGATGCGCTGAGATCGGTGAGCACATGTTGTATGTCTCAGTTAGTTCACGTCTGTTTCACATTTTATTGTTGAGAAACTGAATTAATCTCAATTGTTTGATTAATAATTGTCGCATATGCGACATATATGCATATGCACTGACTTTACTTGGTTTAATGCATAGTTTGTGTAAGAGAAATGTTTTATTTTTGCAAATTTGAGTATTTTTATTGCAAATTTATGTTGAATGTGATTTAAACAAAATCCTAAGTTGTGAATTATAGCTAGAACAGCATAATTAATATTTGAATTGCTCTTCTGACCCTGTCCGTTGACAGGTCAGGTTTTTTTTGTATGCTGAATTGTTCCTGAGGTGGATTCCTCCGGTGAAATAGATGGCGAGCCTTCCCACCTGGACTTAGAGAGACTGAGATTCGCTTCTTTTCCACTTGATGATCTGCTGCACCTTGCGGTGTGGTAGGACTGTATCACTCACACTTTCACGCACAGCTGGTTATACATAAGACCACTGACTGACATTCTCTCATCCCTAATTTCTTTCACACCCTGGGAATTTTTTGGACTTTACCCCTTGGACATTTTTTATTTGGGACTTTAAATAATGAGCTGTTGTGTAGAACATTCTCCACATGTGAAAAGAGTGTGAGATTTTCATTTGAATGTACATTGGATTTGTGTAATCTGTTCTATAAGAGTTAAGGAGTCAGGTTACTAGGGTGCACCCGAGCATTGAAACCCGAACATTGAAAACCAAAAATAACACTTGGCCAAGTCATTGCTTTAGTAGTTTGTGTTTTACTTTTCTTTTAATTTTTGTAAGTTTCCTTTCTACCATTGTAAAGTGTCTTTAACCTGTGCTTGTCAACCTTATGGTTTATGTCACTAAAGTTGGCCGGTTCTTTTGAGTTACATTCTTGTCTCTGTGTCTCATTTGAACACACCCCTGTGCTCCTATAGTCGAGCCTATTGGTCCATTGATATATTCTTTTCAACAATTCCCCTTACTGTGTTACATTTACATTGCACATTACTTTTCTCAGTTTATATATACACAAGTTACATGTCTACTTTTTAATGCACAGGTACAATACGCAATCTACACTTTTCTAATTATTCTAAATATTCTTAACTATTTAATAATAATAATAATGGATTGGATTTATATAGCGCTTTTCAAGGCACCCAAAGCGCTTTACAATACCACTATTCATTCACTCACTGGTGGAGGCAAGCTACAGTTGTAGCCACAGCTGCAGAAGCGAGGCTGCCATATCGCGCCATCAGCCCCTCTGGCCAACACCAGTAGGCAAGTAGGGTAAAGTGTCTTGCCCAAGGACACAACGACCAGGACAGAGAGCCCAGGGATCGAACCGGCGACCTTCCGGTTACAGATGCGATTCCCAACCCCCTGAGCCACAGTCACCCAATAAGCATTTAAACATCTTTCAGTATCCTGCACTGTTTGCACACTACAACCTGGGTTTGCCACTTATCTATACTTTAATTTTAATAACTGTACAGTACTCTGCTTTGGTAACTATTGTCCATGATGTAAATATGTAAAAACTGTGTTTCTGTTCTGTGTCCTGTTCTGTTTGTATATGTGTGTTTTTGCTGCTGATACAACCACATTTCCCCTTGTAGGACAATTAAAGGATTATTCTAGTCTTCTATCCTATTCTATACTTTTGACCCTGTGTAAATTAGAGAGAATCCTAATACCTAATACCCTTTTCTGTATTATGAGTCCAGTCCAGTTTATTGTTCAAATAAACACCAAAATACCTGTAGCTATCCACAGCCTCAATGTAGATACCTTGAAAACTCCACCCTTTTCCGGCTGAGAACCATGGCTTTAGATTTGGAGGTGCTGATCCTCATTCCCGCCGCTTCAGATTCGGCTGCGAAGCATTCCATTGCGAGCAGGAGGCCAGCACCAGATGAAGTCAACAGAACCACATCATCCGCAAAAAGCAGAGATGAGATTCTGACACCACCTAAGTGAAAGCCTTCTGCCACTTGGCTGCGCCTAAAAATTATGTCCATAAAAATTATGAACAGAATCGGTGACAAAGGGCAGCCCTGGCGGAGCCCAACACCCATTCGGGAATGAGTCCGACTATGTGGACCAAGCTCTTGCTACAGTTGTATAGGGACACCCCATACTCCCGCAGCACCTCAAACAGCACACCAAGGGACACGGTCAAATGGACCAAATAGCATATGGATCAATAGGGGCTCTATGTCTATGTCGCTCTTGGGCGTCACTCCCACAGGCCTTAATTCTGAGACTCTCCACCATCTAAGAACTGAAGACGCTTCTCAGATGAAATATCTTCAAGCAACTTAAAGAAGTCCAGACATTTTTCTTTCCAAGTTCCTTAGCCATATAATATATAACTGTATATAATTTCTTGAGCAGTGTATTTAAGTCTGTATTAATACTTTTGATCCTGTGTAGATTACCTTCCTGATGTTGGCCAGTCCATTCATGACAAGACAGTCTTCTCGGTCTTCCTCATCATCCAGGTCCAGCAAGGGGGAGCTGTGTTGGTCCAGGAAGAAGCACTTGGAGCCCTCATTTCGTGGGTCAAAGGGATCCACAATAATGGGCTCTGTGCCTTTGATCTCACAGCGACAGAAAGGGCATCCTTGGCCATCTGATTCCTGAATAGATATAACAGGCTAGTCATACACAAACATACAAAAACACAGGTGGTGACATTTTAACCAAAAAATATAACTAAATGCCACATGTTGTTTCAGTAACATCATGAAATTATTGTGCATTCATTGTAAAAGACCCTGTCAAAAACATAAAAAAATAGCAGTATTTCGAGCATCTATCTGACAAAGACAGAACAAAGCTATGCTTTTGGTAGCCATATAGTTGGGAACGTGACTGTGGACTTGTGGGAACTGATGTCCGTTAATTAAAAGCTTTACCTTTATGACACACATTTAAACTTTATTTTTGAGTGATTGTTTCATTCATAAGTCAACATTTCAGTAGCACACTGGGAGAATTCTGAGTCAAATGATTATTGTCTGTGGGCTTATTACCACACTACTATATCACTATTACCATTATCACAGAAAAAAAAATGCAGGCCGGTTGCATACATTACTTATTGTTTTCTTTGAATAAATAAACCTGCAGATTTTTATCATCCTTAGCTCTTGGACAACTCTTCTAATAATTCTTTTCACTCCTCTGTCTTTCAGGGAGCACCTACTTGTGGCCAGTTTATGGTAAATGAGTGATCAGTTCTGCAACCAGTGCTATCAGTTTGTTTTGCAACAATAAGGTTACAAAGGTGTTGAGAGAACTCACTGGTTTTACCAGTCATGAGATGTTTGTTGTGTGACACCTTGGTAATGACAGACCTTAATAGGCCACCAGCTGGAACTGAACCAGCTCATTTTAATTTGAATTAAGTGGCAGGATTGCTTGGAAATTACTGATAGATTTCAGCTGGTGTCACTGCTTTCCATGCCTTTTACACCTCCCTTTCTTTATGTGTTCAATACTTCTTCCGTGTATAATTTCTCTATTACACATAACTTTTTTCATGGACATCTATAGTTTGATTTCTTTGCATCTGTAGGTTGGATGGGTTGCTACTGACATTTGGTGAGAATGTCACGTCAATACTGCCTTCAAAAATATATTTACTTTGAAACTTGGTGAAATGTTCAACACTTATTTTATTCAACGTTAATCTTTTTCTTTTATTTATTTACTTGTTTTCTTTTATTATTCTTATTATTATCTCTGTGGTTATACACTGCTGAAGGTGACAGGGATAGTAAAGAGAAGGAGTAGATAAAAAAAAAAGGGAAAAACTGCAAGACTTAAACAAATAGCTCCCTGTGTCCACCCCAACATCCCTAGAGAAGCTGATGATAACCACATCTTGCATGTGAGCTCTCGTCAATTTTTAGTTTGGAAGGACCAGCATGTCTTATTGATGGAGACATGCGGGCACACACTCCCTTTGTGACTCTAATCTATTGTGGGTGTTTTAACATTCCTGGATAAAGTTCTTTCTTTTTCTACAACTAAGGTTTATTTGGCAACTATATCTGCTTTTGATATTGGATATGATGAGGTGACTTAAGGTGTACCTTAAGTACGCTGTACTGGTGTAGAGTCAACAACCTGTCTCTGAATGTGGACAAAACAAAAGAGTTGAATATCAACTTCATGGGAGCACAGAGAGATCACTGTGCACTTAACATCAATGGATCCTCTGTGGAGGTCGTCAAGAGCACAAAATTCCTTGGTGGTCACCTGGTGGAAAACCTCTCCTGGTCCCTCAACACCAGCTTCATAGTTAAGAAGGCCCAACAGCATCTTTACTTCCTGCGGAAGCTGAGAAAAGCCCATCTCCCATCACCCATTCTCACCTTTTACAGAGGGACTATTGAGAGCATCCTGAGCAGCTGCATCACTATCTGGTATGGTAGCTGCACTGTATTGGATTGCAATATCCTACATTGGCTAGTGAGAACAGCTGAGAAGATCACTGGAGCCTTTCTTCCCTCCATTACAAACACGTATCGCACCCACTGCATCCGCAAAGCTGCAGAGGAACCCACAAACCCCTCACACACACTCTTCACACTGCTGCCTTCTGGCAAGAGGTACCAGAGCATTCGGGCCCTCACTGCCAGACTGTGAAACAGTTTCTTCCTCCAAGCCATCAGACTCCTGAACACTCAGTAACTGGACCTTAATACATGTCACTACCTCAAGCATTTAACTGCACAATCTCATATACACAAACACACACACGCACACCTTCATACATCAAGCTACCTTTTGTACAATGCTCAGTCTTTTGCACAACCCACTGTCATTGTTGCACTTTTCTATTGCACTGTTGTGTCTGCACTGTCTTGTGTCTGCATTATTCTGTTCTGTCTGGTGTTGCACTATTTTTTTGTTTGGTTTTTGGCAATTTTTGCACACTTGCAATTTATATAGTTCTGTGTTGATTGTCTGTATATGTCATATGTAGCACCATGGTCTTGGGGGAACGTTGTCTGGTTTCACTGTGTACTGTACCACTGCACATGGTTGAAATGACAATAAAGCCACTCGACTTGACTTGAGTACTGCTTCTCACTTTAGGGTCTGCAAAGTGAGTGGGTAGGCTTCATGCATTTTTTTGTGCATCCTTCTTACACACAGTTCTCTTCTGACAGCCTTAGGGTCGTATTACGTCCAAATATGTTAGGGTACCTGGATCGTTGTGTTTTTTTTTTTTCTTTGACTCTTGTTTATTCGTTGTTGTTTTCTCTGTGTGACTTTTTTCCTAGTTGACTTATCTGTATTTCTAGTTCAGGTTGTCTGGTTAGTTATTAGTTCCCTTGTCATGTCCTGGTCTCGTCTCTGTCCTGTTAGCCTTGGTCTTCCCTTTGTGTGTCCACCCCTGTTAGGTCAGTCTTGTCTTCATGTTTGTCTGCCTGTTTCCCTAGACATGTGTTCTTGTGTCCCTCTCGTCCCTTGTTCTTTCGCCCTCTCTCATCCCTTGCTCTCTCATCCTCACTGTCTTGCCTCCTTCCCCTGGGTTTCATCTGTCTGTGTCCAATTGTATGTGTTTCTTGTACTACCTCTTTTAGATTGACAGACAGATTACGCTCAGCTGTGTTCCCTCCTGTGAGTTGTTCCCACGTTTGCCCATGTCGCGATCGCCCTCATTCCCCACTGTGTTCTGCCTGTTAGTTAAGTTCCTGAACAGTTTTTGCAGTCCAGCAATAAAGCTGCCACTTGAGTTTGGTCTACATTTTGGGTTCTTCAAACCTGCGTGCCTCACACAGTGAATGACAGAATGCTGAGTTTTCCTAAAATTATTCCTGTGGCTTATAGCACTATATAGAATTTGAGCTTGTGAGCTCTTGCCTTTCTCTTTTCGCATTTGAGGAAAAAAGGAGGCTGGATTCTCTCTGTCTAAGTCCAGTTGCTTGTCTGCTTCGCTAACCTGGGGCCCGTTCTTCGTACCTCGCTAAGTAAGTTAGCTGGATTAGATTGTTGACGATTTCGCGTGATCTTGGATCGTTCGGTTCCCCGAAGCTCATCCGGGACTTGCTGTCATAGCAACAGAGCCGTAAGCGTAAACCTGCTCGGGAGCAGGTTTACTTTATGTAAACAGGATTAGATCGCGGCCACGCAGGTATGTCCGCTCTTCAGTTCTAAGGTCAAATGGTGGAGAGTCCCAGATATAAACCTAGTGGGAGTAACCCCCCACAGAGGGACAAAAGGACCCCCTGATGATCCTCTAATCGCCTGAGCCAAGGTGTGAAACTGGGTGTGGGTCCCAATCAGCCAGAGTTTCGGGTGGGTTCATTGTGAAACCTGGCCCCACCTTATCATGTGAATTCCTGAGGTCAGATGGCCCAGGATGTGAGTGGGCGTTAAGGCGTCTGGGAAGGGATCTCAAAACTGGATTATAGATGGCAGAGAGTTGGTGTCGTAAACCCCGCCTCTGTTCAAAGATGGTCGCTCACAGTGGACATAGATGCTTCTTTCACTCCTCTTTCAAACCATCTGTCCTCTCTGTCCAAAATGTGAACATTGGCATCCTCAAAGAGTGTCCTTTATCCTTAAGATGCAGATGGACTGCTGAGTCTTGTCCTGTGGAGGTGGCTCTTCTATGTTGTGCCATGTGCTTGTGAAGTGGCTGTTTGGTCTCTCCAATGTAGAGGTCTGGGCATTCCTCACTGCACTGTACAGCATACACCACATTGTTAAGTCTGTGTTTTGGCGTTTTGTCTTTCGGGTGAACCAGTTTTTGTCTGAGCGTGTTGGTGGGTCTGAAATGCACCGGGATGTCATGCTTGGAGAAAACTCTCCTGAGTTTTTCTGATACACCGGCTACATAGGGGATGACAATGTTGTTGCGTCAACAAGATGGGAGACCACGGCTATAAAAGTGAAGGTGGATTTGGGAAACCTGTCGCAGCCATGTCCTGTCCGTCTACGCGAGCCACCCATTGCGGAAGGTGCAAGATTGATAAGGAGAGTCCTCAGAATTCAGCGTATATTGCGGGACAGACAGGATCCTTTAGCTCAGCGCGACAGTGTGCTCATTGAGAGATATCGATATTCCCGTGAGGGTATTATTTACTTAACCAACTTGTTGACGAGGGGGTGCAGGACCACCACCTGTCTTTTTTTGCTCTGCCCTTTTCTTGGTTGCTGTTATGAACAAACAAACAGAGTATTTCAGGGTCTCTTTCCAAGAGAATAAAAGCAATATAAGTGATAAATATTACCATTCTGTGGAATATTCTTATATTTCACTTTTACTTGTTCCCATGTTCTAGTGGGTCCTGTTGTGGCTCTAATGTGAAAAGGGATATAATATAACATAATATAATATAATGTAATATAATATTGGATAATATAGTGTAATATAATAAATCTACCCTACCGCCTACTGGTGTTGGCCAGAGGGGCCGATGGCGCGATATGGCAGCCTGGCTTCTGTCAGTCTGCCCCAGGGCAGCTGTGGCTACAACTGTAGCTGCCTCCACCAGTGTGTGAATGTGAGAGTGAATGAATAGTGGCATTGTAAAGCGCTTTGGGTGCCTTGAAAAGCACTATATCAATCCACTCCATTATTATTGTTATTATTAACTTACTTACGAGTTTGATTTGTCAGCAACTTCCTGCCAGCCCTCTCTCCTTGCTTTTGCAGCCTTTGCAGTGTTCCCTTGCGTTCTGATTAAACTCTGAAACTCCTGAAATCCCTCAATCAAGAGTTCTTGCTCTGCTGCCGGAAAATACCGAGAGCGCTCCTTCGACATTTTCGCCGACCAATCAGAGGGTTGCCGATCAATGTTTCTACTATCGATGCGTAGCCCCTTTTACCACACCCAGTGATCTCACATTACTTCATCCAGCTGTACTAATCGTCAACAGCAGGTGTGTTCGGAGAACCGGATTAGCGAGCTCAACGTTAGCGCGATGATTTGGTCTTGGATGTGTCATTTGATCTTGGATGTAGTAAGCGACGTACGAAGAACGGGCCCCAAGTCAGAGCTTTGTCTAAACAGAGGTTAACTCGCCGGATTATGGACGTTTTCCTTGGCATATGGCACTAAGGGTCTCTCTTTTCCTCAGGGCGTGAGAACACATTCCACCGGAGGAATGGGAACCTGAAGGGCCCTTTTTAAAGAAAACTTGCAATCAGCGTTACACGGACAGCTTATACACCAACTGGGTAGTGGTGGTTAGCACCAAGCTAGATTGACTCAACAGGTGTTCTTAGCAAGGTGAAGAGCGGAAGAACTGAGAGATGACTGTGATGACAGGGGTGTATGTGTGCAGGCAGGTGACCAAAATGAGTGCAGGTAGACATATTATCACAGGTCTTTTGCCTTAGAGCAGTAAATAGATTTTTTATCAGACATTTTATCAGTATCATGGAGTCTTTTCACTTTACCTAGCATGCATCAGCACACACACTGGACCTTGTATGTGTTAAATATTGATTCTGTTTCTTCTGTGGACATTTTGTGGTGTACTTGGAAAACTACACCAGACGGCAGAATATACGCATTGTGGGGATACCAGAGAATGCGGAGGGCCCACGACCAACGAAATTCATCACCAAACTACTCTTTGATGTGCTTGGGGAGAACAACTTCGAGAGGCCGCCATCGGTGGCTAGAGCCACGTCCGTTCATTGTCAGACTCCACCACTTCCAAACCACAGAGCTGATCCTACGCCTCGCCAGACAGAAGGGCCCGCTCCTATTCAATGGATCGAGATTCCACATATTTCCTGACTACAGCCCAGAAGTCAACAAAAGACAAAAGTCTTCTCCAAGTCCAAAAGGAAGCTCCACAGTGCAAAGGTCAAGTTTGGTCTCTTCTACCCAGCCACTCTGCAGTTCACACACAACGGGAAATGCATGAGATTTACCGACCCTGCAGAGGCGCTGACCTACGTTAATAATTAATATCACTGTTGATAACGAACGCCCCGCCTCGCACCCTGCAGAGACTGGTGACTGAGGTAAGGTAACGATTGGGTTAATAACATTGAAAATCATTTCACAGAAGGTGGCATCATTAGACATGGCTACTCTGTCATATTTTGAATATTTCTTTACTCTCATTGTGTTCTATTATCATTGGTCATAGTGGCAATGAACGTTTTATATTTGATGGTGTAAATACACACCACACATAATGCCACTCATGAGCACCTTCCTTTTCTTCATTACTGATGTTATTGCCCTTTTTTTCTTTTCTCTTTTTCAAATTATGAAAGGGCGTTACAGTTTGTTTAATACCCTGTTGGAGAGGTTCATTAATGGTTCAAACATGTATCCTTTATTGCGGGCAGCATGCAAATGCAGGTTTGCAAAAGTTTCAAGTTTTTTTGGGGTGGTAGCCTTTTTAAGGCCTGTTTATGTGTTATGTGTTATGTGTTGTTTTGGTGTGGCATTTGCTCTGTATTCACTGTGTGTACCTACTGTGATTTTTTTATCGTTTAAATTGGGCAAACATCTATATTTTTGAATTACATAGTTCTGACAAAGAGTAGATTGGACCCTGACCCAGATAATGCTGACGTAAAAATTATAAGTTGGAATGTGAAGGGTATGAACCAGGCAATCAAGAGAAAAAGGGTCATTTCTCATTTACAACATCTTGGGGTTGGTATTGCCTTCCTACAGGAAACCCACCTCAGGAATTGTGATCAGTCTAAAATTCGCAAAGAATGGGTGGGCCAAATGTTTCATTCACAATTTAATTGTAAAGGCTGAGGAGTGGCTATACTCATCCACAGAAAAATTCCTTTCATCGTATCAGATACTATCTTGGACCCTAATGGCAGATATGTGATGGTTGTGGGAGAGCTGTCTCAACTTTCCCTAGTATTGGTCAATATTTATGGTCCAAACTTTGACGATGAGAACTTTTATAAAAAGATGCTAAGCTCTATTCCCAATTTGGATAGTTATCATTTGATTATGTCTGGGGATTACAAACTGGTAATGGATTCTGTTTGGGATCGCTCTTCCCAATCTTTACTAAGACTGTCTAAATCTGTGCAAACAATTCAGTCATTCGTAGAGGCACATAAACTTGTAGACCCTTGGAGATTTAAATATCCCACTAAAAGGGAGTATTCGTTTTACTCTAATGTGCACAAGTCATTTTCTAGGATAGATTTTTTTCTGGTTGACCCCTACTTACTGAGTGCTATTACAGACTGTAAATATGATGGTCATTTCTGATCATGCCTCGGTTAGTATTAAGGTAACTCTTCCGACTCAGAGGACAAAGTGGACATGGCAACTGGACCCACTCCTACTCGCTGATTCAGATCATCAAGCTATTAACAACTATTTTAGAGAGTTTTATGCTAAATTATATTCCTCAGATTCAGCACCAGCTCAAAATAAGTTTGACGCTTTTTTTTCTAATCTGAAGTTCATTACAGAACAAATAGATTTTTTTCTACAGGTAAATAGGACGGATGGCATCTCAGCTTCGACCCTCTGGGAGACGCTTAAAGCGTATCTCAGGGGACAGATTGTCTCTCATTCTGCTTATATGAGGAAGAAGAAGTATAAGAAGTTTGAGGAATTATCCTCAGAAATCAAGACCCTGGACGGACTCATATCTGGTTCTCCGACCCCTGATTTGATTAAGAGGAGAGTGGTCTTACAAGCTGAAATTGATCTATTAACTACCGCCCAAGCAGAGAAGCTCATTTTAAAATCCCGTAGTAGATTGTACGAAGAGGGAGATAAACCATCCAAATTATTAGCTAGCCAGCTCCACCAAAAAGCAGCATCCCGTGTTATTTCACAACTTATCTTATCAGATGGCTCATCAACTGAGGATCATCAAGCTATTAACAACTATTTTAGAGAGTTTTATGCTAAATTATATTCCTCAGATTCAGCACCAGCTCAAAATAAGTTTGACGCTTTTTTTTCTAATCTGAATATTCCTATAATTGTCTCTGACTCGAAAGAACAATTGGAACAAAGTCTGACACTGAAAGAAATTAAAAATGCAATAATGTCCCTTCAGAGTGGAAAAGCCCCTGGTCCGGACGGGTTTCCAACTGATTTTTATAAGAAATTTATGGACAAACTTGCCCTTCTTCTTCTCTTGGTTTGCACGGAAGCAATAGAGAATAACATTCTTCCGCCTACGCTTCAGCAGGCATCTATTACACTCTTATTAAAGAAGAATAAGGACCCCCGAGATTGCACATCCTATATACCAATCAGCTTAACAAACTGTGATGGCAAAGTGGTCTCAAAAGCCATTGCACTCCGACTTGAGAAAATTCTTCAGGGGACCAGATTGGGTTTGTCCAGGGTAGACAATCCTATTTTAACCTGAGGCAATTGTTTAATATCATCTATATTGAGGCTGATACTCCATCCCCAGAAGCCGAAATATCGATTGACGCCGAAAAGGCGTTTGATCGGATTGAGTGGGATTATCTTTTTCACACACCAGTAGGCTAAGTGATTTTTAGCCAATTACAAGTTGAATCTGGTAGTTGGGGGTGTTAGCTAAGATACCGTCATTAAGAAGCGGCACAACTAATGTGTCTATGTGAGCTAATTTGCGATGTGCACCGCTGGCCCGGCCATTTGTTTTTAATGCACCCTCCCAGATTAATTCACTGCATGTCGTACCCAGGGCTGGACTGGGACAAAAAATCGGCCCAGGCATTTTGACTGGAGACCACCCCACCAGGTATTATAGGAAAAACCATAAAGCCTTTGAATGAAAACAAACGCTGTTATGACAGTGATGTACACTGTCTTGTTGGTATATGTATGATTTCTATACGTTGTACATCAGATAAAAACTTTGGTTGTAAGATTCAGATAATTATTTAATAAAAGCTAGACATTTTAAATGAGAATAAGAAAGAAAAGTATTTCTTTGTGCCCCCCTTTCCCTGTTAATGCCCTACCTGGCCTCCTGGCAAAACTTTGCTAGAGCCGCCCCTGCACAGCTACCAGCTGTCAGCTACTTAGAAAAGGATCCTGGTGTTATTTGTCTCTCAGAAACAGTTCATAACTTTCCTTCAACTTATTCATGTCACCTAAAAGGTAAACCTGTCCATCACCTGTTCAGCTCTGATGATTCATCTTCATGTTTCCCTCTCACTAGATATCCAAACCGATATCATGACCTTCAGCTTTTACAGCTGTGGCTCCAGCAAGCATCAGCTGATACTAGAAATTAATATTAAATACATTCTAACAGCAGCTCATCAAGCTTAAACGCGCTGCTGTTGTTTAGCGCGGCAGCTGCTGGTTTCATCTTTCTGGCGCAAAGTCGGTGTGCAAATTCCCTGCTGACTCGGCTTCAGGATGTCTAGAGGCAAGAATCAAGCGCACCCAAAGGAGCGCATCAGTGATCATGTGCGCATCACGCAGAGGGAGAGTGAGAGGCGAAAGGCAGCGGCAGAGCATGGCAGTTTTAACGCAGTTTGTGTGATTCTGTGTGCGTTAATGAAACTGTAAGTTATTACTTTTGACAGGTTAACTGGTATGATAAGAGTTATAGTTGTTTGTGCATGTTAAAGCTAAAGTTATGCCCCGGTACACTGATATCACATTAGTAGATTTATTTAATTATGTAATTAATTTGCACTAAGTTAATACCAGTGGCCAGAATCTCCTCCAATGATTACATCCTGCGGTTAAAGGATTTTTCTGTTGTTTATTGTTTAGTTTAACTGTTGTTAGCTTACCACATTCTTGCCTTAGTACTAGCAACTAGGAAGATATGTGCTATTTAGCCAACTTCTGGTCTCACGGCGACCCCCTGTGGACATTGTAAAATATTGCTGTGTCAGAGTAGATGATGTGTTCTTATTGTTTCTTATTTATCTTTGACCCTGCTAATTATAGTATTACCTGTTTCTGTTTCCAGACAACCATGCTTATAGTCACCTATACTGCATCTGCCACAATTATAATTGCATATCTGGCTGTATCACAGTTGGATTTATCATGGCAAGCCCTGCTGTAACCAGTTCTTCTGTGAAGCTTCATTAAAGACGGTGAACTAAACTCCTGGACTGCTGCAGTCTTTCTGCCCGAAGACTTAGGCCAGACTAGTATACCCAGCACTTCCAGTATATATATATTCTACAGTCGGCGATAAACAAAGGAGAGACTTGCGTCACAAATACCGATCAGCTGATCATTGATCAGTTTCATGATTGAATGAGAGAAGAAAAGGCAGCTGACAGCGTAAAGATGCAGAATAACTCCAGCTTTGTGTCTGTTTTCATCCTAGCTGAAGTACGGGACAAACTGTGTTCCTTTTCAGCTCAATACGAAATGCGTGATTTTTTCTCTGAATACGGGACGATTCCGTTTTTTACGGCACGGTTGGCAACTCTACTAACTAACCTTATGAATAAAATAAAGTTCACTATCAGTAACATCATAGCACCCACCCAGCTGTATAGAAAACTCTGTCATGCTAGCTAGTATGCAGTACGAGGTATTGTAACTGACTGTAAAAAGTCAGCACAACGAAAATAAACTACATCTAAACTTGGTTTATATCTGACCCAGATAGACTGCAGGTCATAACTTCTTACCTGAAGTTCAGTTCACCTGACACTCAGTGGCCGCCTCAGGTCTCTCCTCCTCCAGTCTCACCTTTCCCTCATCCACCTGGCCTCTTGTGGCAGCTCCGCCATAGCCACCACCAAACAACTGAGTTCTTTTTACACGTCTGCCAGCATCTGGCCAATCCATCATCTTTCTAAATAATCATCGGCTCATAAAAACGAAAAATCACAATCGATGGCCAGTCCAGCAATGGTCGTGCCATCAGTTGGCACGCGTGCCCAGGGTTGCCGACCCCTGGGCACGGTATCTCATCGGAACCTTTTCCTCTTCACAGAAGGACCAAGCAGGGGGATCCAGTGAGTCCATTACTTTTTGTTTTAGCTATACAGGCACTTGCAATAGCTCTTAGAAGCAATAATAGC
Organism: Astatotilapia calliptera; assembly: GCF_964374335.1. Classification (NCBI taxonomy): domain Eukaryota; kingdom Metazoa; phylum Chordata; class Actinopteri; order Cichliformes; family Cichlidae; genus Astatotilapia; species Astatotilapia calliptera. Next base: position 6,961,978 of record NC_137431.1, on the reverse strand, counting down.
ATACAAGGTGCGCTGCCACTGCTGGGGTGCAGTAGCTCCATCACCCCACTAGGGGGAGGAAGCGGGTTTGTGTACTCAAGTTTCTCTAGTAAATATTAGTGATGGGATTTCCGGCTCTTTTTAGAGAACCGGCTCTTTTGGCTCGGCTCACTAAAAAGAGCCGGCTCTTCGGCTCTGAACCAGCTCTTCAGGTTGTTTTGTTGCTTTAATTACATTATTATTAACCATAATATAAAATTATGCACAAAAGGAATCACTAATGTAAAAAAAAAGTGGTTTTATTTATATATGTTTATATATAAATATATGTGGTGGACCCTGGAGACAAAGCACGTACAAACTCCAAAACACATTCCTAGAGTTAACTGAACTTCTAAAACAGAGCTACCTAGATCAGTTAAATTACACAATTGAAAGCATATGTGTATGGTTTGTGTATTTATACACAAGCACTCATACATATTCAAATAATAATAATAAAAAAAAGTCGTTGGTACTTGCTGGCTGTGTAGCCACTAGGTAACAAAAGCTAAACACTGCGCCTAGCATTCTGGAGCACTTCTGTTGTGTTTTGTACGTGTTTTGGAGTTTTTACGCGTTTTGGAGTTTTTACATGTTTTGGAGTTTTTACACGTTTTGGAGTTTGTACATGCTTCAGGGTTTGTACGTGCTTCAGAGTTCGTACGTGCTTTGTCTCTAGGGGCCACCGTAAATATACTTTTATTTATTCACTCCACATAAAATGTAATAAATAAATCATATAATACAAAAACCAACTAGTCACAGTTCAACTTTTAGCTATTTAAATTTTCAGCTTTTTCCTTTTAAAAAAATTAAAAATGAAACAACACAAAACACTGCAAACCACAACACAATTAAGTATAAATTAAAATAAGAAAACAAAAACAACATGCACATTCTCTGTCATATGGACCTGCACGAATAAACTTTCTGAATCCTTTATCATCCGCAATCTTTCTAATCCCTGGCTCTCTTTCTCCCTCCCGCTCTGTTCCTGTGCTACTGCGAGTGTAACTACCGCCCCTCCCCCCTCTGCCCAGCGCAAAGCACAAGGCTCGCATGCGGAGTGAAGGAGAAGGGTCTGGCTGCAGCCACTGTGGAGCTCCACAGTAACCGGATACACGTGACCTCCACACTAACCGGAAACACGTGACCTCCACAGTAGCCGGAAGCACGTGACCTCCACACTAGCCGTAAACACGCATGGATACCGTGGAAGTCTTGCAAGTTGATCACAAAGGTTGGTTAAGTCTTTCTTAAATAAATTTGCCGTTAGTGATTTTATAATTCTAGGAATCGTCTAGTTTTCTTACAATGATCATGTTGCCACTTATTTTGCGTTACAACCACATTCCTCCTTATTTTAATGTTTTTTCATCGTGCTCCATGGCAGAGAAACACACAAATATGCTTTTTCCTGGGCCTGGTTTAAGTAAGAGAGCTGGATTAACGGCTTCTGTGGGCGAGAAGAAGCAAAAACCACATTTTGCATTAGAGTATGATTTATTGTTGGCGTCAGAGATGCAAAATAACGAATACTTCAATACTGTACTTAAGTAGAATTTTCTGGTATCTTTACTGCTGTACTTTTTTGTGCCTACTGTATACTTCTTTATACTTCTACTTCTCACATTTTAGCACGCGTATCTGTACTTTGTAATCCGTACATTTGTAAATCAGTCCCCCGCACGCGTGCTTTGGACGCAAGATTACTTCAAAATTTTGTACATAAATTATATTTTAGACCCTGTACTTCTTACTTCGACTTGACTAAAAAGTCGAGTCAGTGCTTTCTAAACACAGGTATCTAAACTGTAGTAAGGAACGTGTGTACTTGTGACACCTTTGGTTAGCGTCAACACTGTAAATTTCGTCACAAACAGATTTATAGATTTATCAATACTTCTATTCGTTATTCTTTTCTGTACAGCTTTTTTATTGCCCAGATTTTAGTTAGCCCCTGTTCAATTGACTGTTATATGTCAATAGAAACATGTCTCACAAATTAAAGTGTCTTGTAAAATATTTGTGGGTTTTTTTTTTCAAGAATTTTCTTCCCAAATCTATTACATGCCAACTGTAAATTGTTATTTCTGCTAAATCCTTAACTTAAATGTATATATGGTGTTTATCTGTTTCTCTCTCTGTTTTAGATGCACACATCAATCTGGAATTCGGGCTTAAAGTCAGAATTGCAGGAATGCAACACGTGTTGCAGAGGACTCTTTCACTGCCCTCTGTGCCCCACTTTCAGCCCTACTGTCAGGGCAAAGATTGAGGAGCATCTAAGTGTGCATATAAAAAAAATGCTTTGCCTTTCAAAGGTATGTTTGTATTAAATATACTTTATAGTTATAAATATGCACTTTTTTAAGCACTTCTGCAGTATCTTTGTTGACTTAAAAGTTGCTGTTGATATTGTACAGTTCAGTGCATTCATCTGCAACAAAAATAGTGTTTTTATAAAATATATTTTTATTTACTTTTCACCACTTTTCTTGACATAAGTTTTGTGATCCATACCATTTTGCTTTCATTATTGAGGTTGGCTTGGATGTTTTTGTTAACATGTACAATCTGATTGTTAGACAAATTGATTGCATTCTATACAACTACATTTAAATTACATCTGTTTGTTTGTTTGTTTTTTTCTCTTACAGATAAAATGATATGCCGGTGCAGGCTGCCTTGTAGGACAACAGGACACTTTCACTGCCCTGTCTGTAAGATTACAATCATACGGCGTGGGGATATGGCAAGGCATTTATTGTCTTGTCAGCATTCTTCAATGCCAAGTCAGCCACCATTATCAGGACTGCTCCCCGCTGAACTCTCCGAGGAGACCCGTATTCCTCCGGCAGTACTCTTCGAGGAGCCCCGTTTCCCCCCCAAGGTTTTGTCTTCGGTATCTGAACCATTTTCTGAGTCTTTGTTAGAACATTCATTGGCTCTACCCTCTGTGTTCAATAAAACTGCAGCTGATGGAAAGTCCATGAAAATGACATGCCCTCACTGTGGCCTTACTCTTCATAGCTCTGGCAAGCTATTTGCACACTGGAGAGAGGAAGCCAAAGCTGTGCTTGAAGGACAACACGTGCCCATTTTCAGACTGAAAAAGCGCAAGTTCCAGGAAGTCAGTCAAGTCAGTATTCACTTTAACCAGTAGTGTAATTATATGGTTAGTGAAATTTGAATAACTGTTAAAAAACTGTTCTGCAACAGAGAAATAACTATGTTTTCATCCCCATTTGCCTGACACAGGAGCCAGCAGTTGTTGAAGATCTGCGTCCTGCTGTGCAGTGGGTTGTCCAAAATAAGGCACTTTTCTGTGGACATGTAACAATGCCCAAATATCTGTCCTTAAATCAAGGGGACCAGCAGAGGGTCTTAATAGACATGTCAGAGGAAGAAGACACTGGAGCAAGGGACTTGTTCCTCTTTGTTTTTCAGTTTGCAGAGGACATGGAGCTCTTTTTGAAAGCATGTGCCAATGAGCAGGGGCTAAGGGTCAGTGCTATGTTTGACATGTAATGGACAAATGAAGGCACTGGCTGTTTTTGTTTGTTTGTTTGTTTAATATGTTGTTGTTTTTTTGTTTTGTTTTTTGCGTAGTACAAAATTCCAATTAAACTTATTTCAAAATGTTGTTCACTTTATTCTGTGTCCATACTTATAATAAAGGATTACAGTGTAACAGCATTAAATGTAAATGTAACAGCATTTTTTTAAACTTGTAATTTCAAAATAAAAAGCTTATTGTTGATATTAACAGTAAAGAATCGCAATCAATAATATTTTTATACATTTTAAACATTAACACTCTGGGCTCTATCCTGGCCATCTGTGGACACTTCACTTATTCTTTTTTTTGACTACTGCACTGCAGTGGACCAAAAGAATGACACGGGTTTGATCTTAAGGATCTAATAGTTGTGTGTGTTGTGCATGACATTGCCACACAAATATGTATTTGCAAGATAGAGTAGAATAAATTATGACGCATGAAATATTACATAGGCTGCAGTGAATTTCTGTTGATACAGCCTATTGAGCTTTGAGTTTCCCAGTCAAACTTAGCTTTGAAGCACATGCTAAAAACACTTTTACTCTTGTACATTTCAAAACAAGACACCATAGCCAAAATATTAACAAAATATATATTATTAAAAAATTCAAAGCTGCAGCACATACAGCAACAAACACCGTTAGTAAATGTGTCCTGGAGTTTATGCAGGTGCAGAAAGTGCTGCTGCTGTAAGTAAGCCTAACAGCTTCCAGATCACTTATTTTTCTGAAAAGATGGTAGGAAGGGCATCACTGCTCATTTCTACAGTCTCCCAGATCTTGGAATACAATCCCTTTGTACCATGAAACCACTTCGCAGTACTAGGAGTCCACTAAAACCTATAAAGAGAGTGATCCCGGAAGAAATGGGGAACACACTAGTGACCTCAACAATTGCAAGACAGCCTTTTCCCCGATGCTCAGATACAATTTTGATTTTGATGAAAAGGACTGGTGCTATTTTAAAGAGTCACGTCGGCAAAAGTAGATAAATGTTTTAAGAAATATACATTTTATAGCATTTTGTGAACATACACAAAAAGTGGCCATTTTTGGCAACAAACAAGCTGAGAGAGAGTTTTATATTTTTTGCTCTCCTTGAGCAAAAATAATAGTGCATAATAATCAATGTTGATGTTAATCAATTAGATGTCCCAGACACTACTATTAATAATACAGCAGCCCCTCGTTTATCGCTGGTGTTACGTTCAAAAAATAACCTGCGGTAGGTGAAATCCATGAAGTAGCCAACTTTATTTTTTACAATTATTATAGATGTTAAGACTGTAAAACCCCTCACTACTTGCTTTATACACTTTTCTCAGACAGGCATGAACATTTTCACACTTTTCTCTTTTGTTTAAACACTCTTAGAGTTCAAACCTTCGTAGAAACATAAGTCCAGGATTATGGAATGAAACCTAAAGGTGCATTTGAGGGTGCAAAACGTTTCGTCGGCATTGTTGTGTTTGTTTGGGAGAAAACTTACAAACATACAGTATAGCACTTCAGAGTTACACTGCTAGCGATCGAAGATTTATGTAAATTCGACAAGCTAAACGCATTCTGTACTGTACAGCAGGAGTCCCCAACCTTTTTGCACCACAGACCACTTTAATGTCAGACAATATTTTCAGGGAACGACCTTTAAGGTGTCGCGGATAAATACAACAAAAGAATAAAAAAAAGAAACTGTGGTATTTTGTAAATATAATAATAAACGTGACTTGAGCTGTGCGCCAGCAACAATGACAGTGACATCCTCCTCTCTGCTTCTTAACGCTCTCTGGTTGCTATGGTAATGCGTAAATAGTTCTTTCAAAATAAGACACACAACTACAACCATACATTTCACACTGGAGGATCAACTCTCGCGGAACGGTACCAAAAGACTCACGGACCGGGACCGGTCCGTGGGCCTATTAGGGACCGCTCCTGTACAGGAGACACTGGACTAGATTGATTGACAATGGTCTACAGCAATCAGAACGCACAACACGATGTACTGTAAAAAAAACAACAAAAATCAGCGAAACAGCAAGTGTCACTTTTGGCCACGAACAATTTAGGGGATGGTGAATTTTTTTGAACAAACCCAGAGTGTTAAAAAAAAACCCCACTTAAAACCATTTTTATTTCTCAGCAGCATCAATAGTAACAAAAACGCAATTTAGTTTTCGCTGTCAAAGTCGATTTAACTGAAGTTACGTGTTTCCGGTTACTGTGGAGGTCACGTATTTCCGGTTACTGTGGAGGTCACGTGCTTCCGGTTACTGTGGAGGTCACGTGTTTCCGGTTACTGTGGAGCTCCACAGTGGCTGCAGCCAGGTGCTCTTGGAGTGAAGCGGGAAAATAGTGCGATAGAGCAGCGGTCCCCAACCTTTTTTGCGCCACGGACTGGTTTATGCCCGACAATATTTTCACGGACTGGCCTTTAAGGTGTCGCGGATAAATACAACAAACTAAAACTAGTACCGGTACCGGAAAAAAAAATTATTCATAACACACGTGAAAAGACCCAGGAAAACCGAGTAAACGATAAAAACAATAACAAAATAACGCTGAACACCGATAAAAACCCTGAAAACTATACATTTCACACCTGAGCCTCAACTCTCGCGGCCTGGTACCAAATGCATCACGGACTGGTACCGGTCCGAGGCCCGGGGGTTGGGGACCGCTGCGATAGAGCGAGAAAGAAAAAAAACCCCACAGCTCGCAATAAGGAGCCGGCTCGCGCCGTTCACCTCAAAGATCCGGCTCTAAGAGCCATTTCGTTCGCGACCGACACATCACTAGTAAATATAGGAAAAGTTAATGGAGTCTGGCTAAGTTGATACCAGCACACGAAATATTAGCTCGGAAGTTGGCTGTACTGGAGCATGAGAAATATATGCTTGTAAGTACGATTATATTCTGTGTTCATGTTAAGCATGTGATGTAAAATGGTTTGTTGACTCTCATATTTGAAGCCGGCATGTTAGCTGCACTGCCTATGCTAATTGTGTTAGCATGTCAATAGGAAATTCCATTATGTGTTAGCATCAAGCCAGCGGGATTTGGAGTTAACATGTTTTCATTTATTTTTCTTGGTTATATCAGCTGCAATTTAATTTGTTAAGTCTTCAGTCAGTACCTTGTAATGTGAGAAATATATTATGCTCCAAATGTATGTTTCAATATGTTTTTTCTTATGTTTGTAGTTTCACAGTGCCTTCATTAGGGAGACAAATAAACCCTGCAATGAGAACTGGAAGCCTTTGCCTTTCCTTTTGAAGAACTGTTTATCTATCTTCCAAACTGGGCATCAACGTACAGGGAGGGCAGAACACAAGGTATCTCATGTGGTGGCATAACTCACATTGTCTCACTGCATGTGGACGATTTGTTGTTATATGTAACAAATCCAATCACATCTACCCCTGAAATCCTCAGTCTTACAGGAATTTGGAAGCATATCTGGATACAAACTAAGTTTAGCTAAAAGTGAATACTTCCCCATCAGTAATAATGCAGGAGAATACCCCAATCTGCTATTTAAGTTGTCTACCGAGTCCTTTACATATCTGGGTGTAGAAGTCACCAAATCCTATGACAGTCTGTTTAAAAGTAACCTCACTCCTCTATTGGAACAGTGCAAACAAGATGTTAAAAGATGATCTATTTTACCATTATCTCTCATTGGGAGAGCTAATTCTGTAAAGATGAATATTGTGCCAAAATTTCTGTATTTATTTCAGGTGTTACTAGGGCTGGGCCATATCATACCGTAATACCGGTATAATGTTGGGCAATGACAAGAAAATGAAATATCACGATAGAATATGGCTAAAAAGCGCATGTGCAGTGCATTTGTTTTCATACGCACATGGCGAAAAAGGCACGGCGGCGACGGAGAATGACAAGGGCGAAAGCGGATCATTGAATGAAACCGATGAACCAGAATTGGTTTGTAAAAATGCTGCAACTTCAGTGGTGTGGAACTGGTTTAGCTTTCCTCCGTCAGATACACAACAAAGCACTACTTTTGGTAGAGCATGCTAGAGGACCGTCATTATTACCGTGTTTTTTGGAAAATACGGCACACTTAAAATCAATCATTTGATTTTTCTGAAAATCGACAGTGCTCCTTATAGTCCCGTGTGCCTTATGTTTGAATTCTGGTTGTGTTTACTGACCTCGAAACGAATCTGTCAAATGTTTTAGTACGACTTTGCTAAGCTACGAACCCGCACCACTTGATGAATTGTCGGAGCATTGCGGCTATCGTAGGCAGGAGCCTGGCGGAGTGATACGTACGGTGCTTCAACATAATATTTCCGTTTTGCGTGTGTATAAGCGCTTTTTAAGTTTTGTGGATATTGTACTTGCTTATGCTGAGGATATGTCGGCCAATTTCCACTGGAAATGCCTTTTGGTTAAACTGTCAGCAAGGAATTTGCATTTGTACTGATACATTTTTATATAACTTTAATGCAAAAAAACAGTTGCTTGTTTAAGTGAAAATACATTGATGGTTTTTTTTTGCACTAATAAAATTGTGGAGTTGTAAAGTATTTTGTCTAGTGTCAATTATCGTCAGTTATATCGTTATCGCAAATTTTCAAATCTATATCGTGATAAATATTTTTGGTCATATCGCCCTGCTCTAGGCGTTACCTGTTTACATATCACAATCTTTTTTCATGTCATTTAATCGAATGGTTTCTTCATTTATATGGAATAATAAAACGCCTCATATAAGAAAAGCATTTATGGAAAGACCAAAAAATTTAGGTGGGCTGTTACTGCCAAACCTGCACACATACTATTGGGTGGCAAATCTCAATACCATCTCTCTATGGCTAAAGGACTGGAATGATCAGATCCCTGCGTGGCTACAGATTGAAAGAGTCACAGGCAGGCCGCATTCACTCCCAGCTTTACTCTGTGCACCCCTACCACCTCTAGTTAATAATGTTAAAGATAACATAATTGTTACTCAATCGATAAGCATTGTAAATCAGTTTAAAAAAAACATCTGGGTATTCAGAGTATTTCTATTCACTCTCCAATAATACATAACCATCTTTTTCAACCACCCCTAATGGACAATGGCTTCAAAATTTGGCACGACGGGGGCATTCAGAGTATTGAGGATTTGTATATTAATGATACGTTTGCTAGCTTTGAACAACTATCTAGGAAATGTGGTCTGACTAATAACCATTTTTTGCGATACTTGCAAATCAGAGATTTTATACGTAAAAAGGTTCCTAATTTTCCTACTCTCCCCCCTCCTTCCTGTTTGGATTCTATACTAAGGGTCAATGAGATGAAAAAAGGCACAATATCATTTATTTACTCACATATCATGGACAGCTGTAACCTGTCTATTTCATACATTCGAGAACAGTGGGAGAATGATTTGGGTACCCAGCTGTCTGACGAAGAGTGGCATATGGCTCTTACCAGAGTCCATTTGTCTTCTATATGTTCAAGACACTCCCTAATACAATTTAAAGTGTTACACAGTTAAACTAGCAAAAAATATTTCCGAATATCGTGTGATAGATGCAAACAGACTCCAGCTACTTCCCTTCATATGTTTTGGTCCTGTCCGAAAATTGCTCCTTTCTGGTCATCATTTTTTAAAGTCATCTCTAAAGCCTATGCCTATAACATCTCGCCTTCCCCCTTTGTGGCAATTTTTGGTTGTTTCTCTGGTATCGCGACTTCTGTTCCCCCTGCCCATTTACAGAGGGTCATTGCCTTTTTGTCATTATTAGCGAGACGCCTGATTTTATTTAAATGGAACCTTGAATGTTTTTGTCTGCCCTAGAACAGTCCTGTAAAAACAATTGAGAGGTGCACCGCCCTTTTTTTTGTTTTTTTTTGTCTGTGTGTGTGTGTGAGGGTTTTTTTTGTTTGTTTTTTTCCCTTTTCCTGTCTTGGCATTATCTGTCTTTATGATCTGTGGGGATTGTTGTTTTGTGGTTATCTGTAGAATAATAAGAATGCTATGTATAATAATTGTAAAACTACAAATAAAGTGTTAAAAAATTTTTTTTAAGCTTTTCATTTATGTTTACCCTCTTATAATGGCGTGGATCTCTTAACAGATCGTTTTAATAATCGTCTTTCTATTTTAGATAAAGTCGGTCTTGTAAAAACAGTAGCTCCTTTTTCATTCATCGATGATTAAATGACAGTATTTGCTGTTCACCTTCTTGTTAGAATTGCGAGAGCTGCCTATTTTTCAAACCTGGTTTTGAAGACCAGAAGTAACTCCTTACTGTAACTCCTGCTGTACCTGCAGTCCCAAGTTTTTTAAATGAAGATTGGGAAATCTTTCTCTCCAGCTACTCCATTTACTGTATGGCTGCAGACCTCCCAAGTACAAGCTGGAGGTCACCGCCTGATAAAGCCAGAAGAGCCACATCTGGGAATAGCAGAAACATGATCCAGAGGCCACCAAAGTACACATCTGCACCTAGACATTTTGTCCATAAAAGTTATGAACATAGTCTTGAAGGAGGGTGGGCCTGGTGGAGTCCAACTCTCACTGGGAAATGTGCTCACTTACTACTGGCAATGCGAACCAAGCTTTTCTATGGTTATGCTAGGAACAATCCCATAGTCCCAAGGTAATCCCCACAGGATGCTGTTGTTGATGCTGTAAAATGTTATCTTGTTTAGGAAATATGTTATGGGATAATTAATTATAAATAATGAATAAAACATTTCATCATTTTCCATTTTAAAGATAATTTTTAAATATAACTTTAATTTACTGTATGCAGTGGTCCGCAGTTCACCTTTTGCCGATTTTTTTTGTGCAGCTTTGCATGTTCCCCCCCCCCCCCCTTTTTTTTTTTTACAGAGCATTGTGTTCTGCGTCCTGATCAGCTGTGGACCATTGTCAATCAATCTCCTCCGTGCTGTTTCTCCTGTTAAGTACAGAATGCGTTCAGCTTGTCAATTTTACATAAATCGTCGATCGCTAGCAGTGTGACTCCGAAGTGCTGCACTGTATGTTTGTAAGTTTTCTCCAGCAAACACAAAAATGTCGATGAAACGTTTTGCACCAAAGGCAACCGTGGGTGCCTTCGGTTTTATTCTATAATACTGGTCTTATTTTTCTACGAAGTTTTGAACTTTTAGAGTGTGTAAACCATAGAGAAAAGTGTGGAAATGTTCGAGCCTGTTGGAGAAAAGTGTATAAAGTGTGTAGTGAGGGGTTTTACAGCTATAAAACATCTATAATAATTGTAAAAAAAAATAAAGTTAGCTACTTCGCGGATTTCACCTATTGTGGGTTATTTTTAGAACGTAACTACCGCGGTAAACGAGGGACCACTGTACATACTGTATATATGCAGTACATTAAATGGGAAGGAAAATGATAGGTTTAAACACACACTTTATAGATCTGCCAGTGTTTGGTATTTTATATGAATAGCCTAAAGCATTCTAGAGTTATAATGAAAATGGGAAACCATGGACTCATTTTGTATTAACTTTTCAGCAGTGCATTTTAAAGAAGTTATTGTCCGACTCTTCAAGGCTGTAAGCTTGGCTGTTAGGTGCATTTGTACAAGCCATAATGTGTTTGTAGTGTTGCAAAAAACACTCAAAGGTCCTGTGAATGTTTGCCACATTTTTGGTCTTGTTTTAAGCCCCTCAGAGTAAAATGTGTAGACTGTCACATGTTATTATGTGTTATTAATCTGCCCAGAGATTAATAACATCAGGGTCAGTGCAGAACTCTAGCAAGTCTGAAGAGACATGACTACAACACCATGGTCAGCGAAGGGATACGTATGAAAAAAGGGAGAACAGGACATGCTAATGACTCATATGAGAGTAACATTTACAGACACTGCTCATACAGCTTTCAGCGCACAAACAAGAGGCACAATAAATACACTACTGTAGGACAGGTTGCTGTGAGAGACACTACATACAAAGACAACAGGAAGCAGAAAACCACAAGGAGAACCACAAGCAGAAAAACTGGAATATATTGTGTGCATAGAGTCTCAGTTTTCACTTCTGTTGATATGTGGAAATTCAATTTGGACATATTCATGTGTACAGGGAAGGAGTAAGGAAGAGAGGGGGGGTTTGTTGGACTGACTGCTGAAGAAAGCTGCTTTGACTGTATTTTTCAGAAGTCTTTTCAAACTTTATGCAGGCTCATTAATGCAGGCTCACAAATAAAACATTATATTACCCAACTGGACAGAACATTTCTCAGTGTGACAATGAACAAATGCATAAACACATGCAATACCACCAATATTTAATAACTTTGAAATGGACTTCTGTGATAAGATTTGTTACGGTACCTGCCAGGCAGTAAAACAGGAAGTACACATGAGGTGACCGCATGGTTCAATCTTGATGTCTTTGTCATTCTCAGCACAGATCTTACAAAGCTGAAAGGTAGAGCCCATTTCACAGTACAGCTCATACTGCTCCTGTTCATGCAGAAAATACTGCTGTTAGTCATCAAATGGCATATAAAAGTCATGAGAAACATATAAACATGCACTATCCGTACAACACACGTTTCCCATCTCGTCTTGTACAATGTGTTTTTCTTCTCTCACTCGTTCAGAGCTATTCCATAACCTTTTATCTTTAAAGTCCCAAATTTTATTTGGGGATCTAACTGAATAAGTGTTCAGTTCAAAAGAAAAAAACATGTTTTCTCATAGTGAATGGTGCCGCACCAAATTCACAGAAACAGACTATTTTTATTGGTTTAATTTTAAAGGCTTCCCCCTGAAAAACCAAGTCTGATTTGTCACCATTACTAAACAAAAATAAGTACAAGAACAGGTATAGCTGTGTAAGAACTGCTAGCTACTAAAAACCTACAATTTATCTGTACAGTTTTGAAACCACAGAATAATCAGAATTTCCACCCGAGTCAGCATGTAGCATAAACCAAAATGGTTTTAAGCATTTTCTAGAGAAATTTTCCCAAATTACTTCCATTGTGACCATTTAATAATCTACCAAGAAGAAAATCGCTTTTGTAGCGGAAGCCTTGGTGGAGCTATGTTTTCAGTGATGTTTTCAATGATGCAAGCAAAAACTACCAAGCCAAATTCCATGAAATTGTGCAGTGATGTAAATATTTGAAAAAGAGGATCTCATTGGATGGTGATGTAGAACTGGATAACTTTCTTAAAGTGGCCTTGTCAGATAATACTCTTGCTGGTGCAGGAAAAACAAATAAATAATAAGCAGACTGCTTGCTGGGCAACTGTCATTCACCTTTGAAGTTTCCCAGTATTCCCTAACTGATCTCGTTTGGAATAATTTTCTCAGAAAATTAAAATGTCAAAGTACAGTGAACACTACACCATTACACATGAATGAATAAACAAACCACTAGTAAAAAGTGGTTTAAAAACAACTTTTATGTACTATTTTGAAATTGAAAAAATGTGGTTTCACTTCTAGAAAACTTAAAGTTTTTGTCACACTATATGGAAAATTCAGTTTTGTAATAAATCAGAAGTGAGTATAAAAAGCCATTGATTTGTATTACCTCATTTAATACCACACTTTTACACAGTGATTTTCAACATTTAATAGTTTGGAGAGGCTGTAAGTCATGTCGATTTACTGAATGCTGTGAAACACAAAGTCTACCTGGCGAATCATACTACTCACCGAAATGTCACAATTATTTATGTGCCATTACAAGTGGGAAATTTGCAGAGTATTATAAATTTCTCCACGTATACATGTTTTTTTTCCCAGTAACATAGAAATGCTTACACACACACATAACCACACAGACAAACCCACTTGTGTGACTTTGATGTGATCGTGAGGTGTCGGCTCACATAAACCAGTGAGGTCAGGATTGTAACTGCGACCATCTGGGAATAAGTAGCTGTGAATTTAAAGCAAACAACCAAACAACAAAGAACAGCATTTCATTATATGTTATATTTATAAGAGTTTAACTTGTGCACAATTCAATAATCATGAATTCTGTCTAGTTAAAAACAGTGGGTATAATTATGTAATGAGTAAAGTGAAAAAATGGATTAGTAGTACTGTTTGTATCAGTAATATAACCTGTTTTTTCCACCACTTGAATTAAATATATATGTCTAACTTTTTTGAAGGCTTTTAATATTATCAGGTTTATTGAAACAGACAACATCAGATAAACACTTCTGGGTCAAAAACCCTTTCTTGATCCATATATATAAACCAGAGATTAGCAACAAATCTCTGGTTTGCTGCTAAACATTTAAAGCGAATCAGATGTGACCACTGAAGATACAATTTGTGACTTTCTGTTTGTAGAAAGCGACAAGCTCACCACATACCTGCAGAGAGTGAGTTAGAAAAAGAGATGTGTGACAGGTTACATACAAGCCCTCCTTGTAGCCATCGATTAAAGCCTGGAACAGCGGTTTGTTGTTGGGAATGGTCTGCAGTATGTTTCCATCAGTGGTCACATAGCCAATGGCCCATTGGCCCAAACGTGTACAACTCAGTCTGAAGATGTAACTATTAGAGAAAGAGAAAGATATGCATGACTCACACTAAAAACATCACTGACAAGGAAAAATCTGGTAACAACTGAAAAGAATGCAGTGACTACTGGCGAGTCAGTGACACCTTGGAACGATGGCATTAAGCGCAAATCAGGCTTACAACAGAGTCTGTGTCTTCTGTAAGGTGGCCCCCCAAACAACACAACACACAGGTGTTCACTCTGTTGAGAAGGAGGCCTGGAGTCACCCAAAGTCAACTTGAGTCTGGCAATGATATGGTCCAAATTATAGAAGCAACCATGATAGGAGATATTGGCAGGAAACTTCAAGCCATGGCAACAATAGGTTCAGAGGAAAAAAGATGAAAAATATCAAAGAATGAGAACGGGAAGGTGAAAATCAAAAGACAGTTACATGTAGGCTTGACACTATATAAATGTCATGGTTACAGGTTTTGGACTTTTGAATTATTTATTAATCATTTAAAGCTTCACTGGAATTCTTAGTATGTATGTATTCGTACACACACACACACACACACGCACGCACGCACGCACACACACACACACACACACCTGTAGTTTATATTAGGGCTGGACGGAACTAGTTTAGCCTGGAAACTAAACTCGATCTTGGACACTGGTTATATTAAACAATTTCTTTCCTCTACTGGCTGTCAAAGAATAAGAACAACAACAATAACAATGACAAATAAAAATAAACTAAAAAATAAACAACTTATCCCATTATCTAAAATACATTGTTGATGTACCACAAAAAGGTACCCCAGACCTGATCAAAAATATCTTCTCTCCCCTTAACTCTGTGCGTAACTTGCTCATATAATGCCATCTTGGACATTTGTTCAGTCCATTCCCTGAAACAACAGGGGTTAGATGACTTCCAGTGACAGAAGTCATCTAACAGAATCCATGGATGGCAGGCTTTTGAGTGTCCTTGCAAAGAAAGGTGGCTATATTGGTCGCTGATTTGTTTTTGTTTTGTTTTTGAATGTCAGAAATGTATATTTGTGAATGTGGAGATGTTATATTGGTTTCACTGGTAAAAATAAATAATTTAAATGGTATATATTTGTTTTTTGTTAAGTTGCCTAATAATTATGCACAGTAATAGTCACCTGCACACACAGATATCCCCCTAAAATAGCTAAAACTAAAAACAAACTAAAAACTACTTCCAAAAACATTCAGCTTTGATATTAATGAGTTTTTTGGGTTCATTGAGAACATGGTTGTTGTTCAATAATAAAATTATTCCTCAAAAATACAACTTGCCTAATAATTCTGCACTCCCTGTATAAACCAACACGGGATCTTTTCTCTGAGTGAAAAAGACCTCTTAAGGTGTAGGAGCCACAAGACTTCAATCGCCACCCATGATGGCTTCTCCCCATACCGGTACAATGTTATGCAATGATAAAAAATTGAAATATCGCGATAGAATATGGGTAAAACATGCCTGTGTGTAACATATGTGTTAAATACTTGTGAATTTCACCCAAAACGCATTTTTTTTTGGATTAAATATGTCATTTTTGCATCTCGGTCTCCTACCTGTGTGATCTGAGTCTGTGTGCGTTCGTGTGTGTGTGCGCTGCGTGGTGACGTAGGCGCGTGCATGTGTGCCCCGGTCACAGCTCCTTTCAGCATGGCCGGAGGTAAGTCACTGCCACGTTGCTCTCTGTGAATTAAAGTTTGTTCAGACCCCAAGCTGCAATGTGAATACAGCCGAACCGCCGCGTTTTTGTTTGTCATTAAGAGACTCATTCGGGATAAGTTTTGTGGAGGGCGGAGTTCGCTAATATACGCTTATAATGAGTTTTAGCCGAGAATGCAGCTGAAATGCTAGCATGCTAAGTTAGCCTGATCGGCTTGAGAGCATACTCGCGGCAGTCTTTTTTTTAACAGCATGCACTCTTTTTTCCTTCATCAGGAGAGGTATACTGGCAGTCGCGTGACACACACAGAACAGACACATATTTCTGTGTTGCAGGTATGGAGATGTTCTCATGTTTTGGAGATGCAGTCTTTCACTCGTTTTTATGAGTACAGTGTTGTATTGCCTGTTAGATGGCGGTTATTAATATAATTATACTGAAGTATAATGTTTGAACTATAAGTACCAGAATATTGGATCTTGGTCAGATATTGTATTTATCTGACTGTTTATTTGTTTTTGAATTATTTTGTTTATTGTTCTTATAAGTTGTTTTTGATGTTTTTTTAATGACATATTATTTATTTTGTGCTTTTTGTTTTTGAGAGCTTAAGTTAATGTTTTAAAACAATTTGTTGTATTTGATTTATTATTGTAGTGTTAATGAAGCTGCAGACACAGCTCCTTTCAGCATGGCCGGAGGAGAAGTGTACTGGCAGTCGTGTGACACACACCGAACAGACACTTACACTCAACAAAAATATAAACGCAACACCTTTGTTACTGCTCCCATTCCCCATGGGATGGACGTAGAGACCTAAAATTCATTCCAGATACACAATATAACCATCCCTCCCAAACAGTGGTCACAAATCAGTCCAAATGTGTGGTAGTGGGCACATCTGCCATATTGAGATAATCCATCCCACCTCACAGGTGTGCCACATCAGGATGCTGATCTGACATCATGAGTAGTGCACAGGTGTACCTCAGACTGCCCACAACAAAAGGCCACCCTGGAATGTGCAGTTTTTTGCGCTATTGGGGGTCTGGGGTCCCAGAACCGGTCAGTATCTGGTGTGACCACCATTTGCCTCATGCAGTGCAACACATCGTCGCATGGAGTCTATCAGATTGTCAATTGTGGCCTGTGGAATGTTGGTCCACTCCACTTCAATGGCTGTGCGAGGTTGTTGGATATTCGTGGGAACTGGTACACGCTGTCGTATACGCCGGTCAAGCACATCCCGAACATGCTCAATGGGTGACATGTCCGGTGAGTATGCTGGCCATGCAAGAACTGGGACATTCTCAGCTGCCATCTGCCCTGAACAATGTGAACCATGATTCATCCGTGAAGCGCACACCTCTCCAACGTGCCAGACGCCATTGAATGTGAGCATTTGCCCACACAAGTCTGTTACGGCGACGAGCTGGAGTCAGGTCAAGACCCCGATGAGGACGACGGGCATGCAGTTGAGCGTCCCTGAGACGGTTTCTGACAGTTTGTGCAGAAATTGTTTGGTTGTGCAAACCAATTGTTCCAGCAGCTGTCTGGGTGGCTGGTCTCAGACGATCTTGGAGGTGAACCTGCTGGATGTGGAGGTCCTGGGCTGGTGTGGTTACACGAGGTCTGCGGTTGTGAGGCCGGTTGGATGTGCTGCCATATTCTCTGAAACGCCTGTGGAGACGGCTTATGGTTGAGGAATGAACATTCAATGCACGGGCGACAGATCTGGTTGACATTCCTGCTGTCAGCATGCCAATTGCACGCTCCCTCATTGCTTGTGGCATCTGTGGCATTTTGCTGTGAGACAAAACTGCACATTCCAGGGTGGCCTTTTGTTGTGGGCAGTCTGAGGTACACCTGTGCACTACTCATGATGTCAGATCAGCATCCTGATGTGGCACACCTGTGAGGTGGGATGGATTATCTCAATATGGCAGATGTGCCCACTACCACACATTTGGACTGATTTGTGACCACTGTTTGGGAGGGATGGTTATATTGTGTATCTGGAATGAATTTTAGGTCTCTACGTCCATCCCATGGGGAATGGGAGCAGTAACAAAGGTGTTGCGTTTATATTTTTGTTGAGTGTATTTCTGTGTTGCAGATGTGCAGTAAACAGCCAAAGACCCAGTACTGTCGCCTGCCTCTTACTTTCATGCCAGAACACAACGCAAGAACAACAGGCGTAACACTTGAACGGGTTACATGTTCAGTGGCCGAAAAAGCATGGCACCAATGGAGAATGAGAAGGGGAAAAGCGGATCGTTGAGTGAAATGGACGAACCAGAATTGTTTTGTAAAAATGTTGCAACTTCAGTGATGTGGAACTGGTTTGGTGCTTGTCCGTCAGATACCCACCAAAGCACATTTTTTGTAGAACATACAAGCGGGCTGTCGTTATTACCGTATTTGTCGGACTATAAGGTGCTCGTAAAAGCCTTTAATTTTCTCAAAAATCGACATTGCACTTTATAATCCAGTGTGCCTTATATATGAATTCTGGTTGAGTTTACTGACCTTGAACGGATTCTATGTGGTGCACGGCGCTCAAAAATCTGTCAAAAAATGTTTTAGTACGACTTTGGTAAGCTACAAAGCCACACCACTTTGATAGATTTTCTGGGCATTACGGCTCATGGCCTCGCAGAGTAATCTGGTCCCAAAACTCAGTTTGCTTCAGGTCCCAAAGTCAAACAAACACTGCAGCACACTTAGAGTTAAAAATTGTCTAAATTCTGTCATCTTTTATTAAAGTGATCAGCATTGCTGCTTTACCAGGTGTAACAATTAAGTTTAACATCCAGGCATCCATGAAAACTGAACTTGATAAAACTTAAGGGTTCCTAATGGTTAGGGACAAATGCAATCGCATGGCTGGATGCTGTAAACGAACCAAGCTTCAGTCAGGAGAACAACTGAGAAAATCCTTCCACAATACGAAGTTAATCATTAAGATACCGCAACAACATGGGAATAGAGAAGCTGTGATAGAATACAGCATTAATGAGTCAATGGTACAGAAGTGGAGGAAGCAAGAAGAATGAGTTGAATAAACTTTGAGTTATCTGACTATATATATATATATATATATATATATATATATATATATATATATATATATATATATATATATATGACATAAAGACATTTCTTGTCTTTATGTCAGTGGCTTCTATCTCCTCCTTTGGCCAGCCTATTACCCCAGCAGGGTACCTGATCACGGGCAGGGCGTATGTGTTGATGGCCCGGATCTTGTTCTTACCATTCAGCTGACTCCTCAGGACTTGCCTGACCCTCTGCAGGTACTTGGTGGTTGCAGCCTTTCTAGCGGCCTCTTCATGGTTCCCATTTGCCTGCGGGATCCCCAGGTACTTGTAACTGTCCTCTATGTCTGCAATGTTGCCTTCTGGTAGTTCAATCCCCTCAGTTCTGACTACCTTCCCTCTCTTTGTTACCATCCGACTACACTTCTCCAGTCCGAACGACATGGAAGGACAGGCCCCTGCACGGTATGTACCACCGGCAGATAGAGGAGGTGGCTGATATCCAGAAATCCTACCAGTGGCTGGACAAAGCTGGACTGAAAGACAGCACAGAGGCACTAATCATGGCAGCACAAGAACAAGCTCTGAGTACAAGATCCATAGAGGCTGGGGTCTATCACACAGGCAAGACCCCAGGTGCAGGCTGTGTAAAGATGCCCCAGAGACAATCCAGCACATAACAGCAGGGTGCAAGATGCTAGCAGGCAAGGCATACATGGAACGCCATAACCAAGTGGCCGGCATAGTGTACAGGAACATCTGTGCCGAGTATAACCTAGAAGTCCCGAGGTCAAAATGGGAGATGCCCCCAAGGGTGGTGGAGAATGACCGAGCTAAGATCCTGTGGGACTTCCAGATACAGACGGACAAAATGGTGGTGGCTAACCAACCGGACATAGTGGTGGTAGACAAACAGAAGAAGACGGCCGTAGTGATCGATGTAGCGGTTCCGAATGACAGCAATATCAGGAAGAAGGAACACGAGAAGCTGGAGAAATACCAAGGGCTCAGAGAAGAGCTCGAGAGGATGTGGAGGGTGAAGGTAACGGTGGTCCCCGTGGTAATCGGAGCACTAGGTGCGGTGACTCCCAAGCTAGGCGAGTGGCTCCAGCAGATCCCGGGAAAAACATCGGAGATCTCTGTCCAGAAGAGCGCAGTCCTGGGAACAGCTAAGATACTGCGCAGGACCCTCAAGCTCCCAGGCCTCTGGTAGAGGACCCGAGCTTGAAGGATAAACCGCCCGCAGGGGCGTGCTGGGTGTTTATACATATATATATATATATATATACATATATATACATATATATATATATATATATATATAGGAGGTGTACTCTCAGTGGTTGTGGTTGTAGGTATTGCCCGTAATGCAGCACTACGGGCAATACCTACAACCACGATTACCGACACTAACAAGCTGATCTACAATACGGCAGCAGTGATCAGTGAGATGCTTGGCTACAAGTTGAACAGCCACAAGGGGCAGTACCCTCCATGGAGAAGGAGGCTAGAGGGCAAGATCAAAGTAGCACGGAGGGAGGTTAGCCAACTAACGGAGTTGCAGAAAGGTGCGACAAATAAGGTGCCTAAGAAATACAGCAAGCTGTCCATACCTGAGGCCTTGGAAACTGCCAAGCAAAGACTCACAGCCTTGGCCAGCCGCTTGAGGAGGTACACCAGAGAGATAGAAGGCAGGAGAATAAACCAGCTGTTCTCCACAGAACCAGCAAAGGTGTACTCTCAGTGGCAAGGGAACAATAATAATAAGAGAACAGCACCACCAAGGCTGGAGACGGAGCAATACTGGAAGAGCATATGGGAGAAGGATGCAACCCATAACGGCAATGCTCAGTGGCTAGTGGATCTGAGGGCAGACCACAGTGACCTCCCTGAACAGGGTCCAGTAACCATCACAGTGGCAGATATCCAAGAAAGGGTCTCCAGTATGAAGAGTTGGACAGCACCAGGGCCCGACATGGTTCACGCCTACTGGCTGAAGAAGCTGACTGCACTCCACGAGCGTCTGGCAGCACAAATGAACCAGCTGCTAGTTAACGAGAGACACCCGGAATGGCTAACTGAAGGGCGGACGGTCCTGATCCCCAAGGACCCCAAGAAGGGACCGGTCCCCTCCAACTACCGACCAATAACCTGCCTCAGTACTACATGGAAGCTCCTGTCAGGCATCATATCGGCTAAGATGAACAGGCACATGGGTCAATACATGAGCGGGACACAGAAAGGAATTGGCAAGAATACCAGAGGTGCAAAACACCAGCTACTGGTAGACAGAACAATCAGCCGAGACTGCAAGACCAGACTGACCAACCTGTGCACTGCCTGGATTGATTACAAGAAGGCCTATGACTCAATGCCCCACAGCTGGATACTGGAATGCCTAGAATTGTACAAGATCAATGGGACCCTAAGAGCCTTCATCAGGAACTCAATGGGGATGTGGCGTACAACACTAGAGGCCAACTCCAAGCCCATAGCACAAGTTACCATCAAGTGCGGGATCTACCAAGGAGATGCTCTGTCCCCACTGCTGTTCTGCATAGGCCTGAACCCCCTCAGTGAGATCATTAACAAGACTGGCTACGGATACCGACTACAGAACGGAGCAGTTGTCAGCCACCTCCTGTACATGGATGACATCAAGCTGTATGCCAAGAGTGAACGAGACATCGATTCACTGATCCACACTACCAGGCTATACAGCAATGACATTGGAATGTCGTTCGGACTGGAGAAGTGTAGTCGGATGGTAACAAAGAGAGGGAAGGTAGTCAGAACTGAGGGGATTGAACTACCAGAAGGCAACATTGCAGACATAGAGGACAGTTACAAGTACCTGGGGATCCCGCAGGCAAATGGGAACCATGAAGAGGCCGCTAGAAAGGCTGCAACCACCAAGTACCTGCAGAGGGTCAGGCAAGTCCTGAGGAGTCAGCTGAATGGTAAGAACAAGATCCGGGCCATCAACACATACGCCCTGCCCGTGATCAGGTACCCTGCTGGGGTAATAGGCTGGCCAAAGGAGGAGATAGAAGCCACTGACATAAAGACAAGAAAGCTCCTGACCATGCATGGAGGGTTTCACCCCAAGTCCAGCACCCTGAGGCTGTACGCTAAGCGGAAGGAAGGGGGCCGGGGACTGGTGAGTGTCAGCACCACAGTCCAGGATGAGACAAGGAACATCCAAGAATACATTGGGAAGATGGCCCCAACTGACCGAGTGCTCAGTGAATACCTCAGGCAGCAGAAACCCAAGAAAGAGGAGGGAGACGAGGAACCATCATGGAAGGACAGGCCCCTGCACGGTATGTACCACCGGCAGATAGAGGAGGTGGCTGATATCCAGAAATCCTACCAGTGGCTGGACAAAGCTGGACTGAAAGACAGCACAGAGGCACTAATCATGGCAGCACAAGAACAAGCTCTGAGCACAAGATCCATAGAGGCTGGGGTCTATCACACCAGGCAAGACCCCAGGTGCAGGCTGTGTAAAGATGCCCCAGAGACAATCCAGCACATAACAGCAGGGTGCAAGATGCTAGCACGCAAGGCATACATGGAACGCCATAACCAAGTGGCCGGCATAGTGTACAGGAACATCTGTGCCGAGTATAACCTGGAAGTCCCGAGGTCAAAATGGGAGATGCCCCCAAAGGTGGTGGAGAATGACCGAGCTAAGATCCTGTGGGACTTCCAGATACAGACGGACAAAATGGTGGTGGCTAACCAACCGGACATAGTGGTGGTAGACAAACAGAAGAAGACGGCCGTAGTGATCGATGTAGCGGTTCCGAATGACAGCAATATCAGGAAGAAGGAACACGAGAAGCTGGAGAAATACCAAGGGCTCAGAGAAGAGCTCGAGAGGATGTGGAGGGTGAAGGTAACGGTGGTCCCCGTGGTAATCGGAGCACTAGGTGCGGTGACTCCCAAGCTAGGCGAGTGGCTCCAGCAGATCCCGGGAACAACATCGGAGATCTCTGTCCAGAAGAGCGCAGTCCTGGGAACAGCTAAGATACTGCGCAGGACCCTCAAGCTCCCAGGCCTCTGGTAGAGGACCCGAGCTTGAAGGATAAACCGCCCGCAGGGGCGTGCTGGGTGTTTATAGGGGTGCAACGATACTCGTATCGATATTGAACCGTTCGATACAGTGCTTTTGGTTCGGTATGCATATGTATCGAACAATACAAAATTTTTAATTTATTTTATCAACTTTCCTTCTGACGATGCTGTCTGTGTTGAGCGCTCAGTGAATCTGCGCTCGACAGTGCAGCCTAGGCGGAGTAGTTGAACGCAGATTCACTGAGCGCAGGGCAAGCTAGCGAGACAGAAGTTAAGCTCTCCTTGCAACATGGCAAATTGAACCTCCCCCACCCTCATTCAGATGTGGCGTTTGGAACTATTTTGGTTTTCATGTGACGTATGACCCTGAAGGTAAGCGCGTCATGGACTAAAGTAAAACAGTATGCTGGATGTGCCATGCAATGCTCAATTACATGGGTGGGAGCTAGTGTGTTAGCGCAGTTAGCTCGTTAACGTGTTGGCTGTCCAGCCCCATGCACGCCCCGCGGTAGCTTGTTAACGAAGATTTGCCGTGTTGTGGCGTTAATGTCATTTCAACTAGATTTACGCTGACAGCACTAGTGGGAACACAACGAATATGACTGCACATTTACACCGACATCATCCAAGTGCAAAGACAAGTGGAAGCAGACAAAAACAACAAGCAGCATGCTACAAACTTTACCCGAGTCATTTAGACAGCCGTTAGCACATGATTCTCCTTATGGGGACCTGATATGTTTAATATGCTGCTGAGAATATAGCCCAGAAGAAGCGTATAGTATAGCTTTTATTTTGGAAAGAGCCATTTCTCTGTAATAAACTCTCTTTTCCAAAGATGAGGGATTCCTCAATCAGATACAGGGCTCGCAAAATCGCTAGCCCGACGTCCATTTTTCCAGTCGGGCTACCAAAATCTATCTCTGCCCTGCCCGTCGGCCTATTGTAGGAAGGAAAAATATATGTCAATGCTTTTGCATTCTTTCGGAAATGTAGCTGGGTAATTATGTCATTGGCATCGGTGAGCCACTGTCAATATGTGACATATTGAAATCGCGTTTGAATTTGCGCTTGTTTTTTGCTTTCACTTTGCAATCGCGCGGACTGTGAGCGACAGCACTGATTGGTGAGTGATGATAATTTGCGCACCAATTCCTCTGACATCGTCTTATCAATCGTTAGCTTGCAAACATGACAAGCAAACATGACAAGTGAAATCTCCCGCAGCAAGCTTAAACATGTGAGAGGTTGATCGCGCAGAGAATCGCTGAGCGTTATGTGAGTGCGTGTGTAAAAGCAGCAGGATATATATTTTAGTTCTGCTGAGCCAAATAAGACAGGTCAGGGTGAAGAAGTGACAGCCAAAGAAAAGCTTACCACAAAACGGAAAAGTTATGACAAATCAGACTATAAGGCAAAAAGAAAGTGCAGCTTTATGGTTTCATGGACAAAAGAATTTCTGTGGCTGCAATATGACAAGCTAAATAACCAGGGCTGCACATAAGTGGTCCGCAGGTGCGCATTCGCTGTCAAAATAAAAAACGCACACAAGATAAGAACTTGCAACGCGTGTTTGCGTACATAAGATTTTCAGGAGGACAGACATTTGTTTAGAACTCTTAAAGATGTCGAAGAAGCTCCTTTAAGCAATTACTGTGATGTTCCTCCACCTCCAAAGAAATGTCAGGAGTCCGAACCACAAAAGAAGCACGTATTCTTGGAAAAGTAGTTGCAGGAGGTGAGCTGGCTTCAAACAAATGATGAACGCACAGAGATGTGGTGCGGAATGTGCCGTGAAAATGTAATAAATGACAAATTAAAAAGGCATGAACATTTTTTTTTGTATCGAAAAAATATCGAACCGTGACACCAAAGTATCGAACCGAACCAAACCGTGAATTTTGTGTATCGTTGCAACCCTAATATATACATATATATATATATATATATATATAGTTTGTTATTTATTCCTACTGTCTTACCATTTATATTTTATTTCCACACAGCTTGTGTGGAACACCCATAATTGTGTTGTACATATATAATGACAATAAAGAGCTTTGTTTGTCTTGATCATTGTCTTGAGGTTTTGGTTTCAGTTAATATTTTGCTTAGGGATTAGTAGAGTTGGATTTCTCGAGACCGGTCTTGGTCTCGAGACCGGTTTCGAGACCACTTTTACGTGGTCTTGGTCTCGTCTTGGTCTCGACTGACTTTTGTCTTGGTCTTGTCTTGGTCTCGAGTGACTTTGGTCTCGGTCTTGGTCTCGGTCTTGCGTTCTCAAATTGACATAGTGTTCGGGAGATTTGGAGTCAACCATCAGCGGAGCGAGGGGGTGGCTTACTGGGCTTAAGCCCGGGTCATTTTTTCAGAAGCATGGGGTCCTTTTGGAGTGTAATTTGTTAGTTAGATGCCTGACTGACAACTGTATAAAACAAAAACAATACAAGAAGCACAGAGTTCAGGCACTAGGAGCACAGCACCCATGTGAGTGAGGGGGGAGAAGCTGCTGCCTGCGAGTTTGCTGCAGACAGAGGAGAGCTTAAGTTTGACCAGGTACCAAAGCAAATCATTCGTACTGTACAAATAATGTAAATATGACGGTGTATCACAAAAGATTGATATCAAACTGATCACTTGGTTGCGTTACTTGCTCTTCGAGTGAATCAACAAATAGATAAATAAAAAGCCGAACAACAATGCAAATTTTTTAGAGAGTCTTAGCTTACATTTCATATTTTCAGTTGTTACCCTCCACGGCTAAACAAACTCTGTAAATCGGTTTCAGTTGTGTACTGATGAACACAACAATGGACATAAGGAGCTTCTTTCAAAGACAAAACTCAGGTAGATGTTATTTTATATATTATGCTTTGTATGTTGTTCAGTATATTTCTATGCAAAACAAGAGGAATTTCAATACACAGCAGTATATTCACAGTTGAAACCAGATATCAACATACACTTTAGGGAGAAAACATAAAAACTTTTCTTTTTACTGTTAAACATGAATTTAGAGTAAACTTGTTTTGTTTTAGATAAATAAATGTTGAAATATCTTTGAATTAGTTAAATGTCAGAATAAAGAGAGACAGCGCTGTCTATTTTAATCACTTTCATCAAATTTAGGAGTACATATACACTAAGTTAATTAATACGAAAACGCCAGGCGATTCCATTCTGAGCTTAAGAAGCTTCTGATAGGTTAGTAGAGTCCATGTGAGTAAATTGGTGGCACACCTGTGGATGCATATAAGGCCCCCCAACACACAGAGCCTGTTTCTTTGACATGGGAAAATCAAGAGATGTCAACCAAAACACCAGGAAAAGAATTGTGGACCTCCATAAGCGTGGCTCAATTTTGTATACATTTTGGGTCCATTTGCAATTAAGGAATACAGACAATTTCTCTCTTTACTCTTAAAGTTAACAAATATGTTTTTATATTTATCAATCTAAAAAAATAAACATTTAGTGTGATTTGATGTTACAATTGAAAAAGTGTTTGTGTTTTTATCTGAAGAGCATGTAAATATCTGGTTTCCACTGTATATTTGATGATGTTGGTGTTTGGCTTGATTGTCAGCACAAAGAGGGAGAGAGAGGAGCAGAGAGGGAGAGAGAGAGGAGAATGAGGACAGAACAGAGATGGAACAAGAGCAGGTGAGACACATGTTAGTCAAATGGTTGTTTGCCAAAACTCATCAGAATATGTATCTAGTACCTAGTGTAACTTTTTAGATACCATTTGTTACTTTTCAAATTCTATATTTATTAAGTTATGCAGGCTTGTTTGCACAACAAGGCTAAATAATTATATAAACTTTTCTGAATCTAAATAGTTTACTTTGGTAGAATTAAAAAATAAGTGTAGTGCAGATCTATGATGATTTTTAGTGCTACTATCATCTAGTTTTGATTCTGGTTCTGTTTTGATTAAGTCCCAAGTAGTCCTGATTTTGAACTGTTGTAGTCCCGTTTTAATTCCGGATCAGTTCTGGGTCTGGTTGAATTGGGGTTTAGTCCCTGTGTCTTGATACAGCCCTGACTTTGTTCTGCCTTGCTGCTTAATTAAAAAAATAGTTTAAGGCGTCCTGCATATGTGACATATATATATTTTTCCTACATGAAGTCATTCTTTTTTGAACAAAACTCAAAAAGGAGCCTAATAATCTTTCAGTCATTTCTACCCTCACTTAATTTCCTTTCGCTGCTCAGCTCTCACACAGTGGCTCAGCTATGCTCCAATCCCTCCATATTGTGGCCAATCACATGCAAGGATATAGGATAATATCATTATGTGAAAAACAGAGAGGGTGAGAGATGCGACAGTCAAGTGCAGCGTGTGTCTGTCCTCTCAGTAAGTGAGTGAGACAGTAGACAGCGGTGAGGAGGGCTGTGCGAAAGCAAAAACACATAAATATGCCTGACACCTGTAAACGAAGCAGCATCTGGCTGCAGTTTAAATACTTTTTTTGTCTCGGTCTCGGTCTTGGTCTTGGTCTCGTCTCGACTTGGTCTCGGTCTTGGTCTTGGTCTCGGATTAGGCGGTCTTGACTACAAGTCTAGGGATTAGTACTGTGTGGGAACACTACACTACTACACTTGACTGAATGAACAAACCACTAGTAAAAAGGGGTGTAAAAATATTTTTATTTATTATTTACAAACTGGAAATATGAGGCAGTACTTCTAGAAAACTGTTTTGTCACACATAAATCTGAAGTCATTGGTTGACAACAACCTGGAGACAGAGCAAGGAGTTTCCTTTTAGAGGTTGAATAAAGTGTTTTGCTGATCAACTTCTATCTAAAGCCTTTGGCTTATTAGGTGTTAAAGGTGTAAGGAGACACAGTCACTGATGGCTGTGGCTTAAAAGAGGAGAACCAATGGGGACAGAAGTGGAAGGTCCTATTAGGGGTGGGCGATATAAACGATATACGATAGAAACTTTCCCAGCTCAAACAAAGGGACCAGCAGGACTCATTGAAAACTAGCTTTAATGCAAATTCTGTGTTCACACTATGAATATTAAGTCACAAATGCTCAAAGTACAAACCTGGTTAAAATTCTGTGCCATATTTTGTGTCATATTCTTTATGCCAGTATTTTTGAGCATTCTAAGCCGAAATAAGCTAAATTAGAGTTAACTGCATTAAGCAGAAGTGTCATAGCAGTTGGAAAGTCCGCTCTACAGCTTGGTAAAATAAGTAACAGGGACAGAACAAATGGCAAAATAAAATTTTTACAAGTTAAGGAAGCAATGACAGTATCCATTCATCCTGAGACCCTCTGTGATCCAGCCCTTTCTGCATGCTGAAATTGAAGGATTACATACCTGCCAGGCTTGTTGATGTACTTGTGCAGTCGAGCTTTGACTTCATCATAAGTAAGGAAGGCCATATAGCCAGGGTGTGTCACCGCTAGGAAATTCCAGTTCCTCAGAATCGATCCCCAAGGCTGAAAAAAAAAAAACCATGTTATTGTGGTTATGCAGTTTTTGTAAGTATTAATGTTTTATATTGTAAACATAAAGTAAACGGAAGTTGGGTCATGTATAACAGCATACACTCATTGTGTTGCCTCTTCAAGGTAAACTGTTCCTTAGGGATGGGTACGGCTATCTGACGGTTCTGACATAAACGTTAGTAACCAGACCGTAAAGCAGCGCACATTTCGGTGCTTTATTTCGGTGCTTTTTTTTCCTGAGATGTCAGACACTTTGGATTCCAGCCAATCATTTTACCTTTGCAAGCGTAGTAGGCGGGGCCAGGTACGTACGTTCTTTTAGAGCAGAGCTACAGATTAAAAATGCCCAAGGCGAAGCGGTCAAAGTCTGGCTGTACTTCACAGCAAAAGATGCAAACTCAGCAGCCTGCAACAAGTGCTTTAAGGTGATACTGTGCAAAGGAGGTAACTCCTTGAATCTGTTGAAACACCTGGCGACGCATAGCGTTTTTTTAAAAGCCGAGAAATGCGCCATATTTGATAGCTTGCTGCGAGACCTCACACCGTGCACATCTACTGCGGGTGTGGTTCCTGTTATCGGTCCCGGAGTTAGCAACATCCCCCAAAAACCCGAAGAGGAGAGTCCTGGCCCCTAGCCCTGCCAGTGTAGCAGGAATGATGACGGATGATGATGGCAGCAGCAGCCGTTCTTCTCTGGGTCAGTAGCTTAATGTTGTCCGTGTGTAATTTACGTTGAGTAAGCTAACCACGTTATTAAATTAATGCATTTAAGGTGAACTAGCAAACACCGTCATAGTTACATGCGGCTGTCTTCTTGTTTGATGGCAGATACTCCCTTCACCCTGGCCAAAAAGGCTAAAATGACCAAAGAAAAAGTGGAAAACAGCTAAACATAAGAGGTTTTTGGACAAAGTTGGTGTTTTTTCCATTGATTAAGCACTGCTTCCAGCCAAGAGTGATACCATAAATCCCCTATAGCTGCAGAAAAGGCTAACATTGTTATCTTTTTACAAAAAAAACAGCTAAACATGAGAGGTTTTTGGACAAAGTTTGTGTTCTTCATTTTTTAAGCACCGGTTCGAGCACCGTTTAAACACCAGCACCGTTTCAAAAGTACCAGTTTGGTACTGGTATCGGATAAAACCTAAACGATACCCATTGTTGTGATATTTTGATACCATGGTAGCATTTACAGGATATTGTTTTATAGTGATATTATACAGGAAAACTGTTACTCAATAAGGCCCATTTACTAGTTGTTTTTCTCTTTCTCTGTGACCCAAGAATTAATGTGTAAGAATCACAGGATGGTACCTCAAGGTCGAAAACACCACAGAGATCACTCCCTTACTCCCATCCTCCCTTCTTTATCTCCTAGAAAAGGCTCGTTAAAGGCCAGGTGGTTTGTTTCAGAATTCACTAATGAAAGAACTCTGTATTCTATGTCTAGGAGTGTATTTCGCTGGGATGATCATAAATTGTAGCTGAACTATACAAAGGATACTTCTTTGCTCAGAGGGCAGGAAGACGCTTCCTTATTTGGTCTGTACCGGTTTGAACTGAGAATCTGCTGACACACGAACCTTTTTCCTCTATATAAACTGTTGTACTTGTGAATAAAGTTGAGTCAGTTTGGAATGACAACCTAGGACAGTCTCCGCGTCTTCTTGTTCTTCCAAACTGCTCCCGGTACTCCGGCCGGTACCGTGATTAACCGTTGATCATGCATGAGAATATTTTAATTTTGTTATATGTTAAAGGATGAACTCTGCTTATTGGTGCCCACGCCTTAGGAGGAAACTCGATCTACGGATGACGGAGATTTCCTTCACCCATCCCTACTGTTCCTTGCTGAGGGACCAGACAAAGAGTGATTTAAAAAGAAATCCATAAAGGAGGCAAAACCATGGCGCCCCACGAGGCAGACATGTTTGCTTGCTCTGCTCTCGGATGCCGACTTGTTGTTTGTTGTTGTTTGCTTTTGTTCTTTTTGCACTAGATAAGTGTTGTGCACTGTTAACATAGCCGAGACAGACACTACTGGACTTCGGTAACTCACACAATCTTCTGGACTTTACCCTTCCACCGGAGTTTCAAGTCATTGTTCGCCCAGGTAGACACCAGGGACTGCAGACTCACTCTGTATACCAAGGAAACTGGACTGCAGATCCCCCAGATCACCCATGTGACTGGCTACAGGACTTTCCCAGTCCGACAGGATCGGCAACAGGACTTCAGCCAGCATTATTACAAACACTGGCATTCCACAGGGTTGCGTCCTCAGTCCTGTAGACCCACAACTGTGTCGCCTCCAATAGGGATAACACCATACTGAAGTTCGCGGACAACACTGCAGTGATTGGTCGCATCACTGGAGGGGACGAAGCGGCTTATAGGAGAGAGGTGGCCGGTCTGGTGTCATGGTGTGAAGACAACCTCAACCCTCAACACTCATAAGACAAAGAGATGATAGTGGACACGGGAAAGAAGAGGAGGGCTCACCAGCCGCTGTTTATCTGGGGGCGTTAAGTGGAGAGGGTGAGCAGCTTTAGATACCTAGGCATCTACATCACTGAGGACCTCACCTGGACACTGAACACCACACAGCTGGTCATGAAGGCTCAGCAGTGGCTGTATTTCCTGAGGAGGCTGAGGAAATTTGGTATGTCGGCCAAGATCCTCAGCACCTTCTACAGCTGCATTTCCGAGAGCACACTGACCAAGTTGCATCACTGCATAGTATGGCAGCACTACTGCTATGGACCGCAAACGCATGCAGAGAGTGATAACAACTGCGGAGAAGATCACCAGGACTGCGCTGCCCTCTCTGCAGAGCATCTACCATCGCAGAGTCCAGAGGAGAGCTGGCTCCATCCTCAAAGATCCCACACACCCCCAACACGGACTGTTCACACTTCTGCCATCGGGACGGTTTTAGAAGTGTGAAATCCAGAACATCCCGACTCAACAACGCCTTCTTCCCCACTGCTATCAGACTCAGAACAGCAAAGAAAGAATTTCATTGCACAGAGAAATGCTTTTCTTTGTACACATGACAATAAACAATTTGAGTTGAATTGAATTGAAAATATTCAATCACCCTCCTTAAGTCAGATTTGTGGAGGGAACTTGACATAGACCATCCGGTGGCCGGAACTTAGCCTTAGCCTCCTGTATGCCTACCACCCACAGAAGGCACTGGGGGTGTCAGGTGCATTGTGTCATGGGTAAGGATCAAGGGCGGGGGCCCTGGCAAACCGATCTACAGCTATTGAGGTTGACTACTGGGACATGGAACTCCTCTCTTATAGGGAAGGACCCTGAGCAAGTGCGTGACGTTGAGAGATACCAACTAAATATAGTCAGGGTCACCTCAACATACGACTCTGACACTGGAACCATTCTCCTGAAAAGTCACGGGACTCTGTTATAGTCTGGAGTTACCCTTGGTGACACGTAATGGGCAGGGGTAGGTATTCTTGTATGCTCTCGTTTTGCTGCTTGTACACTGGGGTTCGTGTCATTGGACAAGATGGCCATTTCCCTGTACCTTCGGGCTAGAGAACGGGTCCTGACTGTTGTATGTGCTTATGGGCCTAACGACAGTTCAGAGCACCCAGCCTTCTTGGAGTCATTGGGTGAGGGTGTTCTTGGTGCTTGTCATGGTGGTAATCTCCGAACCAGATGTTGGAAACTGGAGGTGAAGGGACCCATCAAAGCTGAAGAAGGAGTCCTATTGGACTTGGTTAGCCTGTGGGACTAAGCTGGGAAACAGCTGACGGGTACTAGAAGGCCAACTGGAATGCAGCCCGGGGTGGTAGCTGAAGCAAAAACTCAGGGGAGTTTGGTGAAGCCATGGAAAAAAACTTTTGGTCTGTCTCAGAGCAATTCTGGTAAACTATTCGGCAACTCAGGGAGGGAAAGTGGTGCTCTACTCACTGATCTCAAGTGGGAATACAGTTAGGTGGTGAAAGGAATACTTTGAGGACCTCCTCAATCCCACTGACACCTCTTCCATAGAGGAAGCAGTCTGTGAATGAGAGGGACAACTCGCCCCTCACTAGGGACAAGGTCACTGAGGCAGTTAACCAGTTCCTTTGGTGGCCAGGTCCCTGGGGTGGATGAGGTTCGCCCTGAGTTCCAAAAGGCTCTGGATGTTTTAAGGTTGTCCTGGTTGACATGTCCGGACTATATCGCATGGAGATCTGGAGTGGTACCTGTCTGGGTTGTTGCTACAAAGCTTTTCAATCCTTATGTGACTACTGCAGGAGCTTGGTCCAATTTGCTGGCAATAAGTCGGACTCGCTTTCAATGTGTTTTGGACTCCCCTAGAACTGCACTTTTCCAGAGATTTGGTTCATAGTTTTTATGGACAGATTTTTTTAGAAGTAGTAGAAGTAGTAGTAGAAGCCTCCCACCATGTGGTGGGAGGCTTCTACTTTGGAGGCCTCAGAATCTCATCACTGAATTTTGCAAATGATGTGGCTGTGTTCATCAGGTGGCGGCCTCCAGTGCACAGATGTGCCAGGAATGGGGATCAACAAGTCCAAATTTGAGGCCATGGTCCTCAGCCGGAAAAGGGTGTAGTGATCATTCCAGGTCCGGGATGACTTGCTGGCACAAGTTGATGAGTTTGGGTATCTCAGTGTCTTGGTTATGAAAGAAGGGAGTAAGAAACAAGAGATTGACAAACTGTGGCACCAGTGTCCTTGATTGGACTGCTGCCCCTGCCCGGATAAGCCGAAGTAAGTGAAATAAAACCAAACTACAGTCTAAAGTAAAAGGTCATATGAGTCAAAATAATCAGATTAAGTAGTTGGAAATTAATTTACTTGATATTGACCAACCTGGAAGAGGCGTGTGAAGATGTCAAACTCGAACACAGAAATGTAGTCATTGCAGGTGAGGTCAATGGTGGATTTGAGAGCCATAGCCTCCAGACCGCTGCTGATGGGATGTATGTCATGAAGGCACTGACGGAAGACTTTCCATGGCACTATTGTCCTGCAAAAGAACCAAGTCGTAAAAGTCACATACAGGATTGTGAGATATAAGTTAGATATCCAGACATGCATCTTTACTGATATAAATGTGCAAATTACCAAATGTATGTGGTGACTGTGATTAGCCACAGTGGGCCTTTAGACACTGGGCTTGCAGTCAAATCAGCAAAGTTACTTAAACACAACAGTATCTTATACCCTGACATAGTTTAAAACCTAATATTCAGCAATTAAAAAAATTGATTCAAATGTTCCCAAGATGCCAAATGCATTAACTACACTGTTACAAAAAATAGTAATGTCAAAGTATCTTACTGTATATTTTACAGTTTTGTACTGTCTTTCTAGAATATCATTACATTTACATAAGTAGACTGTGATTTTACATGTCAAAGGTAAAATAACATAACATCACTGTAAATATAGTAAAACACAATTTACTTGTTTTTTAAATATATTTTCTGTACATATTTAGATTGTAAAACTACATTCAGAAATGTATCATAATTTCACAAATATTTGTCTGTTATGTGAGAGAATGATCTGTGAAATTCAAATGTAAAACTATGGAAAAATATATAAAATGATCGAACAGTAATGAGAATAATCAATAATTAAAGGAGTATTTGATTTATAATTTTGCTGAAAATTCCATGTCATCTGGGTCTGATTCAATAATTCAGAGGTAACAAGTGAAAATATAATTAATAGGAATAAAAACTAAAAAAAAACATATAAAACATTGCACGGCCAACGCTGTGCTAATTATATATTTTAAAAAATAAATGTAGAGGTAGGAATTGCAATTAATATAAATCTCAAAGTATTCACAACATTCCTAAACAGAAATAGGCCTCTGCACCTGGGGTGAGGGTGTGGCCATGAAAACAACGTGACATGCCATTGGATGTTGGGACACATAATAACATGACGCTAAGCATCGGCCAATGAATGTGAACTAACAACCACAAGATCGCGGGTATGGCTGTACTGTAGGAAAAAATCCTAATATAAAAGTATTTTAGTGTGCAGTTTACAGTTTACAGTTTTGTTCTGTTCTTCTAGAATATCATTAAAGTTATGTAAATAGACTGTGATTTCACATTTCAAATGTACATTAACGTTAAATCACTGTAATGCAATAAAACATAATTTTCATGACTATTAAATGTATCTGTCTGTACATATGCATATTTAGATTGTTAAAATACATTCACAAATGTATCATGATTTCACAAATATCTGTCCGTTATTTGAAAGATTGAACTGTTGAATTCAAATGTAATGCTATGGAAAAGTATATAACATGATTCCTATAAGCTTGTGTTACATCACATAAGTTTTATTATCATTGCTATTTAGGGCGATCGTGGCTCAAGAGTTGGCAGTTTGCCTTGTGATCAGAAGGTTGCCGGTTTGAGCCCCGGCTCGGACACTCTCGGTATTGTGTCCGTGGTCAAGACTCTTCACCTACCGCCTACTGGTGATAGCCAGAGGGGCCGATTGTGCGATATGGCAGCCTCGCCTCTGACAGTCTGTCCCAGGGCATGCAATCCATTATTATTTAAACTAACTGTTAACTGTATATTTCTGTACATTTACATATTATGATTCATATTGCCACATTCATTGACCTTGTTTATAGGTAATTCCATTGTTTGATCACGTTAAAATGTTCCTAATTTAATGTCTAAAAGCACTTGGAAAAGGCAGAATCCCATGTAAAATTAGCGCAACAAACTCTATTTTCATTACTGAAAATAACTGTATTTTCATGAGAAAGTTATTTTCTGTTATTTTACAGTAGTATTTTGGCGCCCCAGCTGCCAGAATACTACCGTTTTTTTAGGATTTATTTTTTTTCCTATTTATAGATAATTTCATTGTTTAATCACATTAACATGTTCCTAATTTAATGTTTAAAACCACTTGAAAAGGCAAGATCCCATGTGAAATTAGCGCAACAAACTGTATTGTCATTACTGGAAATAACCGTATTTTTATGAGGAAGTTATTTTCTGTTATTTTACGGTAGTATTTTGGAACCCCAGCTGCTGGAATATTACCATTTTTTTAAGATTTTTTTTAACAGTGTAAATTACAAAAAGGAAAATACACAGAGGCAGTAAATATTAAACATTAAGCATTCTGGAACAAACAACATGTTTATGAACATAAGTGAGGATAAGACTGTGAGCAATATGCAACATCTTTTACCCAGCAACTGGTAAACCTAAACAATGAGGTAGCCTAAAATTTCAACAACACAGTAAAGATAACACAAACATTGCATGAACCAAATACTTTCTATGCCTAAATATCCTTTAGCAGCATACTAACACCAAGTTGCTCTCCGATGCATCCATCGGCGTGTGAATGTTGAGATAGAAAGCGCATAGATAATGGATGATGGTGTGAATGGAGCATTTTACACTGAACAAAAATATAAACGCAACACTTTTGTTTTTGCTCCCATTCCCCATGGGATGGACGTAGAGACCTAAAATTCATTCCAGATACACAATGTAACCATCCCTCCCAAACAGTGGTCACAAATCAGTCCAAATGTGTGGTAGTGGGCACATCTGCTATATTGAGATAATCCATCCCACCTCACAGGTGTGCCACATCAGGATGCTGATCTGACATCATGAGTAGTGCACAGGTGTACCTCAGACTGCCCACAACAAAAGGCCACCCTGGAATGTGCAGTTTTGTCTCACAGCAAAATGCCACAGATGCCACAAGCAATGAGGGAGCGTGCAATTGGCATGCTGACAGCAGGAATGTCAACCAGATCTGTCGCCCGTGCATTGAATGTTCATTTCTCAACCATAAGCCGTCTCCACAGGCATTTCAGAGAATATGGCAGCACATCCAACCGGCCTCACAACCGCAGACCTCGTGTAACCACACCAGCCCAGGACCTTCACATCCAGCAGGTTCACCTCCAAGATCGTCTGAGACCAGCCACCCAGACAGCTGCTGGAACAATTGGTTTGCACAACCAAACAATTTCTGCACAAACTGTCAGAAACCGTCTCAGGGACGCTCAACTGCATGCCCGTCGTCCTCATCGGAGTCTTGACCTGACTCCAGCTCGTCGCCGTAACAGACTTGTGTGGGCAAATGCTCACATTCGATGGCATCTGGCACGTTGGAGAGGTGTGCGCTTCACAGATGAATCATGGTTCACATTGTTCAGGGCAGATGGCAGCTGAGAATGTCCCAGTTCTTGCATGGCCAGCATACTCACCGGACATGTCACCCATTGAGCATGTTCGGGATGTGCTTGACCGGCGTATACGACAGCGTGTACCAGTTCCCACGAATATCCAACAACCTCGCACAGCCATTGAAGTGGAGTGGACCAACATTCCACAGGCCACAATTGACAATCTGATAGACTCCATGCGACGATGTGTTGCACTGCATGAGGCAAATGGTGGTCACACCAGATACTGACCGGTTCTGGGTCCCCAGACCCCCAATAGCGCAAAAAACTGCACATTCCAGGGTGGCCTTTTGTTGTGGGCAGTCTGAGGTA
Organism: Astatotilapia calliptera; assembly: GCF_964374335.1. NCBI lineage: Eukaryota > Metazoa > Chordata > Actinopteri > Cichliformes > Cichlidae > Astatotilapia > Astatotilapia calliptera. The sequence continues at coordinate 6,925,049 of NC_137431.1, read as the reverse complement.
CACCTGTGCACTACTCATGATGTCAGATCAGCATCCTGATGTGGCACACCTGTGAGGTGGGATGGATTATCTCAATATAGCAGATGTGCCCACTACCACACATTTGGACTGATTTGTGACCACTGTTTGGGAGGGATGGTTATATTGTGTATCTGGAATGAATTTTAGGTCTCTACGTCCATCCCATGGGGAATGGGAGCAAAAACAAAAGTGTTGCGTTTATATTTTTGTTCAGTGTATATAAAGCACCACTGGTGCTCAGGTAGAGTACAAAAGTGCTATATAAGGTAACAACCAGTAGATTTATTGACCTCTCAGGCAGAATGTTTACTGCACTGACAAGATGATGAATGCAACTCAACAGCAAAAATAGAAATATTAAAGTAAAACTTCTTTCAAGTGAAATTAAGAATAAATGTGCATGGGTGTGTAACTAATCAGCTGTTTGGGCTGTGTTTTATAGGGGGCTCTCTGGCAATGTGTATAAAAAATGAAGCAAACTTGGGACATTAGACGGACCCCAAAAGACCCCAAAAAATGCAATCTATATTACTATGTGAATTCCATAGATTTGAGTTTATATTCAGTTTTGTTGGTACTACTGAAGCCTTCAATTTGTTGAAAGGAGGAGAGTCCATATGCTCTCACAGTTACCACAAGATAAAAGAAGACTGATATCCTTATGTCCGAGTTTTCATGAACACAGCTCTGCGCTGAAAAACGTTTCTGAATGAAAACAATGTGGACGAAATGTTTTGCACTGTCAAAAGCACCGGCGGTAGCATCCAAAAGGCAGAGGAAGATGCTAATCATCGCACAAAAAGTTGGACTTCTGGACATGCTAAAGGAAGGTAGAAGTTACCGTATTTTTCGGACCATAAGGCGCATTAACCGACACAAAACAGTCAGATAAGTCAAACTTCACTCAACTCATTCTTCTTGGTTCCTCTACTTCCGTACCATTGATTCATTAATGTTGAATTCTCTCGCAGCTACTCTATTCCCATGTTGTGGACCTGAAAACAGGGTTTGATCTTTGGTTTCATTCTATAATACTGGACTTATTTTTCTACGAAGGTTTGAACTTTCAGAGCGTTTAAACAAGAGAGAAAAGTGTAAAAATGTTCATGCTTGTCTGAGAAAAGTGTATAAAGTGTGTAGTGAGGGGCTTTACAGCCTGAAAACATCTATAATAATTGTAAATAATAAAGCTGGCTATTTTGTGGATTTCACCTATCATGGGTTATTTTTAGAACATAGCTCCCACGATAAATGAGGGAACACTGTAATGTAAAAATCTAAAATCTAAAAAATGTTTGTGATTAATTCTTATTAAAGGACAAAACATCTCAATGGCATTCACTAATAAGGTTCAGGAAATACAAAGACAATGATATATTTTATAACAGTGTTCTGTAAATAGCAGTCATTTCTGGAGCTGTTCATGGCCACAGTTGAGGTGTGCCAGTGTCTAGTGGCAGAATGGATGTTGCGGATGCTGTCCCTTTTTTTGAGGGAGGCCCAGACAGTGGCAGGTATTGTGGGGCAAATTCACAAATGTCTGCAGGGCAACTCCAGGGAAGAGGGATATAGTTTAAGGATTGACCCTTCACCTACATGCAACAGCTCTGAGATGCAGGAGCCAGGTGGTTGCTGCATCGTCTCAATCGGCCCGATTGAGACGGGAACACAGCTGCTGGATTTAGCCATGTTGGAACAGTTTGTGGGGCTCCCGGGACAAACAGATCTGGTAGAGTGGGTCTCTGTTGGTCAGCGAACCTGGAAGTGGTGGATATGTTGGCAGAAGGGTTCCACATAGATCTTAGTCCACCAAATCCAAGGGAAAAGAGTCAAGGCTGCAGTTAGCTCCCTTCTGGAACATCGGTTAATTCTGGGAACGGAATGGTTCCAGTTTAATAAACCGATGAGGCATTGTTTAGGGATGTGCACACAACTGGTAGGCACATATGTCTGTGCTGTGTTCAGCGGTGATGCAAATTCCTCCAACACTCTCCAGGCAGGAGGAAATTGGAAGTCTCTCAGGGGCATCCCCAGTTCCGATGGTTTACTTCATGGAAGATTTTCCCCTTGAGCAGTCTTCTGACAACACTGTGAAATTAGGCTTTGGCTAAGTGATGAAAATTGAAAATTGGGGCAATTCACTATCGAAAGGTGTTTCAGGTTATCTCCTGAGTCGGCATCCAGAGAGACTGACGGGTTGGTGAAGTGTCTGAATAAGACTTTAAAGTCCATAATTCTTAATAATTCTCCAGCTCAAACAAGAGTATCCTGACATTGAGTACAGCCTCCAGCATGGTGCATTTGGCCCAAGTCACTCACTCAGGCAGAGTCATGCTTAAAGTGGTCCCAGTTACCCTCCACAATAATGGGCGATCTCTGTCCACCTACGCCATTCTTGACGACGGATCAGAGTGGACTATTGTTTTATCTGCAGCGGTTCATTACCTGCAATTAAATATCACAGAGGAGTCCCTCAAACTATGAACCATCAGGCAGGAGGTGTCACAGTTACAAGGCGCATGCGTTTCTTTTGAACTAAGCGCACCCAGCTCTCCCCAAATCAAACATCACATCAGACGTGTTTTTACTGCTAAAGAACTTAATCTGGCAAAACAATCCTGTCCAGTGGACATACTCCGTCAGAGATATCCACATCTGGCCGACGTTCCCATCAAAGCATTTAAGGATGTGCAGCCTATGCTTCTTATAGGCTCAGATAATGTCCAGCTCATCACCCCTCTGTCACCTGTCAAAGTTGGTCCACTAGGCAGCCCTGTTGCTGTCAACACTAACCTCGGTTGGGCCATCCAGGGACCGGCTACCTTTCTACATCTACCTACTGAAGCTTCATGTCTGCACACATCCCTGTTACCAACTCCCTCTCAAGCGCTAAGACAGAACGTTGAGAAGCTGTGGCAGTTAGATGTGCTCCCCTTTCGATCAGAGAAAGAGGTAACTCGCTCTAAACAAGACAAAGAGGCACTGGAGTTACTGAAGAAAACCACAGAACGTGTACAGGTGGATGGAATAGCTCGCTATGCTACTCCTCTGCTCCGCCGCAGAGACTCCACTAAACTACGAACTGACCATGGCAGTGATGGCTCTCCTTCGGTCCACAGAGAAGCGCCTGATTAAAGATCCTGATCTAGTGGCTGTGTACAATGCAGAAATACACAAACTGGAACAAGCAGGTTATGTAAGAAAACTCACTCCTGAAGAGGCAAACCGCACAGATGAATCCTGGTTCATTCCCCATCATATTGTGCATCATAACAATAAACCTAGGATAGTTTTCAACTGTTCCTTCCAATACAGGCAAGACTGCCTTAACGATCAGCTGCTACCAGGTCCAACTCTCGGTCCATCCTTTATAGGTGTCCTGTTGAGATTTAGGGAGCACCCTGTTGCTGTGAGTGGGGACATACGAGGTATGTTCCATCAGGTGCGGCTTCTTTCGCATGACCGGCCCCTGCTGAGATTCGTGTGGAGAGATATGGAAAGAGATCGGAGCCCGGACATTTATGAGTGGTGTGTCCTGCCCTTTGGAACCACATGCAGCCCCTGTTGTGCCACGTATGCCCTTCAGCGCCATGTGCAGGATCATAAAGATGGCAATGAACAAGTACTAGACTCCGTGCTGCACTCATTTTATGTCGATAACTGTTTGCAATCTCTGCCCTTTGCTTCGCAGGCACGACCACTTGTCGATGTTATCATCAGAGAGTTGCTATCTACTGGTGGTTTCGAAATCCGACAGTGGGCCAGTAACTACCCAGAGGCCATTGTTCATCTCCCCTCTGAAGCAAAGTCCCCTACCTGCGAGCTGTGGTTGACTGAACACCAACCACATCCCCAAGAACCAACCTTAGGCTTGGCATGGCACTGCTCCACAGACCAGATCGCCTACAGATGTCAGCCAGTGGTTCCTCAGGAGTCAACCATGAGAAACATCTACAGCATCCTCGCCTCTCAATACGACCCACTGGGTTTCATCATCCCCTTCACGACCCGGGCAAAGGTTATTGTTCAACGTCTGTGGCAGAACGACAGGAACTGGGATGATCCCATCGAGGGCGAGTTACTCCAACGGTGGCAAGAGTGGGTGAGTGAGCTACAGTATCTACAAGAAATCTGTCTGCCTAGATGCTACACAGCCCCAGCAACCCAAGAGGGAACTTTCCAGCTGCATGTATTCTGTGATGCGTCAGAGTGTGCTTACGGAGCAGTGGCATATTTGAGATTTAAATCGGCAGAACATGAGGTCCACACTGCCTTTATCATGGCCAGATCACGTGTAGCTCCCCGCAAGAAACTGTCAATTCCCCGTTTAGAGCTGTGTGCCGTACTGGCTGGTGCACAACTGTCTAGACTCCTCCTCAGTGAGCTTACTCTGCCCATTAGTGAGACTACTTTATGGACCGATTCTACCACTGTGTTGAACTGGATCTAGTCCGAGTCCTGCCACTATAAAGTGTTTGTAGGTACTCGTATTGCCAAAATACAGGAGCTGACTGAGGCCGCCAGCTGGAGGTATGTCCCCTCGGCTTTGAACCCAGCAGATGACATCACCCGGGGAAAACCATTACGTGAGCTGTCAAAACCTAGCCAGTGGATGGATGGGCCCCCCTTCCTGAGACAAGCATCTGAGCAGTGGCCAGCACGACCTACTGTGAGTACAGACACTGAAGATAATACTGAGTTAAAGAAATCAGCTTTCTGTGCCTATGTCACTACAGATTTGGCACAGTCTGATCCTGCATACAACACCTGGGCTGATTTGGTGCAGGCCACCTACCTGTCTTCTCACGGGGCGGCTGTCCTCCCTATGTCAGCGGCACAACGCTTAGAGACAGAAGTTCAAATTCTCAAACAGGCACAACAAGATAGCTTCCCTGTTGAAGTACACACACTTAAATCTGGGAAAGAGGTGTACAAAGACAGCAGACTGAGCAACCTTTCTCCCAAATATGACAGTCAGCTTGGCCTCATACGAGTAGGTGGACGTCTCCAGCGAGCAGAGCAGATGGATGTTAACACTCTGCATCCTATCGTGTTGTCACCAGACCATCCTGCTACTCAGCTCATCATCAAAGACTAGGATACACGTCTCCTGCATCCTGGCCCAGAACGTGTCTTTGCCGAATTGAGACGCAGGTATTGGATTTTAAGAGGCAGACAGGCCATAAGGAAGCATCAGTATCGCTGTTTTGAGTGTAAGAAGTGGAGAGCCAAGCCTGTTTCACCGAAGATGTCTGATCTCCCTGCTACCCGCTTGCGATTAAATCAGACGCCATTCTGGTCCACAGGAATTGACTGTTTTGGCCCTTTCACTATAAAGATACAGTAGGTAGGAGACAAGAGAAACGGTGGGGAATTATATTTAAATGCCTTATGACCCGCTGCATTCACCTCGACCTTCTCACTGGTATGGACACTGACTCCTTTCTCATGGCTCTGCGCAGATTTATTGCTTGAAGAGGAAAACCTTTTGAAATACTGAGTGATCAGGTCACCAATTTCAGAGGAGACAGAGAGCTGCAGGAGGCATTCAAAGTGATGGAGCCACGACTGCAGGAGCTCAGTGAACAGAGCATCATTTTCCACTTCAACCCTCCGCATGCTCCACATTTTGGGGGAGCCTGGGAACGGGAGATCCGTTCAGTCAAATCTGCACTTCAAGTTGCTCTCAAAGGTCAAGCGGTGCCAGAGGATTTGTTGCTTACTGTTCTTATTGAAGTAGAGGGCATACTTAATTCCAAGCCACTGGGATACGTTTCCTCGGATATTGCAGATGTTGATCCAATCACGCCAAATATGTTGCTCATGGGGCGGCGCGATGCTTCCCTTCCCCAGGCAGTTTATGGCACCAGAGAAGAACTTGGAAGGCGGAAATGGCGTCACAGCCAAGTCATAGCGGACCAGTTCTGGACTCAGTTCATTCAGCGCTACCTGCCTGGACTGCAGCCTCACCAGAAGTGGAACCAGACTACTCCACCTTTGAAAGTGGGACAGACTGTCATGGTGGTGGACTATCAGCTCCCACGGGCTTCCTGGCCCGTAGGACAGGTAACACACGTGTTTCCCAGCCCGGATGGACAGGTGCGAGTAGCTGAAGTCGCCATTGGGAAACATAAATACCAACGGCCTATGTCAAAACTTATCACTTTACCTGAACTGTCAGCTGAATGTCCTTAGTCATATTCACATGGGTTTTTTAATGTTTACTAATGTGCTATACACATTAGGGGGCGGCTGTATAAAACCCCTGTGATTTGTGTATATAGACTGTTCCACGGACACCCTCTAACCACTGCTAAGATGGTACATTCCTCCCATCCTTTGTTTGAGTTTGCGCTGGTTCACCGTGATAGCACTGGTGGAGCTGGGCTGTTGTACTGAACATGTGTCGTGCGTGTGCGTGAATGATAAGTAAGTGCCTTGTATTTGTTTGTTCTATGGTTGTAACTTATCAAATACTTACCTATGTACATTGGGTGATGCTTTTATAGAGTTTTCCAGCGGTTTGTGTAGCCACGAGACAATGTATATTCATGCTGATTTGACCAAAATGGCGCTACCCTTGTGAACTGAGCTGCCCAAAGTAAAGATGGAGTCTATCCCTGTGCAGCAGCCCATTTGTGTCCACCAGGGGGTGGGGTTTAGTCATTTTCGAATTAGACTTTCTGTTCAACCCTTTCTGTATTTTTTACACCAGTTAGGTTGACTTTAATTGTTTGCTAATTGTAATTTCTGTTATTTTACAGAACCACACACATACATATACTCATACGAATTCACTTCTGGAGATGTTTTGGATTAAAGGAACCCTAATTATCATTGCTGTAGACCCCCTCTTTCATCATATAAGTCACCTGTGCCTTCTGACCGAGGATAGGAAAATCCTGCTGTAATTTGCCAGTTTATTGAGCACACACATGACCAGTTCAGGACTGCTCATGTAGTTGTAAAGTATCTCTAAAATTAGAAACATCCTGTCATAGAGCTGAAAAACTAGTTTTTGCATTTATTACTTCTCGGCTGGACTAGGCTTGTCCTAAAAACTCCCTGAAAAGCTGTCCATTGATCCAACATGCTGCAGCGAAAGAGAGAGCATTCCCTTCATTGGCTCCCTGTTAGATTCAGAATTTAATTTAAAATCCTTCTCCTCACATACAATGCATTGAATAACCAGGACTGATTTTATCTTCAAGACCTTATAGTACTGCCAGAGATTTCTTTCTGATAAAAGGCAGTATTTCCTCCCCACTGTCGTCAAGTGCTTGCTCATAGAGGGACGTTTAATTGTGGGGGGCTTTCTCTCTCTATTACTTCGGGGTCTCTACCTTAGATTATAAAGCCCTGTAACAGAACTCTCGTGATTTAGTGTTAATACATACATAATTGCTATTGTATACATAATACAATATACACCAAATCACAAGGGGGTGGCTGTAGCTCAGGAGGTAGAGCAGGTACCCTACTGATCGGAAGGTTGGTGGTTCGATCCCTGGCTCCTCCAGGCTGCATGTCAAGTATCCTTGGGCAAGATACTAACCCCAAGTTACTTTCTGATGCATCTGTCAGCGTATGAATGTGTGACTGTAGTTAGAAAGCACTATGTATAAAGAAAGTGCTTGCGAGATTGGGTGAATATGGCATGTTATATACAGTGCTTTGAGTACTCCGGGAGAGTAGAAAAGCGCTATATAAGAATCAGCCCCTTTACCATATACAGTGGGGCAAAAAAGTATTTAGTCAGCCACCGATTGTGCAAGTTCCCCCACTTAAAATGATGACAGAGGTCAGTAATTTGCACCAGAGGTACACTTCAACTGTGAGAGACAGAATGTGAAAATAAAATCCATGAATTCACATGGTAGGATTTGTAAAGAATTTATTCGTAAATTAGGTTGGAAAATAAGTATTTGGTCACCTCAAACAAGGAAAATCTCTGGCTCTCACAGACCTGTAACGTCTTCTGTAAGAAGCGTTTCTGTCCCCCACTCGTTACCTGTATGAATGGCACCTGTTTGAACTCATCATCTGTATAAAAGACACCTGTCCACAGCCTCAAACAGTCAGACTCCAAACTCCGCCATGGCCAAGACCAAAGAGCTTTCGAAGGACACCAGGAAAAGTATTGTAGACCTGCACCAGACTGGGAAGAGTGAATCTACAATAGGCAAGCAGCTTGGTGTGAAAAAACAACTGTGGGAGCAATCATCAGAAAATGGAAGACATACAAGACCACTGATAATCTCCCTCGATCTGGGGCAAGATCTCATCCCGTGGGGTCAAAATGATCATGAGAACGGTGAGCAAAGATCCCAGAACCACACGGGGGGACCTGGTGAATGACCTGCAGAGAGCTGGGACCAAAGTAACAAAGGTCACCATCAGTAACACACCACAACGGCAGGGAATCAAATCCCGCAGTGCCAGACGTGTTCCGCTGCTGAAGCCAGTGCATGTCCAGGCCCGTCTGAAGTTTGCCAGAGAGCACATGGATGATACAGCAGAGGATTGGGAGAATGTCATGTGGTCAGATGAAACCAAAGTAGAACTTTTTGGTATAAACTCAACTCGTCGTGTTTGGAGGAAGAAGAATACTGAGTTGCATCCCAAGAACACCATACCTACTGTGAAGCATGGAGGTGGAAACATCATGCTATGGGGCTGTTTTTCTGCCAAGGGGACAGGACGACTGATCCGTGTTAAGGACAGAATGAATGGGGCCATGTATCGTGAGATTTTGAGCCAAAACCTCCTTCCATCAGTGAGAACTTTGAAGATGAAACGAGGCTGGGTCTTCCAACATAACAATGATCCAAAACACACCGCCCGGGCAACAAAGGAGTGGCTCCGTAAGAAGCATTTGAAAGTCCTGGAGTGGCCTACCCAGTCTCCAGACCTCAACCCCATAGAAAATCTGTGGCGGGAGTTGAAAGTCCATGTTGCTCGGCGACAGCCCCAAAACATCACTGCTCTCGAGAAGATCTGCATGGAGGAATGGGCCAAAATACCAGCTACTGTGTGTGCAAACCTGGTAAAGACCTATAGTAAACGTTTGACCTCTGTTATTGCCAACAAAGGTTATGTTACAAAGTAGAGTTGTATTTTTGTTATTGACCAAATACTTATTTTCCACCCTGATTTACGAATAAATTCTTTACAAATCCTACCATGTGGATTCATGGATTTTTTTTTTCACATTCTGTCTCTCACAGTTGAAGTGTACCTCTGGTGCAAATTACTGACCTCTGTCATCATTTTAAGTGGGGGAACTTGCACAATCGGTGGCTGACTAAATACTTTTTTGCCCCACTGTATGTGAATTTAATTAATTCATAACATATCGTTTTAACATATTAAAACAAAATATATGATTCACAGTTTAAATTTCATTTTCTGAAAAATATCCAACAGTGTATCTGTGAAAATGTGAAGCTATTGCCTTAAACACTATCTTCTATTAGGGTAAAAAAAAAAAAACTGTGGATAAAAAAAATCCACACAAAACTGGCATTTCGGGCATTTTGAAAATTTACAGAATTTGGTGCCCAATGTTTAATGTATTTGTTTTTTTGTTTTTTAAGTCATCCTTTTTACATCGCATTTTTAAAATGACACAACTGTAACCGTAATTTGGACTGTACCATTAATCCCAGAGGAAGAGAAAAGTATTCACAGTGCTTTGCTTCCTCCACAATGTGTTATGTTACAGCCTTATTGTAAAATGTAAATGTAAATTCATTTTTCAACTCAAAATTCTACATACATTATCCAATAACAACAAAGTGGAAAAAGTTTGCTTAAAATTCAGAAGTGTAATTCTTGCATGACACCGAAAACTGAGCTCAGTTGCACCCTGACACACACCTGTCTATATAAGGTCCTTTTGATGACAGTGCAAGAAAGGTCAGAGGAGTTGTCTGTAGATTTTCAAGACAGGACTGTATCAAGTCACAGAACTTGGGGTGGGGGTATAGAAAAATGTCTGCAGCACTGAAGATCCCAATCAGCACAGTGACCGCCATCATCCATAATAGGAAGATTTTGAAACACCGGGACTGTTAGCTACTTGGCCAGTCTGAGCAAGTTGGGATAGAAGGAGTATCATTTCTGCAGCACTTCACCGATCAAGCCTGTATGGTAGAGCAGCCAGACGGAAATCATTCCTCATGACAGGTCTCTCTTAAACAAAGATTTAACTTTTTGGCCTGAATCCCGTGTGTCATGGAAAGCAGGCACTGCTCACCACCTGGCTAATACCATCCCTACAGTGAAGCATCGTGGTGCCAGCATCAGCAGCAGAACTGGGAGATTAGTCAGGGTTGAGGAAAAAATGACAGCAGCAATCTACAGAGACATCCTTGATGACGGCCTCCTTCAAAGTGCTCTGGCTTTTGAAATGTGGCAAAGGTTTATCTTCAACAGGATAATAACCCTAAGCACACAGCTGCCGGACACTGGCGCCACCGGGCCCTCTGACCACCACCATTTCATATACCTCCAACAGCTTCCTATCTGACACAGTTGGCTAATTTGGCTAATAGTGGCCATAGTGATGTTTTCTGCTTAAATTTATGAATGTTTATTTATAGTGAGCATCAGCATCAGCTTCCTTACAATATAAACAGTAAATTCATCTGAAAGACATTATGTGCAGTTAGCCTCAAGCCAAGTCCTGACATCTCAATCTTCTCTCAGGATGGGTAACAAGTGTGACCCTTTGACTGATTAAAGGGCTATACCTCAGCTTCGGTTTGCAAAAATCTAATAATCTAACAGATTATACTATACTTAGTTTCTAAGGTGGCTCTGAACACAGTGTAGGATGAGCAGAGATAATTCAACTACATTGAAAAAAACACATTGTCTTAGAGATAATTATGAGGTTTTACAGAATCAAAATAAAGCAGTGATAGTGCATCCAGTAGCAATTTATATCTCTCTACACAAGTGGATTTTTTTTAACATGACATTTTTCATAACAAACACTTTAATTCACTATTATACTGAATTACATATATTGTGTAATGTATTGAAATGATAGGAACAGGATCTTCTAATATTCTCAAAATTCCAAGAATATCACAAAATAAGTTTTGCATTTTTTATGCAAATAAAAAAAACATTTTTATGAGGAAGGTATATGAGCAAAACATATTCTTTTAAGACATTTGTAAAATCATGGAAAATACTAGCCAAAAATGTCCTCCTGATAAAACTGAAAAGAATTAGAAACTGCTTCACAAGGAAGTAACCATTACCCTACTGCAGACTTTTGTCAGTATGAATGGAAAATGGTTATGATCTGAAATTATATGCTTAATGAAAAATACTGCTAAATTACTCTTTCTCGTTTGGCTCTCGGCGAAGGCAGTTGCACTTTTCTCCTCTCCTCCTTCCCCTTATCTTCCCTGCTTAGCCTCTTGTGTCCTTGTCTTGTCTCATGTGTATTACTTTCCCTGGAACACTCTCTCACAGTCTGTTCTCTAAAACCTAAAAGAGAATTATGGATTTGATCAACTGGTCTCTGAATGCTATTGACACCCTTTTCTCAACGAGAAGTCTGGGCTTGGGAGAGCCCGAGTGCCCTGGAGGGACTTTCCCTGCCGGATACACGATGGACGGGTGGCAGAAATGGAGGATCGTGTGCCTGGCGGGACTGTCGATCGAGGACGCTGAAGATATCTACCTATTCGGAACCATGATAACAGGGTTCTTGCTGATCGGAGCTGGCTTGGCCCTGGCTTATCGGAGAATTAAGAAAGCGGAACCAGCTGTTTAAACCCCCCCAAGGCTGCCCGCTGGGATTGAAACGATGGGACGAGGCGCGACTTCTCAGAAAGAGCTCACTGAATGCAGCATGGTTAAGACCTTGGAGAAGCTTACGGCTGCCGTGAATACTCAGAATAACACCTCCGAGCGTATATTGGATTACATCAAGGGGAAGTTCCCTCAGAATAACACCTCTGAGCGAAAGTTGGATTACATCGTGGAGCAGCTCACTGCAGTCGTGAGTTCTCAGAATCGGCTCTCTGAGCACAAGAATGACAAGACCACGGAGTGCAAGTTTGACAACATCATGGAGAAGCTCGCGGCTCTCCAACGGGAGAGTGAGAGACCAGTATTGGAGTGTTAAAGAACAGCTTTAAAATTCTCATGAGTTATTCGCATAAAAGAAAAATCAACAACATCAACATGATAATGTGGATATCCCCTCGGCGCCAGCTGTGGGCTTAAGGCTGGAGCCGAACAAAAACTCCCTGATAACGACTGTGTTTTGACTGTTCCTTCCCATTATAAGGCCACCTGGGTTGGCTGGTAGACTGTTTACTTAGCCTGGTAGGGCGAAGGACACTGTCTCAGCTGAACTATGGACACGCACACACATACACTTACACTGATGAGCACTCACTCATCCCCCTTCCAATGCCTTCGATGCTTGTTGCCTCCTGGGAACACGAGGCGGGTCTGGGCCCGCGCTGGAGAGACGGTGCAGTGGCAGGATGGCTGCTGTGTTGCCTGGGATTACTCCTCATCCCCTACCCAACCCTGTTGCTGGTCACGTGCTCTGTAATGTTGTACTGTGGACATTTATGTGCTTTCTGTGCAGAGGAGTTTTTTTGTTTCCTGTTCTCATGCTGTCCTCCTATAGCCCAGCATGAGTAGAGGTCTCTTTTTTCCTCTTGCATTTTCCCATTGTAGTGTACATTTCAGTGTTTTTTTTCTGTAATGCAACCGTTCTCTGACTTGTATCCCCATGTGATGTCTGTGTTGTGTGTGTAAGGTCGGGGGGCGGGTTCATTCCACTGCAGGGCAACATGCCACTGCATGTGGCAAATAAAATTTGAACTTGAACTTGAACTTGAAATTTAGCACCAGTGTGGAATTTGACAAACTTTTAGCTAGCCAGCTCTAGAATAGGCTTGGTACATTTGTAGTGGTGTTTTACTACTTTTTACCATTACACGTTAAAAGTGATGGTGTTGATTATTTAATGGAATATGTCATTCCCAACTATTTGTGTACATGTCCAATTTGGACAAGTGAATAACATACACATCTATCAAAAAACAAACAAACAACAACAAAAATAATACTGAGGTGACACTTACTTTTCACCAAAAAATCTCCTCCAGAAGTCAGCAGCATCAGCTTTGGTAATCCTGAACGTGTCTCCTTGGAATTGTCCTCCAGGGAAGATTGCCTTGATTTCTGCCAGCATATGACTGAAGATCAGAGACAGCTTGGTCAGGTTCCTCCTGCAGAGGCCAGAAAACAGGAAATAGTTCATGTAAAATTATAGCCTCACATGTTTGACAGACACCACATGGAAACTATTTGACCTGTACAAATATACTGTACATGTTCCTGACTTCTGATTTGTTGGTAATAGCTGGTCAAATCAGACATTTCGAACACTCTCTTAGACCAACATATGCTAGAACACAGTTTATAGATAATTTAATGTTGGATTTCCTTTAAAAAAGTTAACTATAATATGAACTACATGAGCACATTAGAAAACAAACTGGCTTAAATAACGACTACAGAAGGATCTCTGTGCTATATCACACAACATATCACATCTATCACACACTAGATAAAACTGAACTTAAAAAAAAAAAACAGACATATTATAACACTTAAGGATGTGTGGGCATAGGATGTGAGAACACATTTTTCTCAGGGTTAGGGTTAGGGATCTCATCATCTGATAATGATAAATGTGACAAATGCAGAGCCAGTGTCAAGTTTTATTTTGCACAGTTATTTATGCAGCCTAAAATCCAATAACATATTGCCACTTATTTTCTGAGTGTACAAAAAGGATAATGTTAGTGCTTTGTAAAAGGAAAGTAAATTTGTTCTTATTCACAAAAACTAACCAGTATAGACAGGTACATTTCCTTCTTTTGAAAGCAAAACCCAGACAATCATAAATGTGACATAGAAAGATTCATCAGTCAAATAAACCACTGACTTGTTGATCCAGAAGACCCTCTATGGCATAGGTGTCAAACTCTGGCCCGCGGGCCAAATTTAGCCCGCAAAGCCATACCAAATTACTATTAGAGCTGGCCTACTGGTATTATACAGCTAATATATATATTGTTTAGTATTAAGCTTTGCTTGTTCCATATTCAGTTTTCCAGCAAAACCTATTTGAGTCCATAAGAAAAGATTCATTCTTATATCTGGAGGAAGATTTTTTTTTTTTTAATAAATATTATTGTTAGCCCACGACTCCAGTTTTGAATTTTGGCCCACTGTGTATTTGAGTTTGACACCTCTGCTCTATGGAATGGATTCATGTCATTTGTTTTTGAATTACTGCATATGGACACTATCTACACATTGCAACAAGTTTTTTACACTTCCCAGGATGACTTAGAGCAAAGAAAACCTATGTGTGAGAAGCTGCTTCTTCAACAGAAAGATTGCACACTGTCACTTTGTTGCCTGCTACTATTACTTCCTATTAGACCCTGGTTAAAACCAACAGATGGCATAGCTATACTTTCAACTTTCAAATGGTCATAACCCCAAATGTCAATCAAAGAAAATCCTGTTTATTTGAACAATTATATTTGACGTTATATTCCATCTTTGCTATGAGGAAGGGCAAAAATGAAACTTCGTAACTTCCCAAACACTATCATAAGAGATTTAGCTTTACATGTGATTTTTTTCCCATCAGATGAGTTTTAATGTTGTTGTCTTGTACAATTCGCCATCACACACATATTATTTTATGATCAACAACTGATGACTATAATATGAACTGGTTGACAAAAATTGAAAATGGCAATGTCAAAATTTTATTTCAAACAAATAATCAAAGGACTTAAAAGAGTCACTAAAACAGTAGAACCCTAATTGATGTCTTACCAATAAAATGGGTCAGATGACAAACACATCATCTATTAACTGTAATGTAAACACAACATGCAAATATTAATTGGAATCCCCTTATAGAAATAGATAACCAGGATTTGTGTTGTGATTGCATTACTACTTTAAAGTGGACATAAAACACTACACATATTGGGGCTCTTTTTATCTAATTGCTATCATTTTAATTGATGCCCACTCATGGTAAATGATGGTAAACTGTTGTTATGTTATTCAGCCATGTTCAGAAACACTACAAATCCGTTATGCACAACGTGCATCACTCATACACTGCATCACACTTTTTGGATGTTAATTTGTCCTATTTAACCACAGTTTAGTGTTTTTCTTCATTGTCTGTTTGGAGTATAAAATGTAAGATTAACTTGATATCTGAGTGTCTCTTAGTCTCTCCTATATTAGCTAGTTAGTCTAGTTTTTTTTTTTTTTTTTTTTTGGGGGGGGGGGGGGGGTTGCCTTGTTTAGTTGACTAAGAAATCAGTTGCCATGAACAGTTAAACGTCAATCAGAGCTGTAGTCAATTTGATAAATTATACAATAATTTTACAATTATTCATAATATTTTTCAACTTTTTCTTTATTTCTGATTTAATTTTGGAATGTTTGCCCATCTACTGTCTTTCTCCATTTCCTTGGAAATGGAATAAAGTATTTGAGTAATATTAGGTTAAAGTGGGAAAGGTGAGCATCAGTATTCTGTGGTAGCGTTCCACTTCAGTTGGTCTGCATGTGTATGAGCATGTGAGTGTGCTTGTGTGTATGCCTGCACTGAAAAAAAGTAATTTCATGCTTCTTTGGTTACCATTAGGCCTCTAATCAACCAAGGGCCAACCAAAATAACTTCTCATTGGGATGCAAAGGAAAAGACCACACATCCTTGTGGGCGAGGGCTCTGCTCTTAAGTACCCCCAAACAAACAGAAAAAGCAGCATGTATTCTGCGCTATATAATGTATGCATGGATACATGGATACATTTTTTGGATGTAAATTTTCTCCCTGCTTACAGCATCACCCCACTTTAATGCTCAGTGCAAAGTACAAGACAGATATATGGTCAGTCTCTCATGTGTCCTTGCCATGATCTGTGCTATCAGTCTGTAATCTGCCTCATCTGACAAGCTGCCCATGAAAGGCAGCCTAGGGCTAATTTATTCAGCGTGTCTAGGGTAGCATGGCCAGAAACTGCTGGCTAACTTATGTAATTTTTTGATTGTTCTGTTATAAGCAACACATAAATGAAATCATACTAAACAGCTTTTCAACATGTTAAATAAAAAGAACAATTTCAGATTCCCCATAAATAAAATAGAGCAAAGTCACAAATTTGCTTACACAGTTGCTATCACACTGCTGTGCTGACAAGTGCACTCCAGCTGCTCAACTGCTCACTATCTCAATTTCTATTGGCTTCCTGCCATCTCAACAATTTGTCTCCATCACAAACGGCTTCCTCTAACTCACTATGACATTGTAGACTTGCTTTAAATGTCAGGGTCACTATAACAGAAGTCTCTAAATAATAAATGAATTGTTCATTAAAAGTAATATGGTAAGGACCATACAGTTGTGCTGTATTCAATATTCAGTCTTGAGTATTTACTTTCATTCTGGATAAATGTATTACCATTTCTCCAACATCATGTACTGGTATTCAAAAGCTTCATTTGAATCATTTTTAGGCTCTTATGAATGATGATGAAAGCTATTATTATCAATTCATAAATGTAACATTTCCTATCATACTGGGAACAGTATTCTATTAAAAGGGTGATGTAAGAAAGATGTTTCTAGATTTATTAATAAAAAGCATTCTCTTTTCTGCAATTAAGGGTTATCTGTGGTTGATGATAACTATGATTATAAAGTCTGGATGTTAAAGGGTAGAGCGATCAACTGGAAAACGTGGTCTGGCATTGTAGGGCCAATGCTAGGTTTGACAGCACACTTTTGGGGAGAGATTTCCTCGACCATTTCCTTCACACTGTCCCCCAGCTGCATCCGTTCAGTAGAGCCCCCCAGTCAATACCAGTCATTACAGTGTCCCCCGGTCGCATCCGTTTGGTAGTGATCCCCAGTCAGTACCAGTCACTACAGTGTTCCCTGGTTGCATATGTTCGGTAGTGACCCTCAGTCAATACCAGTCTCTACAGTATCCTCCGGTCACATCTGTTCGGTAGTGACCCCCAGTCAATACCAGTCACTATGGTGCCCCCCGGTCGCATCCGTTCGGCAGTGACCCCTAGTCAATACCAGTCACAAGAAAGCATTGCTATGGTTAAAAGCTTTGAAGATGCTGTAGTTTAAAGCTTGTCTGCCACAGCCCCTGTCTCTCATGTACCTCAGTGCTCATAGCTGAGTGTCCCGCAGAAGCTTGGAAAGAAAGCGTCTGGAGTTCTTTAAGTTTCCTCGAAGATGTTTCACCTCAAGGAAACTTAAAGAAGTCCACATGCTTTTCTTTCTAAGCTAAGACTACAATGAGCTGGATGACTGCGAACCTTCACAGACATATAACTCATGAAGTAGAACTGGATGCAGAACAGGAGGTAGAGCTAATTCACAATTTGAAGGTTGGTGGTTCAATCCCTGGTTTCCAAAGTATCCTTGTGCAAGTTGCTCAATTCACTGGAGTGTGAATGTATATGACTGTTAGGCCAGCATTTAGAAAAGTGCCTGTGTCAACGGGTGAATGAAGCACGGTGTATAAAGCACTTTGAGTGCTCCAGTAGAGTAGAAAGGCACCATTTAAAGGCTACATTTCCCATTTACAGCTGGGGGATGTGGACAAAAGAAATAAATGTGCCCTTTGGAACCAAATGACTCAATCCAAGCTTTGATCCAACAGTGGAGGGGCTGTTCTTTTTTCTTCATGTGTGTTTGAAGGGTGGGGGCATAATACTGCAGGTCAAAGCACATTGATATAAACCCTTAGTCAGAAGGCAGTGAGTAAACCTCTCAAAATAGCTTTCCAGTCCTTTGTATGTATGTACTCTCACAAACACACATACATTTATGCTGAGACTTATTCCTACCCAGGTTCTACTTTGTGGAAGCTTACTCAGGCTCAGACCTTCCATGGGAACATGTGACATCATCATTTCAAAGGACTGCTCACTATGACACATCAACAAGCGTAATAAAAATCCTTCTGCAGAAGTACATTCCAGATCAAGCCTATACATGTTAGTTGCAGAAATACAGTACTGTGCAAAAGGTTTTAGGCAGGTGTGAAAAAATTCAGTAAACAAAGAATGCTTTCAGGAATATATGATTGTTGTAATGTTTGTTTATTTTTATCAATTTACAAAATGCAAAGTGAGTGAACAAAAATTTAAATCAAATCAGTTATTTGGCGTTACTGCCTTTAGCCTTCAAATAAGCATTAGTTCTTATAGTACAATTGCACAAAGTCAGGGATTTTGTAGGCCAAACTCTGCTACCAAGTTGAGGTTGTGAAAGACAGTTTCATGTCATGGCAAGATTGAGCACAGCAACAAGGCACAAGGTAGTTATACTCTCCCAGACAAAGATTTCAAAGCAGACTGGGGTTTCAAGATGTGCTGTTCAAGCTCTTTTGAGGAGGCATAAAGAAACGGGCAATGTAAAGGATCATAGACACAAGTGGTCGGTCAAGGAAACTTACTGCAGCAGTGCTTATTACCCTTTGAAATCAGAAGATGTCCAGCAGTGCCATAAGCTCAGAACTGGCAGAAACCAGTGGGACATTCCATCTAATGTCTGGAGAAGTCTGGCCAGAAGTGGTCTTTATGGAAGAGTTGCAGCCAAAAAGCCATGCCTTTGACGTAGAAACAAGGCCAAGTGACTCAAGTATGCACGTAAACATAGGAAATGGGGGTGCAGAAAAATGGCAGTAGGTGCTCTGGACTGATGAGTCAAAATTAGAAATATTTGGCTGTAGCAGAAGGCAGTTTGTTTGTTGAAGGGCTGGAGAGCGGTGCAATAATGAGTGTCTGCAGGCAACAGTGAAGCATGGTGGAGGTTCCTTGAACGTTTGGGATGCATTTCTGCAAATGGAGTTGGAGATTTGGTCAGGATTAATGGTGTTCTCAATGCTGAGAAATACAGGCAGATATTTCTCCATCATGCAATACCATCAGGGAAGTGTATGATTGGCCCCAAATTTATTCTGCAGCAGGACAATGATCCCAAACATACAGTCGAAGCCATTAAGAACTATCTTCAGTGTAAAGAAGAACAAGAAGGCCTGGAAGTGATAGTATGGCCCCCACAGAGCCCTGATTTTAACATCATCGATGGTGTCAGAGATTACATGAAAAGACAAAAGGATGTTAGGAAGCCTACATCCACAGAAGACCTGTGGTTAGTTCTCCAAGATTTTTGGAACAACCTGCCAGCCGAGTTCCTTCAAAAACTGTGTGCAACTGTACCTAGAAGAAGGCAAAGGGTGGTCACACCAAATATTGATTTGATTTAGATTTCTCTTTTGTTCATTCACTGCATTTTGTTGATTGATAAAAATAAATGATTAACACTTCCATTTCTGAAAGCATTCTTTGTTTACAGCATTTTTTTTTACACCTGCCTAAAACTTTTGCACAGTACAGTAAAAGCATGCCCATTCTCATGAACAAATTAAAAGAAATAACTGATACAGTGAATATCAAATTAAACAAAGAAAAATGGACTATGCTTTTCTTTTCCGTCTATACTTTTATTCTCTCTTTTCTTTACCCTCAACTCTCAACTAGCCACAGAAGATAACTGCCCCATGCTAAGCCTATTTTTGGAGAGGATCACTTCCCTTCCTATTAAATAAATGTTTTTCTTGGCAGTTTGCTGAGTGGTCATATGCTAAAAAATATAAACAGTCCTTGCTAATGCTCTTTTGAGATTTTAATAATCTTAACACCTTAACTATTCTGGTATAAAATGTCACAGAAATATAGGCTACATAAAAATGTATATGAGAGTACAAAAGTATGTAGTATGTGAACTATCAAATGAGGATCACAGAAGAAAAAAAGTTGTTTCAGCATAAGTTGACGCAACCTTCAGCAAGATCAGGAAAAAAAAATCTTTTTTAGCAGAGCTAATTTACTGCAACTTTGTTTTACGGCTCGGTTTTAGCAAATGACATTTTATATAATAAATTTATCATTTTCAGCCATGAATTATGAAACCACTCATGTTTGTCAGTGTCATTTTAGGCTGTTTGATGGGCTCTTTTCTAAAAAGGGTTTACCCTTGCTTAAGAATGACATCATCTGCTTTGGGCATTAACTGCCAATGGGCAGGACAAATAGAGAGAGTCACTAAAGTACTATGGTGTCAAAGATTTGTACTAGAAAGTAAAAAATTGAAAAGGAAGAGGTTAACTTGCTCAATTAAATAAAACAGCCATGAGTCTGTTTCTAATGAGAGGCTCAAATTTAATACAAAAGAGACTGCAGATCATTCTTAAACTTTTAGAAATGCTCTTCTTCACATAACCTTCACAGATGTGTGCTTGAACGTACTTCTCCAGTTTAAAACACAATTACTCAAACAGACATAAGCAAAGACACACAGACACCCTGTCTCTCAGTCTTTTGTAGGATGAAAGAGAGCTTCTTGCCTGTATGTTTAAGAGTCTACTTTCTCATGATATGAATAAAAAGATGTATGAATAAACTCGGACTATATATTTACAACTACATATTTTTTCACACTGTTCTAGCTAGGGTCTATTTAAACATTGTATGCTAGTGAAATTGAGTTGCTTATGTTAAAAGAGTCATTGCTAGACAGCAAAAAAGGATGCATGTATTTTTGAAACTGTTTGCCATTCTTTCAATGTGTCAGCAGAACATCCACTTGAGAACATTGAGAAGAGTTGATGAATAATGCCCCTATCATTTTCCAGTTTCACATCTTTAACATCTATGTATAGTATTTGTGAAAATATTTTGAAAAATATTTGCTGATATGTAAATATCAGGATGTACTTTCTCCCTAATAATCACTGGTATAGGTTCCAAAATTCAACTATGGGAAAAACTGCTGGAACACTTCTCACTTAGTCTGGTTTAACAGGCATCCTGCAACATATGCATATAATGTAAAAGCTCAACCTCATGTTGTAACTGCAAAAGCTATTTGATATAACCGGAAATCAATTTGATTAACACAGAAATCAAACCCTGCAACTGGTTCAACTGTTCTTTTAGACTTCATTGAAGCAGAAGGAATCATCACGAACCCACACACACCGCATGACTCTTAGCTTTATGCAAATGAAAACAGCTATCTTAAAAGTCTAGAAATACTGACTCATACAACATCATGTAACTACCAAGAATGTACTAAATAGCTAAATAATTTGTCAGGTGATTCAGATATGACATTTATAAATTTTCACACGTGAAATATATGTTTCTATGGTTTCTTCTTTACCATATTGCAACAGCAACATATAGTGTTTATAGTAAACACTGTGTTTTACTGCAATAAATTAAGCCTATACAATCAGAGGCAATAAGAGAATAAAAGTAAGAAAAAAAGAGAGAAAGAGTTTCACACATACAGATCAAAAAGGGTGCTGGATGCTTCTTCAGCTGAGATAAAAAGGAAATATATGAAGCGGATGTAAAGTGTGTGGGGATTTTCCCTCTGAAGCTCTGCACATAGCTATCAGAGAGGGCTCCTGAGAATTACTGGAGCCTTACACATTTAAATTACCTATTGCAAAAACAGTTTTTAAATGACATAAATCATTTAGTTTTTATACCTGTTGACTCATAGCAAGAAGTTTCTGGAATTGAATACAGCATCTGGCTGGGCCTTCTGTATATGTTACATGACAGGCTTGCATTTGAAAAAAATCAGAATTTCATATCATATCTTTGCAATGCGCAAGATGTGTAGTGGCATTTATCCTTAGATAGTTTGGGAAGAAAGCCAGTCAGAAGGGCTGTCTGGACATCAGTAAAAAAGAATAAAGTAAAAAAATCAGTAAAAAATAATTTAATATATGTGTGTTTTATTAAGCTCCAATATGGACTGCAGAGTACAGTGAAGCAGTGCACCTTGAAAACAGATGAAATTGCAGCAGAGACTCTCTGCATAGTTACTTTTTGGATTATATGACTACTTTGCAACTCGAACCATGGAAAGAATGTGAAGTGTTCTTCCTGTAACTCTGCAATGGGTAAAGTTTTCACAGAGAATCATCTTCATTCTGCTATCACAGTATTTCAGCTGGCTAACCAGCCATGTACAGTTACAAATATCTATCATCACGATGTGGCTGAGATAAAAAAAAAAAAACAACTTAAAGTTGTCAAGATCATTCCAATATATTTTTCAGATGAATCAACCTGCAACTTAATATTGAGCGTTAAGACAAAGAGCAGGAGTTGGTGTGTTGAAGTACTTATGGAAACTTTTGACTTTCACAGTTGTAATTGCAAGTGTCACACATATGAGTTGGTTGTAAGAGGCTGGAAAACTGAGCTATTAAGATTTTAAGAAAATGTTATTTAAATAACATTTAAAGGTGAATGGTAAGACATGTAAGTAAGTAAGTCATGTTGTCTCTGTGACTATGGTTATCATGAGTAAAACAAAAAGAGAGCACCGTCTCGTACAGTATTCAAAAAGGAAACTGACATCTGAGGGCATCAAGGAGCATCTACTGTGCATATCTAGCCCAAATGTACACAAATATATATAGCTTTGGAATGAAGTGGCCAGAACAGAGTGTACCTCCAAAAAGCTTGTAATTTTTAAATCTGAAACAAAACTGTTAATTATTATTGTTCCTATTCTGTCTGAGAGACATCATATGATAGCTACTTCTCTTAAAGCAGTCTTCCAGAGAAAACCAAGAAAATCTGTGTTAACATAAAACACAAAAGCCAGGAAATATCCCGTCGTCATACCTGTCCTGTGACTGCTCCTCGTACATCCTCTCTCTTCCCTCTTTGAAGAGCCGGATAGCTCGTTTGGATTTCTTCATAAGGCTATCAATGTAGATTTTAAAGTAATCATTCTCACTAAGCTGTATGATCATCTGGTTCTCTTCATATTTGCCTAGTATGACCCGCAGGTGTTGGTAGGCATCAGGTAAAATATCCAGGATATATGGTGGACTGTTTTTCAGTTGGAGTCTGGGATTTTGGCAGAGCCGCACCTGTTGCAAAGGAATTAATCAATAAATGAAAAATCAATGTTTTCTCAATGCACATCAAATTTTCTCCTGCCACTCTACCTGAGCAGCTGTGGCAGCATGAGAAGAACAACAGGAACAATATTATGCATATACTAGTTTCATTATGTAACTCAGGTATGTATATGACGGATTTTGATAAGGACTTTTGTAAATAAATGTAGTTCTAAAGGTTCTATTGAGATGAAATTCTCACCATATGTCGGTAAACCCATCCAACCCACATATGCAAAGAAATCAAACCACAGATGTCTCTTAATTAAGTTGTGTGTAATGATGATAAACAACACAGGGAAAAAGTATTGAACACATGAAGAAAGGGAGGTGCAAAAATACATGGAAAGCCTGACACCAGCTAAACTCTATCAGTAATTAGAAAGCCATCCTGCCAATTAATGCAAATTGATATCAAGTGCTTCAGCTGTTTTCTGGACAAAATTTCTAGGTGTAGCTAAGTAAGGGAAGGTTTCCACTTAAGTGGTCTCCACTCATCTCTGCTTTTTGCAGAGGATGTGGTTCATTTGGTTTCATCATTTGGTGGCTTGTTTACAAGTGAGGGGAGAGGAGAATGGGAAAGCAATAGGTGGATTGGTACTGTGGCAGCAGTGTTGCCGTCATGGTCAAAAGGGAGCTGAGCGTGAAAATTGAGCTCTTGATTTAGTGGTCGATCTACATCCCTACCTTCACCAATGGTCACGAGCTCTGGGGGGTGACTGAAAAAACAAGATTGCGGACACAACCAGCAGAAATGAACTTTCTCTGAAGGGTGGCTGGACTCTCCCTTAGTGATAGGGTGAGGAGATAGACAATCCGGGAGAAGCTGAGAATAGAGCATCTAGGCCCTGTAGCAGACCCAGGACACGCTGGAGAGATTATATCTCTCAACTGCCTTAATGTTCCCCCCAGACAAGCTAGAGGAGTTGGTTCTAGGGAGAGGGATCTCTGGGCTGCTCTGCTTAGGCTGCTGACCACATGGATAAGTGGAAGAAATTGGACAGATGGATAGATAGACTGATGGTTCAGTCCCAACTGATGCCCTATTAAAAGCTGTCTCATTACCAAGGTTTCACACAAGAAATATCTTGTGATGGGTAAACCACTGAGTGCTCTCAAGACCTATGGAACTTTATTGTTGCAAGAAACACAATGATGGCATTGTTTACAGAAGAATTTCTAAACTATTGAAGATTCCAGTGAGCACTGTTTGGGCTATAATTCAGAGGAGTGAAAACAACTATCAGAAGAGTTGTCCAAGAGCCAAGGACCATTTGTGAAGAGGTACAGAAAGGCTTGGAATCAGCAGGTACAAGTGTTTTAAAGAAGATATTAAGTAATAATCTCAAATGCCATGGCCTGTATGGATGCTCATGATCCAAGACTCCATTGCTGAAGAAAAAGCATGTTAAAGTGTGTTTAAAGTTTGCTGAACAACATTTAGACAAGTCTGTGAGGATACAGTCTGGTCAGATGGGAACAAAATTGAACTTCTTTGATAACATAATATATACCATGTTTGGATGTCAAAAGGCACTGCATATCACTTTAGAAGCACTGATGGCCAAGGTCATTTCTCAAGACTTACAACTTTATCCATGAGTTTCCAAGTTTTTTCTACAGTCCTCCGGTCAGCAACTGCTTGTTTGGGTGGCCCCACTGCATCCTGGATGGCATCAATGATGCCTAAAATTCGCCCCTTACTTCTATTTGGTCCACGTCCACCAGGATATCGACTACTGAGAGCAGTTGCCATTTCCTACAATCACACAGAATTTGTACTATCAAAACATTAAATGGCATGAAAACATTTGAAAAAAAAAAGTAAATTTCTAATAGAAAAAAAAATCAGCGAAAACAGTTACAGTTGTTGTTTTTTCATTAATATGTTTTCAGACAGAGAGAATGATGAGAGAATATGCACAGCCTATATAAGATGTTTATTATACCGAGCTTCTTCTTAGTTCCCCCCCCACACACACACACACTTCTCCTTGGTCCTGGACTTGTCAGTTAAACCCCTGCAATATAGGTTTTAGTGTCTTTCCTGATTAGTGCATGTCACCTGATTTGCATGTTAATTTTACACATCCAGAACTTTAACTGCAAAATTAAGCTGCATAAAATAAGCTGCTTATTATATTCCGTCCTCTTCCTTTGTGGTTTGATTAAGGATCAAGTTTTTACTTTGTGTGCAGTGATCTTGTCGTATGTTAACTTATTCGTTTTTCTGGTTTTCATGAACTACCTGTTATGAACGTAAGTTACCATATAACCACTGTTTCCGGGAGGCAGATTTTTCGTTTTAAGCGACTGTGACTGAGGTCACACAAGATTCTTACACTTATATAGACGGATGTTGGAGGGGAACAAAGTCCTAACTTACCAAATCACAGGGGAATGTCTGCTGGGATCCCTACTGAATTCGGTCCACATCCAACACAAAAACAAGAACTATCCCAGAGTCCAAAGCTGAAAAAAAATGGGCATGAAAAGTATCCAGCCTATATAGTTCTGTTATTTCACTATAAATCCTCAAAATTTATAATTGTCAAATAAGAGCAACTCCCTAGGAGTAGCCGGAGGAGCTGTATAAACCCGAGGCACAATACGTTTTGTACAACAAAATAGGTGTGAAGTTAAATGCTCTAAACATTATACTTCCAGTGGAACATTTCAAAATAAAGTGACGATTGATGAAATCATTTACATCTAGATTTTCAGCTCCGTGGTCAGCTTGTATTCGATTTTCTTTGAAATTAAAATCAACACCCAACAATCATGCTCTTTTAATAGACCAGTTGGACAAAAATGACGGCCAACAACAAGATGAATTTAAGGTGATTATGTCATCACTGTCTGTTGTAATCAAAGATAGGACTGTTAGAGATTATGTAAAAATAATTTTGTCGACTTCTTTCCTTTTATTTTGGTCAATATAAGAATTAGACACTGTAGCCCATATTATTAACACTCAAAATAATAGATCACAGGACTATATCTCTTGATTAATTTATGATTATCGTTTCAAGTGGCAATGGTTAATCAGGATGTAGTCTTATGAAAAACTAAAGTAGTGCATAGCATAGCACTCGACCTCCCAGGCCCATCTCAGAGCTATGAAGACTCTATTCCTTTATAAATATTGCAAAATTGAATTTGACATATCTTACATTCAACACAAGATATGTAAATTTCCCAGCACAAATGTGTTTTGTTTAACTTTTGCCTTTATTTTTTAAATTGTCTTTTTGTGTCTGTTGCTGGCTACATTCATCTTGTCTTTTTTGCGTCACACAAACGCAACTCATAGCGTAAAGTCTGTGCTTTTATTTTAGAGGTACAGTAGTCTAAGTTCCTGCATCGTTTTAGCCTTGTTCTGGAATCTTGCTACAACCACAACGTGACATGAGGGCCGCTCCCACTCCTTTCAGTCGGAACGAGCAGTGTTATACCGGAAGTGACAAGAGTGCTTGGGTGTGACAAATGTGCGCCCTCAAATAAACGTGTTATTGAAGTTGTGTAGTAGTGATTACAGCATTTACATATAACTCCGCTGTGATTTGTTAGATCTTAATGGCTGATGTTCTTCCTGATACAACCACTGAGAACGTTGTCTTTATTCTGATGATCGAACCACGGATCTTCCCAGCAAACAAGGAAACCATCTGCAGCCCCCCAGCCCCCCAACCCCCCACACACTCAGTTCCCCAACCGTTGCGTCGTATAAGGAAGTTCTCTGGAAGTTAGAGAATCGGTTGCTGGTGGTAAAAATGACAGGTCGGTAATCGTTTTGCGAGCATTAATCGGACCTTCAAATTTACCGTTAAGGCGGCGGACCTCACCGTTCGGATTAACGCTGTCCTCGGTGTCCTACGAGGATAGCGCTGCTATTCTTTCACCGCCACCGTCCTCGGGAGAGTTCCAGCTGGCGCTGCTTCCGGGAAGTTGTGTTAACCGGTGTTAACAACGTAAAAAGACCATTGCACGCTAATAAATTTTACCAATGTTTAATTAACAGTGTCATATATTGGCAGCAACTGGCAGGTCTGCCCGGGAGAAGCAAATCGCACCAACTCTAACTGCTATCTCTTTTCCCTTATTCATTGCCTATGGCAGTGCTTTTAATTATTAATACTACAAATAGCATCTGTCAGCAAGCATAACACAGGGAAAATCTTATGCAAAAATAAAATGTAATAAATGTGAGATTGATGATTACAACATAAATTTTATATAGTCTTGATTTTGACAAGTGCAATCTGTATACTGTCTTAAACTGGTAAGGGTAAGTCTTGCACATGAGGATGAGGTATGGATTCTGTCAACTACTTTTGGATCAGATCAGAGAGACTTTATTTATCCCCAAGGGGCAATTAAGAGACAACAGAGCATCATGACCTTAAAGATAAGGACAGGGCATAAACAGACAATAAAAATGAGATAAAAAAAAAATACTTAGAATATACAGTATATACACAGTTTTAAAATTAGAGAGACAAAATAAGTGAATAAATAACTATAAGTGACTAAGAGTGAATAAAGTGTCAGCAGTATAAAAAAGAGTAAAGAGAAGTTTATGTTTATGGGTGTGAGAAATGGTCCTATCGGCTGGAGTTAAAAAGCGGAGCGGCAGTGTCCCAGTAATCTTCCCCAAACTTAGGACACAGTTCCTATTCCCAACTGGAAGTGATATTTTTGGTTGAGTAATTGCCCAATGCAATAATGAAAGTATATATTCTTAATATGAGAGTCTTACTGTGAGGTTTCAATTAAAATAAGTCCTTCCATGAATGCTTGGGGGGCTGATTTGGAAACTGGGAAAATAGAGGCTGCACAGTATCTTATTTGAGAATAGCGGAATAAATGAAATGAGGGCAAATCGTACAAATAAGACATATCACTAAAAGTGTTGTCTTTGAAAAAATGATTTAAAAAACATTTTATACCATTTCTTGCACATATATGGAGGGAAGATTCCAAAGGAGATGGGGGAGAGATGATTGTTACACATTGGGGCCAGAGCAAAGGCAGAGACAGAATTAAGGTGTGGCCGGATTTGATACCATATTTTTAGACAGGGAATTGCAACAGGGTTATCTGTATATTGTCACAGGGAAACAGGAAGGGATGAAAATAATAATGGTGAAAGTGAGGTAGAGAGACATGATTGAGCCTCAAGGTAACACCAAGTAGCATGAGGATCCTGTTACCTTGGATCCTACCCTGTTAAAGTGAGGCTGAAATGAACTAGTAACATGAACAGTGTCATGGTGGACTGAACGGACTGAAGTGCAGACTCGAGGAAAAAGTGCAAAAGGTTTATTACAGCAATAATAAAAAGTGATCCAAATGTAATATTGTATTTAACATGTGTTAAGTGAATCTGAAATTATTCGAGAGCTAAATTTTAAAGGATAAAATACATTTTCAAAGCAAATGAATTCATTTTCAAACTATAACATTCAATTTCGGTTTAGTGATGATCATTTTCAAACCAATAAATTGAATTTCAAATTAGGCTAATTCATATTCAGTTTTTAAAAGCATTTATTCAAGTTACAAGTCACATTCAATCTGAGCAATTTAAATTTGAATTTAACTTATTCAAATTCAGTTTCTGATGTCACAGATTTCTGCCCATATCCACCTCACTTCCAGTCAGTGAAGGAAAACCTCTGGAGATGAAAGGCTTGAACACATCTATCTCTACTGCTGGCACCTTGTAAGACAATGGCTTACAAGGTGCCAGCACTAACACTGTACTGGCCCTACAGCAGACAAGTTTCTTATGTTTTGGGGCATTAAGTGGAGAATGTCCATGACCTGCGAGCCATACCTTCAGCCCCACCTGATACCTGGGGGCGGGTGTCCTGCGGCAGTTAGCATACTGGTGCTGGCGTTTGACTGAACTGAGAAGCCTTTCCAAGGCCTGTGCCCAGATGTGTTGGCATAGTTGGAAGTGGTACTGAAATTAGGGAACCGCCAGATCTATATCTGCCTCTGGGAAAAGCGGTGGTTGATATCCTAGGGGTGCTTCGAAAGGCGAGGGACCAGTAGCAGAGGCAGTGAGAGAATTGTGAGCAAGCTCTACCTATTTGAGATATGATGACCAGGTTTCCGGGTTGTGAGAGGTGATACAGCGGACACCGGATTCCAGTTCCTAATTCAGTCATTCAGTTAGGCTGTTGTTTTGGGGTTGATAACCAGAACTGAGACTGACCGGGTCCTGAGTGCCGAGCTCAAGGACTTCCAGACTTGCAAAATGAACTGGGGACCACAATCTGAAATTATTTCAAAAGGGTAATTTGTCCAGAGCAATGACATGAGCTCATTTGGAAAACCTGTCAACTATGGTGAGTATTACAGTTCTGCCTGAGGAAGGCCATTAACAAAATCCAGTGCAATCTGCGACCAGGGTCTGTGTTAGAGCAATCCGGTGGGGTGTCGATTATGGTGTTTATACAGGCACAGTTTGGCAGGCAGCTGCATAGCTCCTCAGATCCTTTTTTAGGGACTCCCACCAAAGGTGATGCGTGAATAATGAAATGGTTTTACTCACGCCAGGGTGGCAGGAGAATCTGGCGGTGTGGATCCAGTTGAGTATGGTGGCGAGGGTGGATGTGGGAAAGTACCATAGGTATTTGCTGCAGTAAATACTGTGGAACTGTGGATGGGCTCAAATGTGAATTAATAAACAGCAGAGGATACTTATTTTTGACAGTGATTTCATTCAGCCTCCGGAAATTTATACAGGGACAGAGTGTGCCGTCTTTTTTGAGCCAAAAGATAAAATAAAATGTGAGTCTCCCAGGAGTTGCTTGACATGACCAGACAGACACGTTCGGTTGGATGGGTTATTATGGATGCATTATTACGCCAAACACTTGATTGTTCAGAGCGGTAACCGGGACAGGTGGGTTTAAAGGGATGAGTGATAGATGCAGTTGGTTCGCTAATTCCGTGTCTATGATGTTCTGTTCATCCTCTGAATCTAGAAGGGCCTGTAGTGACCGAGTAACCTGGTTTAGGCTAAGTTTTACTGATAGCAATAACCAGGGTTTAGAAGAGGTCATGGATCTGCTATCCATATCCCCAGATCCTTTTGACCCAAATCCTTGAAAGAGGAGTCCCATGAGGCTAATTGATCCCTTATCTGATCATTCAGAGCTTGGAGGAAAACTCTCTAACAGTTTCTTAGCTGTGCTGCCCTCAGAGATGAGGTGAGAAAAGGTCTTTCTCAATTCCCCATGGAACTCATCATACAGGCAGGAAGAAATTGGGTTGAAGGAAAAATATGACTATAACCCATTAACTGACATATATTGACCTCACCGTGGCTCAGGGGGTTGGGAAGCGTATCTGTAACCGGAAGGTCGCCGGTTCGATCCCCGGGCTCTCTGTCCTGGTCGTTGTGTCCTTGGGCAAGACACTTTACCCTACCGCCTACTGGTATTGGCCAGATGGCGTGATATGGCAGCCTCGCTTCTGTCAGTCTGCCCCAGGGCAGCTGTGGCTACAACCGTAGCTTTCCTCCACCAGTGAGTGAATGAATAGTGGCATTGTAAAGTGCTTTGGGTGCCTATAAAAGCGCTATATAAAATCCAATCCATTATTATTGATCATATTTAAGGTTGTAGGACTTCTTTGAGCTGTCTTGTAAGAATGGGGTCTAATATACATATTGATAATTTGAAGATAATTATCAAAAGTTAATTCAGAAAGCTCAGATGGTTATGAATATTTTTGCCTATTGTCTATCTTCTTCAATCACTAATAGTAAGATGTTACAAGCTTTTTAAAAAAAAAAAAAAAAAAAAAAAAATATATATATATATATATATATATATATATATATAAAGCAACAGACTTTTTTACTGGTTAAATAAAGACCTTTTAAATTAGTGAGACACAATTTCGTCTCCAGCTCACAGGTTATCTGTGGTTTGTGAGTTATACCAGGCAGAAGAGCACCTCTGATTTCAGGCTTTAGCCAAAGAATTCAGAGCCATACACAGTGAAGATATAACACTAACAAGATAATCAATCTCTGTTGGAGTAGAATTGATGTAGTGTCAGAAGGGGCCGAAATGCCAGTACGTGGGGTGGACCCAAAAGCAGACTCAAGGGACAGACAAGTTTGTGAGAAAACAAAGCTTTATTTAACTTGGGGTTTGTGATGCTGAATATTTAGCTGAAGCAAGAGCCTCTGGCATGGATTCAACTGAAAGCAGAGAGAGAGGACAGTTAATACTGAGCGGAGAATGGTTGACAGAAGGTGAGTCATGGCAAAGGTGGAGGATCAATGGAGGAAATATATCTTTAAACTTAGTTACAACACTTTCAGAAAGACGTCTATATAAGTGACGGTTGGAGTCGAAAGGGACCATCATTCTGAAGGAGGAGTCCCGTTGTGCTTGGTTAGCCTGTATGACTTCAGAGGCAGCTGATGGCAGTCCCAAAGGAATGAAACTCTGACTCAAAGACTCAGTGGGATTTTTGCAAACCATCAGACGACTTAGCTCTACTGACACTGTAGAAAGCGGAAGTGGGACACTGCGGACACTTTGAGAAATGTTGCATGAAGGTTGAGGTTTTGAATTGTCTGAGTAGGGTATACAAGGGTAAAAGTCACAAATCACAATCATAAATATCACACAAAAATAACAATAATTACAGTCTGATCATAAAAGACAACAATTTTAAACAACTGCCCTTCTGGCTAATCATCTGAACAGTTTTGTCTGCATTGGCCTCTGCCCCTAGACTTAGTAGGCTGGGCCATCTGGACTGTTTTCTGTTTTTTTTGTTTTGTTTTGTTTTTTTTTATTTTACGTTGGCTGTTTTTCTGGGACATCTCAAGTCAAGTTGGCTTTATTGTCACTTCAACCATATACAGTTTAACAGTACACAGTGAGGCGAAACAACGTTCCTCCAACATAATTTAACAGAAAAACTCTAAACTAGCTAACTAAGAGGCCTAGTTAGCTGGCTAGCAGAGACAAGACAGACTGACCTAACATAAATTACAACATAAATTAACAAAAAACTATCTAACTATCTAAGGATGACTTTTTTTTGTTATCAGACCAATTCAAATTCATCTGATTCAAGATTCAAGATTCAAGACTATTTATTTGTCATGTGCATAGTTTTACAACTATAACACACAGTGATTGATGTCCTGATTTAACACACGGATGGCCTGAGGATAGAAGCTCCTCTTGAGCCTCTCCGTTTTTGCTCAGATGGTGTGGAAACTTCTGCCTGATTGCAAAGGTTGGAACAGTTTATTGCTGGGATGAGACGGGTCCTTCAATATCTGGGCTGCTCTGGACCAGCTCTCCTGGTGTAAATGTCCTGTAGGGAGGAGAGAGCAGCCATGCAGAAGTGTTCTGCTGTACGGATCACTCTCTGAAGAGCTTTTTGCTCCTTAACATAGCTGTTCCCATACCAGGATGCAATGTCCTGTGTGAGGATGCTCTCCACAGCGCTTGTATAGAAAGGAGGAGATGTGGACACCAAGATACTTGAAGCATGGCACCCTCTCCACTGGAGCTCCGTTGATGACAATGGGCTTGTAGTCTCTGTCCTTACTCCTTCTGAAGTCCAACACCAGTTCCTTGGTCTTGCCAACATTCAGCTGGAGGTGGTTATCCTGGCACCACGATGCCAGATTCTTCACTTCAGCCATGTAGGCCGCTTCATCGTTGTTGGAGATGGCACCCAACACCACTGTGTCGTCAGCAAACTTCACAATGGTATTGTAGCCATGGGTAGCCACACAGTCTGAAGTATAGAGGGAGTAGAGTAGAGGCGAGAGTGGTGCTTTATGGTGATGCTGACGGAAACGCACCTACCCACCCTCACCACCTGAGTTCTGCCAGTGAGGAAGTCCAACACCCATACACACAGACAGCTGTTGAGTCCCTCAGCTTTGTGAACAGTCTACTGGGCACTATTGTGTTGAACGCTGAACTGGTGGTGTGCAGAACATGGGCGATGATGTACTCAGTGGATCTGTGGTGTTTGGGATGGAGGATGAGATGATGTTCTTCAGTAGCCCCTCAAACACCTTCATTACCACTGAAGTCAGTGCAACTGGCGGTAGTCGTTCAGGCATGAGGGCTTGTTGTTCTTGGGCACAGGGAGGATGGTGGATGTCTAGAAGTATGTGGGGACCACAGACTTTGCCAAGGACTCGTTGAAGATGGAAGTGAACACACCTGCTAGTTTGTCAGTACAGCAACGCAGCAGACGGCCGGTGATGCCGTCTGGCCCCACCACTTTCCTTGTGCTCACTGTTGGGTCTCTCTAGCACAGGCCCACCGCTGGAACGAGACAATTTAACTACACAGCAAAAGCACTGAACACCAAGTAGGCAAAGTTCTTCGTGTTACTCATGCATGAGGGAGACCTGCCTGGAGCCAAGTGTTGTTCCACCCACTTGACCTCCGTCAGACTCTCAGCCAGGTTCCCCATAGCACTCCTTTTATTGAGCTCACATGAATATACATAGGCTCATTAACATATGACGTCTACATACACACAAAGAGTACCTAGCCTGTGCGTTGTGTAAATATGTGTGTGTGCGTGTGTGTGTGTGGGGTCAAGATGTGACCCTGTGAAGACTCCCCAAAGCTAGTGCCAGGAGTCTAGCGGTCCATCTAAACAAAAGGCACTTAGCCTAAAACTGACATAGCTACGTTTATCCTACCATAAAACAATAAGACAAGGTACGACCTCTTCCCATGCTCCCAGGATGTAGGTGTGAATGCCAGAACACGCTGGAATGCACACCAAGCCTTTGCAGACTATTAAGGATCACACATCCTATCACTACACAATCGATTATACACCTCTAAGCATATATGGTTAAATATTTCTAAGCATAAATGACAATAAACAATACAAATCTAACACTCACTCTCCTCAGTGCCACTTGGACGTCATGCTTCGCGATGCTGATCACCGGTCCCTCACTGATGACGTCACCGTCCTTCAGTTGTCAGGCAGTAGTTAGCATTAGCTGCCTGGCTAACCTCGAAATGGGCGTAGAACGTGTTCAGCTCATTGGTGAATGCAGAAACGTTGATTGGCGCTGTGTCCCTGGCTTTATAATAGGGCTGGGTATCGTCACTGATTTCTAGAATCGATTTGATTCCGATTCACAAGGTCCTGAATCAATTTGATCCACGATTTGATTCGATTCGATTCAATTCAATTCAATTTGAATCTGGGAAATTTTACCTCAGTCAGAAATATTAAAATTCTGATCAGTATATTAACATATTTTTGTATCTATAAAAAGGAAGCTGACACTTTCCAGACTTTATCAAAGGTGTAAGCATCACAGCAGATGCCTTTGTGTCAAAGTAGCTGAAGATAAAACACAGAAAAACATGAAGGTGATTTTCCTGGCCTGGGATTTTATAAAAATATTCTGCAGTACATCAAAAACGAAAGAAAACCATTAATCAACATGTGAACATTACCTCTGAAGTTACAGCGGTTTTATTAGAGACATGGCTAAGCGTTTTGCATTTTGTATAATTTTAAAAAGTTTAAA
Source organism: Astatotilapia calliptera (assembly GCF_964374335.1). NCBI lineage: Eukaryota > Metazoa > Chordata > Actinopteri > Cichliformes > Cichlidae > Astatotilapia > Astatotilapia calliptera. The sequence goes on along the minus strand of NC_137431.1, from coordinate 6,890,354 downwards.
TTTGTTCAGAAGTCTATTGAACGGCAGAAACTAGGTTTTCTTTTCGGAAGTAAGTAAAAGGAAAAAAAACATCGGCTGACAGCGCTGTAAGAACGGTAGTCTTGTGCGTAACAAGCAAGCGAATAATACAGAAAACAGATTTCGGGGATAGACGGGAAACTGTTCTTGAAGTACACTGAGAAAGAGAGAGAGCTGTGCATGAAGTGTGTGGTGGAAGCAAAACAACAAAAGTAAGAGGGAGTCCATGACGATGACAATGTTTATGTGAAGCTTAGTTTGGATCTTCTTTTGCTGCTGGTTCGGTTAATATTGTTTGGAGAGAGATAAAACTAACAGCTTTAGAATCAGCGCAAAAAGGGCGTAAACACAAAGCGCAGGCCCGCTGAAACATCAGAATCAGTGAGCTGTCGGCTTTCAGCCCCGACCGTGTCCGTGCCGTGAGAAAGGCGACATCTCACTGATTCTGATCTGCGGGTCCACGCTTTGTGTTTACGTCTTTGTGCAGAAGTCTGTACCTGCTCTCATTTACTGTTTTAAATGTCTGGTGGTTGTCAAAATTTTGTGACATTTCACCTGAGATTCTGGAATTTTGGGCAAAATACATTTATATTAAAAAAATCGATTCAGGATTTTAATGAATCGATATCACGCTATCCAAGCCAGAATTGATTTTAATCGATGAATCGATTATTAAAATCCACCCCTACTTTATAGTCCGTGATTGTGCGTAGTCCGTGCCACATGCTCCGCGTGTCGCCCTGGTGGAAGCGAGACTCCACGCGCTCCTGATACCAGCGTTTGGCATCCCTCACCACGTGCCGCACGCCGTATGAAGCAGTTTTGTAGGCGCTCATATTGCCAGACGCGAGACCTGCGTTGTAGGTGGCGGTCCTGGCGTTCACTGCAGTGCGGATCGATCTGTCTGTTTCTGGTTCGGGAATGTCACGGCTCTTGCAGTGCGGATGATCTCCTCCATTAGCATGCTAATGAAGCTTACTGCTACTTCCATAAACCCATTGATGTCAAGTGCACATGCCCTGAACATGTCCCAGTCTACGTCATTGAGCGCGTCCTGTAGTGTTTGGCAGACCAGCGTTTCAGCTCCCTTGTGGTTACTTCATCTCTCTGGTATGTGTTGTTTACACTGAGGAATTAGGAAGATGGCATTATGGTCAGACTTCCCAAAAGCTGGGTGTGAAATAGCTTTGTAGCCCTGCTTGTATGGCGTGTGGCAATGGTCCAAGATTCTGTCTCCCCTTGTCGGACATGTGACATGTTGGTAAAAGTTCGGCATGACTTGTCAGAAAGTCTCCTGCCACAATGAGGGGTGAACACAGATCCTTGTTTTGAAATGCACTCAGCACATAATGTAGTTTAGACAAAGCCATACCTGTGTCTGCTTGGGGTGGGTTGTAGACCAACTCACGGGACAGGTAAAAAGGGCGACACTTAATGCTCAGGTATTCCAGATGTGGAGAGCAGCCGCTGGAGAGCGTAGATATGCTCCTGGTGTCACACCACTTTCTCTTTACCATAAGACACAATCCTCCACCTTTGGTTTTGTTTGACTCTGCCGTTCTGTTCAGATCAATCAGATGCAGTTACAGCACGGTCCAGCATGGCGGGGGTCAGCCATGTCTCAGTGAAGCACAGAATGTTGCAGTCCCTCATGTCTCTTTGAAAGGTGACTCTTGCCCTCAGATTATCTAGTTTGTTCTCCAATGATTGAACATTACTAGCAGGATATTGGTCAGAGGTGCACAGTCGCCTGCTGCCTCAGTCTGTTCCGAACGCCAGCGCGTTTCCTCCCGGCGCTTCTTTGTTCTTCGCCTCGGGTGAGCGTCCTGTCCACGCCACGTAGTATCTCAGTCAGCCAGGACCAGTCGGGTTTAAAACTGCTCAAGATTACATGTGCAAATTGTTATCGATGTTGAGAAGTGATCTGCTGTCGTAAACTATAAATCTAGAAGATTTTGCAATGTATAACAAAGCAATAAATAAGTTAACAACTAAAAAGGTGCATAGTCTGTGCACAGTTGTCCGGAAGGCATTTGGATGTGGCTGTGCCATCTGAGAAGCCATCTCTTAAGGGGGATAAATAAAGCTGCAGTTTACATTTTGTTTCCAAAATTCTGCAGTGCTAAGTCCTGTTGCTCTTAAATTTCTTTTCACCTGTTTATCAGGAGTGGGGCCAGTGGAGGTTTGCCCAGTGCCCAGTGCCCAAAGTAATGTCAGTACATCCAAGCTTTTAATGCTACATGGTTGTACTCTCTCCCGCACTCCATATTATCCATTGTTGATCCACACATGTCTGTTGCTGCCACGGACGTCACACGCTTGTACGTCATTGTCATGTGACACTGTCACAAACAAAATCGCAGTTTAGTAACGCAGTAAAGCAGTAACACAGCGTGCTCACGGGAAAGTAACAGTAATCGAATTACTTTTTTGCAATAGTAATCTCTTATTTTACTTGTTACTTAAGAAAAAGTAATTGGATTACTGCCCATCTCTGCCTGCAAGACAAAACAGAGAAACATAGAACATACAATTTTGCTATGATGTGTGTGTCCACTCAAGACCAGCACCCACCATCCCCAATACAAATGGTTGTAGTAGTACCCGAGCAGATGGGCCCCTAGACTTGAGCCCCAACACCAGTAATCCACTAAATCTCTAATGAATAAAAAAATGACAAGACAAAGTAGTCTGTGTCTGAGATAAACTAATGCACAACCCACCTAAACTATCTCAAACGTCACCAACACTGCCGAGAAAGAGACTGAGGCCCAGACTCCTGACAAGAAACATCTGTAATATATTTTGTGACGAACCAATAAGTTGCTACGTATTTTATTTTCAACTTTCATAAATTTATAATCTCACTCTTTCTCTGTTTTTCCCTCTGTGCACTGAGCAGAGGAGGAGGATGAGGCAGTGCCTGCAAGACCATTAAAAGTATGGCAGCTTTTCCTTATCTTGTCTACAGTTGTAACCTTTCAGCCGTTCAAGTTGTTCTGAATAGTTCATATTTCTGACATATGCAATTAAAACTGAAATATTTTCACATGGCTTTTTTTTCTGTAAAATCGGAGACACTTAAAATACAGCCCAATCCCCAAAAGTGAGGACACTGTATAAAATGTGTAAGTCATTTAAACCACTCTATGACTGTCTTAGAAACAGTGAAGTCATATTAAGTTATATTTATAAAATATTTTAAGAATAATGCAATTGCAAAGAATTTGTGGTTTTGATATACCACTTTGTAAATACCAACATGGTCTCCTCTGAACCTGTAGAACTGTGGTTTTCCTGTATTGTCAGATACAAGTATATGGTGTATGTAAATGTTGTTAAATACCGTATTCCCTTTTAATGCGGGTTTCAAGTCAAGGTTTTATTAGTTTGAACAAATTCTGTACATAATCACACTGCACACTACTTTTCACAAGCGATTCCTACTAAAAAAGCTAGCAGATGTTATTTGTATCTTTAAAATGTTGGAATACGGAAGCATAGTAAGCACACAAGTCTGTGTGTTTTGCATACATGGAGAATGGCTCTATGCAGCCAAGTATGGACCACACCCTTATCAGCTGAGACCAGACTCAGGGAGCATGACGTTTTTGCAGCCAAACATTACCTATTATCCAATTAGACACACTTATTGGATGCCATGTTTATCTGATAATCAAAGTGGTGGTGTGGACAGAGAAGATATACAATGTTTAGGTCAGATTAGTCCTCACTTGCTACACTACCTCAGAACTGCCGTCAAAGTGAACCAGCACAGGACTCTCAGATGACCTGCTACACAGCTTTGTTTTTAAATTTACAAGGCAAAAGAACATGGAGGTAGGATGAATTATAGTTTTTCTACTCATCCAAGGTTTGAAGTGGGCACTGGGGGCAGGGAACTGACATAGGATAGATAGAAGGCATAAAAACAATACTTTTGATTTGGTTCAATACATTGACTCAGTTTTACTAATATGTTGTAATTTTATTAGTTTTACATTCAGGATGTATTTATATTTATTATTATTATATATTATTTATATACATATACTTAAAATATTTATAAGCTTTCACAGAGAGAAAGTAATACCTAATACAGTTATTTATCCAATAGTAGACTCACACTTGTTTGATAAACTCTGTATAGTAGCCAACACATTAATGTGTTGCAAAAAGATTCCTAGAAATGTTTAGAGCACAGGTCATCACTGGAATATCTATCTATATATTCCAGTTTTTTTTTTTTTTTAATGAACAGTATAACAGAGTCAACCTGTTATAAAAAAGGCCAGTCTTCAGCAAATAAATATGTTTTAAGAAACGTTTTAAACTTAGAAAGAAAAGAGGCCTGCTTAACGTGGAAGGGCAGATCATTCCAAAACTTTGGAGCAGTTACAGCAAAAGCACAGTTACCTCTAAATTTACGCTTAGTTTTTTTTCACCTCAGACTTGTGAGTCTGTGTCATAATGGTAAAATTTGGTCTGGAGATATCTACTACAAATGCAGTTTTGAATACATTGCCAGGTGTGTTTCTCAGTCAGTTAGCAGAATTTGAACTTGAACTTAAACATATGTTAATCCAACTAATGAGTTATATGTTGAAAACAAAGTTATGCTTGGTTAATTAATAGTTTTTAATGTTATTTTCACTTGTTAAATGAAAATGATAATCCCCCCCCCCCCCCCCCATGTAAAATCTTTAGTCATCAGGGTAATTCAATGCAAATTGGCTATGTTTACATTTAAAGTCTGAACATATCCAGTTACCTCTTGTTAAACCAAGATAATCTCATTGTAATTCTATTCCAAACAACTATATAACATGTTTGCAGCTTATGCATTTGTGTTATTATTATTATTATTGAGAAAAAATATAACAACAACAACAACAACAATAATAACAACAATAACAACAATAACAACAACAACAATAACAACAATAACAACAATAACAATAATAACAACAATAACAATAACAATAACAACAACAACAATACATTTTATTTATAAGCACCTTTAAAGACCCTCAAGGTCACCTTACATACAAGATATTTATTAAAAAAAAAAAAAAGTACAAGTATAAACAAGGTAAAAATGCAATTACAAAACTCAACTTTTCTTAAACACCTCTAATGCAAAAAACAAAAATACAAGCTATCTTCATTTCAAAATCTACTTGAATATGATTTTAAAAAGCATTAAACAACAATCATACAGAGTAACACATGCAGTGAAATGTTTGTGTCCAAGCTGTGGACAGGCTGCAGACGTAGCCGCGCTATGGTCTTGCAAGGAAACAGTCACATTCTTTAGAACACTGAGTTATATTGGCTCTTCTTAAAACATTTTTTCTACATTTGCTATAGAACAGACCTCAGATAACCCAACTACATTATTACATTGTTGCCAAAAAAATACTGTAAATGTGATATAAACAATTATGTCATTTATCCATCTTCTCTGTGGCTGGGTCGTGGGGGCAGCAGTCTAAGCAGAGAACCCCAGGCCTCCAGGGCCTCCGCCCTGTGGGACACACAAACCACCCGAACTGGCTTCTTTCAATGTGCAGGATTAGCAGCCACCCTTCAGAAAAAGCTAATGTCATGCTTGTATCTGTGATCTTGTTCTTTCAATCACTACCCAAAGCTTATGACCATAGGTGAGGGTAGGGATGTAGAGCAAACAGTAAATTGAGATCTTCGCTTTTATATTTAGCTCTCTGTTCACCATGATGGACTGGTACAGAATCCACATGACTGCAGTTGTGGCCCCAATCCATCTGTCAATTTCTGGTTATCCCTCTTTTACTTGTTATCTTCCAACACAGTATGAGTTTAGAATGTCTTGTCATTTGTTAGTTATGGTTTGGCCACTTTGTTTATTCATTTATTTTTACCAACAGAACAAAGACAGCAGGATGACAACAGAATGGAACTCAACAATGGAAAACAGAAAGCAATCAGATAGCAAACAAACAAGAACTGACATGAAAACCCAAAAAGAAACTTTAAAAAGACAAAGGCAACTGATATGTCAAGCAATGGAGGAGATCGAACAACTCTGGAGACAGACAGAAAGAAAGACAAATGAAATTGACTTCTTAAAGACAAAGACAGAGGGGCAACAGGAAGACATTGAGAGACTGACATCTGAAAAAAATAAACATCACCTACTATTAAAGCAATTTAACTTCCAAATAAAAAATATAACTGAGAAACTCAAACAAAGCAAAAATTCAGTTGCTAAGGAAAAAACAAACTTTCTGAAAACGTGGACTAAAATATATCAAGAAAAGGATACTCTGGACAGAAGACGTCAATACTTCATCAACGAGCGACACAAGCTAGACACTATAAAAGCTAGTAAGACAGAATCACCAATAAGGGAGGAACCCAAAGAGCCCCTTAATGAGCAGGTAAAGCGGGAACTGGATATACTGGAGAATGCAACTGAGAAAAACAGGGAAATAATGCTTGAAGTAAAGAAAGTTAAAGAAAAAATGGAGAAAACTAAAGCAAACATACAGCAAGCATTAAAAAGAAATAAAAAGGACATTTCAAAAAACAGTGAACAAATTAACCACATTAAACATATTATGTATGTAAAGATCAACATGGTCAAGCACAGATGGGCAAGCATTATAAAACAGGCTGAAATGAAGAAAATTCACATGTATAAAGAAGGACAGAGAGAAAGAAACGATGGAAAAGCCACATTTGACACAGTGAAGAGAAAACTGTGTAGAATCCAGGAAGAGATGGAGAAACTTTGGGATGTGCTGGAAGACAGTGAACAACAACTGGAAGTGACTCAAAGTGCAAAGCAGCAGCTAATGGCAGAGAACAATCACATGAACATCAAGATGAATATTGATTATCAAAAGCAACAAGATTCAGATCTAAGCTTTAAAGTGACACACATCCAGCCTGAAAGAGATGATTTAAAGAGAGTTGAAATGAAACTAAAGACAGGAAGGGAAAATGTAGAAAAAGACAAACCAAATACTTACATGCAGAATTTGATCTCTGAGGAAGAAGAAAACAATGAAGTGCTTTGTAACAAGGGTGAAGAAACAAAGCAGAGCATGAGGGACTTTACAGAAGTAAAGGCTCAAACGAAATGGACAAATTTTCGAGAAAAGCAAAAAAGAAGGGAGCTTGAGCGTTTGCTGGAGAAGATAAGGAAAGAGAGGGATGAGTTAGAAATCATGAAGACAAAAATACAGCGACAAAAGGAAAGGGTTGAACAAAAACTGGAAAATACTGTCACTGAGATAAAAGGTAAAATAGAAAAAACTGGTGCAGAAATGAACAACACTTGGGAGAAAATGCAGAGAACCCAAAGGGAGATTAGTAAGAACCAGGAAGAAGCCAAGAACTATATGGTAAGTATTTATTCTTTCCTTTTAGGTATTTCTTGTCAGGATCCCCTGATTTTTATTGAACCTGCTTTTAGTTGATAGACATTCAGTATTTGATAACGATTCCTTTATTTACCGACTGGAATTGTTGGAAGAAATACTCCATTAAGTACTCCAATAAAACTGTAAAAAAGTAGTAAGATGCCTGATATAACAGTTTGGGTTTAACTGAGCTTGAAATTGTAATTTGCGTATGCATAATTTTTTAATATTCTGACAATTGAAAGGGTATGGTTACTGATATCCACATACTGTAGTTGCTGTTGTCAATAAGTTGTGGAAATTATTCTAGCCATCCTAAAGATGATAAGAACTATCCCCAGGCTATGCAAAGTTAACATTTCTGACTTTTTCTCCAATGTTTCCCACTTGGTTCAAGCATGGAATGTTAATTACATAAGTAATTTTACTGTATAAACCTAACAAACTGAAATGCAAAAGAATGTGTAAAAATAATCAGTTATGCATTGGGAACGGTGGATTTTGGAGTCAGTGGCGAAAATACCGCCTACCACCAGATGTGTTTTTTTGTTTTGGGGTGGGGGGTGCCCTTTAAACATGGAAAAGATAGACATACACCAGTGGCAGGCAATAGAGAAAGAAAGGTGAAGAATGATTGAGTGCACTTAAGTCTGCTATAGTAAAGTAAATTATGTCATCAGACGGTGGGCACAAATGTCCATGCAGACATCAGTGTGCCTGTGTGTAATCAAAGCTAAGTCTGCTACCAGAATGGCATCACACTGTGCTGATAAGATGCTGATAATGTTATATTTAATTTAATGAAAAAAAAGAACAGTAAACATTTACAGTTAAGCATGAATAACTTCTGCTCATAGTAGTAAACTCATTCCATGTCATCTTGATCCTTATCCATGTAAGGCTACGTCCACACTTACATGGGTATTTTTGAAAACTGAGATTTTCCATTTTTAAAAAAAAATCCCATCCACACGTAAAAGCCAAAAACAAAGGAAAACGCTGCTAGGAACATGCCAAAGCAGCAGGTGGCGCTATATTCCTATCCGTGTAGAAATGTTGGCCAATCAGAAGTCAGCCTGGGTGGGAAAGAGTAAACAAAGATGGCGAATAGAAGCAGAACTGAGTCCTATGTGTGGAGGGACAGCAAATGTGTAAGCATTTAAACACTGCAGAGTAAAATTAACAGTAATGGTATTTTGTGTAAGTCCACCATTGTAGAAACTCATTTCATCGAAACAATAACGTGGCGCACAGTATGACGTCAAAAAATGCGCACACCTTTGATGCTGCGTTTTCTCCTTTTTTCTCGTCCACGTAAACGCAAAAACTGAGGTTTCAAAAATATCCACCCTGGCTGGAGTTTTTAAAAATCTCTGTTTTCAGTGACCGAAAACACCGTTTGCGTGTGGACGAAAGGTGCAAATGCATAGAAAAATCTGTGTTTTCAAAAATACCCGGGTACCTGTGGACGTAGCCTAAGTGAGATAGAAGATTTCTACATTTATTGCAACTGCCAGGCTCAGGAGCATAGCAGTCTGTGTAAGATCTAGGGTTGGGTGATTGGACGAATATATCAACTATAGGCTGAGCCCACTGGCGATTTATTTATTTGCCCATGAGTAAGTTTGCTAATAATGATGGAGCAAATAGAATCAGTCAAAAAAAAATAAATATTAAGAGTACTGGTTTAAAAGCACCCTCTGTCATCTGTGAGCAAATGCACCCTCCTGAGAGTGTGCCCAAATGCTTGTTGATGGAGCTGCAGAAGCTGGTGATAGCCTTGTGTGGTGGCGCAAATGAGGGATAACCAGGGAAGGTGACAACGCCACCTGAGAGGAGAGTTACACCCCAGGAAAGATTTTTTTATAGCCAGTGTAGATGTTACACTATCTACCTAAGCCCACAGGCTAGTTATTAACAGCAGAGGTGAGGCAGATCAGTTTTACAAATCAAAATTTATTAAGAAAAACTACTAAAAAGCATAGAACTGAAATCAGAGTTCTTAGGGTAGCAGGGCCAAGACTGCAAGACTGTTAATTAAAACAATTAACAAACAATGATTAAAACCACAAGGCTCGCTGCCACCCTAGTAAAATAACTCGATAAAGTAACTAAACAAAATAGTTGAGACCGGCCACTTGAGGCAACCTACAGAGAGGAGTGCCCAAGGGTACCACCAATTACTCACCAATGTAGTTCCACAGCAAACCTCACCGTCACTCACACTGAAATCTAAATGGTGCGGTCTACCTATGCCTGGTGTGTACACTCTCATGCATCGAGGAGGGGATTCCACCTCATGTGCCTAGCCCCTCAACAAGCGGCCGCACCTCCACTAAAGCAATAAAACTAAGCGTAAAACATTAAACAAATTAGTAAAAGAGATAAATAAAACAAACCCACCCTAAGTTACAGTTCTTTATAAAAGCAAGATTACAATATATAAAACAATTCCAAGTAAAAGATCATAAAGAGTCAGTCGAGGCCAGTCCATAAACATTTGTAAGGCCACAACAAGACAGAACAAAACTGAACAAGAAAGAACGACACAAAACAAGATAGCACAAAACAGCAGCAGTATGGCACAATCCTGTAACAAAAGAGGGAAACAGTCGTCAAGGTCCACCCTACTATATGCCACATTATGACAAATGCAAGAGTCCCTCTTACCATTCTCTAAAGGGTAGTGATGGCCCGCTTGAAGCTGAAGCTCTGGTGCGTGTGTCAAAAAAATCAACACACTGCTTCAGAAGCACTGTGTCGAAGCTTGATTCGTTTGGCCAGAGTCACGTGATCGGTGACGTCCGAAGCTTCATTTAGAGCCTAACTGCTTCGGTATCTGATTCAATGGTTTATAAGGAAGCGAATCATTCACGGGATTTGTGGAGTGTTTTGATGGTGACAGCGAACCACTGATCATTCCACTGAGAGATTTGGAGCCAGCGAGGAATTGAGGAGGTTCTGTTGTGTGGGAGAATTTTGAGTTGATTTTTTGTCAATCCGGTGGGTTTTCCAGCTTTGTGTTCTGGCCGTTTGCTTTTGTTTTGTGCGTGTTTATTATATCTGAAAACGGGAAAAAGGTAAAATGTCAAAAATCTGCTTCCATAATATAAATATCATTAAATAACTTTAGAAAAACTTCCACTTGACTCTTTACATGTAATGTTGTAAAAATATATATTTTATTGTTTAATTAATCTGAAAATGTTAGTCTGCCAAATGTGCAGCAATTGAATTTATTTATTCTCTTTATCTGATCGTTTGTGGGGCCCAGGTAGACTGTATAACTGCATCTCTACCAGTTTCTCTGCACTCCAGCCTCCTCTGGGCCATGTGAAGGGATTTTCCTTAAGGCAGGAGAAATTATCTCCACGAAAAGGAACAGGTTCGGCCATCGCACACTAGAACAAATTTTCTTTTTAAATAAAAATGAAAAAGGGTTACCTTAAATGCATAATGTTTTTAATTTGCAAGTTCATAAGCATTTTCCATTTCACAATCAATTCTACCCCCAGGTCAAATATATGTCTGGGGAAATTTCCCTAATATAATATTATTTATAAATACACCTGTCTAGCGATTGATTGCATAAGTGCATGGAGGCAGGACCTCAGAGCAGAAGCATACTCCATAATGTGTTGTACATATTATATGTAACGTGGTATTTTTCAATTATTGTATTTACCAACATCAAGAAGTCACAAGCAAAGGAAGACCACACCATGGTGCATAACAAGGAGAGTTTACTGGTCAAAACTATTTATTAAACAAATAAAACACATTTTTTTAACCACCAAAAAATACACGTTCAAAGCAACACAACGGCGGCCCAATATCAGACAGAATTCCACTCAGTAGAGTGGGCAATCATAATGAAGCAGTTGGTTTTATTTTGTGGATTCAAGCTGCTCTTTGTATTTTTGGCCATCAGATGTCACCAGAGAGGACTGTGTTGAAAAGCTTCGAGTAATGAACCGTTTTTCAATACAAGCTTCAGTGCTTCGGAAAGCTTCATTTGGCCATCACTACTAAAGGGCAATACTAAAATGAGCAGCTTTCCTGAGGAGCTCTGCAGTGCTTAAGCTGCCTAATGCTCTCAGCCACCTTGGATGGGAAAAGACTGCCAAATACCTCCATGTGGTAGTGAAGCGCAGCTGTTTCTTATAAGGTTGCTAATTATCAGCTGGGAAGGTGGATGTTAGTGCTGCAATCGAGGACATCACGTAAAATCCTACCCCAAAATCTGCTTCACTACACTAGCATACTCAGCCAGATGGTGGACACGTACATGCTCATGCAAGTTAGTCGTGTTTGAGTACTTATACTTATACATCTGCACAAGGGGCAGACCGTTTTGGTTACATCCTTAGGTTTACTATTTTCATCTGGTTTAAAGCCAAAGAAATCCCAACTTGGCAACTTTATATTTCTTTAGTGCTGTCAACGTTAAAGTGCCACCATCACGACTAACGCGTTTAACAATTAACCCATCTGGATCGCAGACTGAGTCAAAATCCCTTAAATGTCTCTCTCAACGCATTTCGAGCAGTTTGTCCAAAGTTTATTCATTCTGCACTCCAGATGGGTTAATCGTGATGACCGCATAAATGTTGACAGCCCTAATTTTTTGGGGAAATTAGTTCGTCCATGTTTGGACTTCATCTGTGTTGTAAATGTGCAAATCACTCCATGCATGGCTACATTGCTCTGCCAATCAACAAGTCTGCGTATGCGCGAATATATCGCCCATCGTCGATTATTGGACTGACAATTGTCGGTTGGAAAATTTTTACATATGGCCCAACCCTAGTAAGATCCATAAATGTGAAACAAAAAATTAAAACATAGATGTTTTAAGAAGATCTTTATTGTTGTCTTGGTGTCATCAAAAACAAAAAAAGCTCTTTTTTTCTGTTTTTGTGAAGGAAAAACTGACATCCATGAAAACTTGGGTCAACAAATGGATATCGGCACAATCTACAATCAAACATACTTTTTCAGTGAACGCATCCAAACTTCAAGAATCACAGTATGAAATAGACACAGACTCCCTTGAGGATCAAACATCAGCAATTCCAAAGGACAAAAAAGGGAAAAAAAGTATAACAGATACAACATCATTACAAAATTCTGTAACATTAGATGATCAGCATCAAAATAAAAAAATAAAAGAACAACAGAAGGAGCATTTTGAATCCAAATATTGTTTTGCAGAAGGCAAAAATGGGGAGCAGGACTTTTGCTTACAGATGCGAACTGAAATTCATGAAGAAGTAGTGCATGATAAAACTGAATTACTGATAATTGTAAGAGAAAGGGAAGAAGTGGAAAAACTGATACGTAACCTAAAGCAGCAAGAGGGGGAAATAAAGGAACAAATAAAGTACACTATTGATAACATGAACGAAAAAACTCAAGATATAAAAAGGCTCATTTTGGAAATAAATGACCTGCAGAGGGCAGACACTGTAATTACAGTCGGGGAAACTGAAAATGCCCAGGAAGTATTAACTAAGCTGTTGGAAGAAACTGAACAGAGAAAGATTTTGATGCTGAACACCAAAGTTTTCAAAAATGAAATAATAAAATATGAAGTACAAGAGGGGGACGATGCCAAAAAAATAAAACAAGAGTCTAGCTTGATAAGACTTAATGTTAACAAGCAAAAACTAATTCAGAAATCAGGAGAAGAGATGAAAAAACATGTTGAACACACCGATGAAGATAAAAAGGACAGAGGAGCCGATATACAAAGACTCAGGGCAGAGATTTACAAAACACAAGAGATTATAAGAACGCTAAGAGGAGGACTTGAGAACCTAGCGGAAAAAAATAACATGGACAAATATCAACAGAATGAAGGCAGTGAAATTGAAGGATTGCTAAAAGACATCAAACAGTTTCAAGAGTTTTTGGAAATTGTAAAAACCAAAATAAAGCAAAGTGAAGTACATATGACAGAAGAAATGAGCAATATAAAATCAATGAAAACTGCAGTGAAAAAGAAGAGAAGAGAATTAGATCAAAGGTTAGAAAATACTTTGAAAGAGAGAGATGGATTAGACATCTTTAAAATAAAAATGCAGAGGCAAACTGAACTGATTCGGCAGAATTTAGAAAAAATGGCAAAAGTTAAGAGCACAGTCGAGAAAATAGCTGCTAAGACCAGAAGGAAAATTGAAGAGATAGAAATTAGTATGAAGGAGACTGAAATAAAACTAAGACAGTTTAAAGACCTTGACTGCATTAACCTTAACTTGACAAAAGGCGCAAAACCAGACATGGAACATGGTAGTACACCTAAGCAAAGAACTGCTCTTGAAATTTTCAAGACTGAAATTAAGAAGACAATGGACAATAAAAGAGATAAACTGACAAAAAACAAAATGGACAAAGAAACTGAGGGAACAGAAAGCCTCAAACAAGTTAATGAGAAACTGGAGGAGGTAAAACTTTCATTAGACAGTCTGGGTCAAAAAAATAAAAAATCAGTTAGTGAGAATGTAAAACAAATAATCAAGAGAGAAGAGACTGAGATGACAGAACAGATCCAAACAGCGATAAAGAATGAGAAAATGGTTAAACAGCTAACTGAAACAGAAATACAGGAGGAACAGGTGAACCATTTGAGGGAGAAAACTGAAAGAAAAGAACAGGAGCTTGATGACGGAGTACACATGACCAAAAGGCAAATAAGAGAAATGGAGCTGCTGCAATCAGAATTGAAAATAAAGGTAAAAGAATTTGAGCGTTTTTTTAGAAAAAGTATGAGAAAAAAGGAGGAAATTGAAATAATGTGGTATGAAATACAACAAGAAAAGGAAGCATTGAGGACCGAGATCAAAAAGAAAAGAAGAGAATTAGACCAAAGACTGGAGATGACTATGAGAAAAAGGGATGAACTAGAAGTGTTAAGGGTAAAATTGAAACGACAGATGGAAGAGCTGGCTGAGGAGAAGCAGAGAGACCATAATCTGTTCATCCATCTACCCAATGAACATGAAAAACATTTTGGAAGGAAAGATGTGAAAATGTTAATGGAGAAAATCAAAAACCACAGCTTAAAAGTTTCTCAGTATACTATTTACATCCAAGACATAAGAGACAAGTTTAATTTACACATGGGAACAATTAGGACAGAGATGAAAATTCTAGAAAATGTGAATGCTCATTTAGAAAAGGACAGAAAAGGATTCAGAGAAGTTGAGGCTGAAAATAAGAATATAACAAACAAAATGAAGAGGTTAAAATATCAGCTTAATATACTCTTTGGAAGAGTTACCATACAAGACACTGCAGAGATGGATGAAACAATCAACATCTGGGAAAAAATCCAAAGAGAAAAACAGAAGCTTGATATGAGACTAGAAAATATTAAAAGGGAAAGACAAGAGATAGAAGTTCTGGTGGTTGAGCTGGAGATGAAGAAAAGAGAAAACCAACGTGTAATCAAAAGAAGCATTCAAAAAGAACAGAAGATAAAAAGAATATGGGCTACTTTCAAAGAAGAAAGAACTGCCCTCGTGAGAGAAACAAAGCAGAAAAAGGAGGTTGAACAACGACGAGAGGAGATCATCAAACATCAAGGTGAACAAGAAATAAAGCAGAAGTTGCAAAAAGAAAAGAAAGGGATGCAAAGTGAAATTGAAGACATGAGGATGAAAGAAAAAAGGAAACAAATTCAAAAACAATGGGAACTAATCAAGAAATACTTAGGGGAATATAAAAAGGTAATTAAAAACACTCAATTCATCATTGGAATAATTCAGAATGAAAATAAATACATGCAAGACCAAAAAAATTTCTACATGACCAAAAGGAAAGAAACACTGAATATTAAAAGTGAATTAAATAGGCAAAAGGAAATTATACGGTGTGCATTAAAAAACATACAACAAGAGCCAAAACATGGGGAACAAGTGGAGACAAAAATCAAGACGGAGCAAGGAAAGCATGAAAATGAAAGGAAAAAAATATATGAGATAGAAAAAGATGCCTTGGATGACTTGAGTGCAGACGAGAGTCAAGACAAAGAGGATCTTGAAAGAGTGAAAGAGTTGTTGAAAAAGAACCAGAAACTTGACATGAGAGGCTGTAAAATCAAAAAAGAAATAGACATATTAAAACAAAAAAATGACAACATAAAAGAGGAAAGGAAAACAACTGAAATAAAAGAAACTGAAAAAAAAATGAAACTGAAAGATTTCAATAAAATGTTTTGGGGCAAACAAAAAGAAAAACACAGTACTGAGTATCTGACTGTAAAGAAAGAATATAAAAGAGAAACGACTAAGGATGGTATAAAAAGGGTGATCTTACAAGACACAAAACAAGACTTGATAAAAAAAGAGATCAAAAAATGTAACCAGGAAAAAGAAAAAGTCATCCAGATGAAAACTAGACGTGAGAATAGAAAAGAACTGTTGTTGAAGGTAAGGAGAAACATCAAAGATGAAGAGAAAGAGATGGAAATGAGAGGAGACCAAGTCATGGATGAAATGAAATCGCTAGAGATTCTGAAAGTGAAACTTCAACAACTGAAGGGGGATATAAAAGCCAAAATGGAGAGATTACTACAAAATGTTGACAACAGGTCAAGGCTGCAAACAGTGTTGGAAGAAAAACTTCCAACCCAAGACAAACTGAACGAAAGCATTCGCTGTTTCACTGAAATGTTAGAGAGAGAAAAGGAAGGTGTGAGAAGTATCCTTTCAGAAATGGTCACCAAGAGAGAATGCACAGAAAATGAATGGAAGCAGCAGTTTGAACTGGACAAACGAGAACTTGATAAAGTGAAAGAAGATCTGAGACATGACAGAGAAGATCTGGAGAGAGAAAGTGAGGTGTTGAATAAAGAGAAAATGGATTTGAAGGTGTTGATGTCTGACATCAAGAAACAATTTGAAATATTGGAAGAAAAGAAACAAAATATAAAAGAAGAACGAGACTCAATGGAAACCATAAAGCTTGAACTGCTCAATAAGATGGAACATGTAAACAGGCTGTTACATGAGACAAATGACGAAAAAGCCAAGATTAAAAATTGTATCCTTCAGGTTCAAACGGAAAAAGAAAGACTTGAAGACATTTTAAGCAAGATTTTCTTAACATATAATGAAGAAAAAGTCAAGGAAGATGACCTCAGAAGACAAACAAAAGAAGTGGAAATCATGAGTGAAGAAAAAGAAGAGATGAAAGAGATGAAGACTGACATTGCCAAAGAACGAGAAGTGTTGTTGAAGGAAAGGAGAAATATGGAAGAAGAGCGGTCTGAGATGGAAATGAGAGGAGACCAAGTCATGGATGAAATGAAATTGCTAGAGATTCTGAAAGTGAAACTTCAACAACTGAAGGAGGATATAAAAGCCAAAATGGAGAGATTACTACAAAATGTTGACAACAGGTCAAGGCTGCAAACAGTGTTGGAAGAAAAACTTCCAACCCAAGACGAACTGAAAGAAAGCATTCGCTGTTTCACTGAAATGTTAGAGAGAGAAAAGGAAGGTGTGAGAAGTATCCTTTCAGAAATGGTCACCAAGAGAGAATGCACAGAAAATGAATGGAAGCAGCAGTTTGAACTGGACAAACGAGAACTTGATAAAGTGAAAGAAGATCTGAAACATGACAGAGAAGATCTGGAGAGAGAAAGTGAGGTGTTGAATAAAGAGAAAATGGATTTGAAGGTGTTGATGTCTGACATCAAGAAACAATTTGAAATATTGGAAGAAAAGAAACAAAATATAAAAGAAGAACGAGACTCAATGGAAACCATAAAGCTTGAACTGCTCAATAAGATGGAACATGTAAACAGGCTGTTACATGAGACAAATGACGAAAAAGCCAAGATTAAAAATTGTATCCTTCAGGTTCAAACGGAAAAAGAAAGACTTGAAGACATTTTAAGCAAGATTTTCTTAACACATAATGAAGAAAAAGTCAAGGAAGATGACCTCAGAAGACAAACAAAAGAAGTGGAAATCATGAAAAAGGAATTACAGAGTGAAAGAGCAAAAGTGGAGAGTCTGATGAGGAATCTGAAGAAGAAGCAAGAAGAGCTTGAACGTGCAAAGGAAATCATGAGTGAAGAAAAAGAAGAGATGAAAGAGATGAAGACTGACATTGCCAAAGAACGAGAAGTGTTGTTGAAGGAAAGGAGAAATATGGAAGAAGAGCGGTCTGAGATGGAAATGAGAGGAGACCAAGTCATGGATGAAATGAAATTGCTAGAGATTCTGAAAGTGAAACTTCAACAACTGAAGGAGGATATAAAAGCCAAAATGGAGAGATTACTACAAAATGTTGACAACAGGTCAAGGCTGCAAACAGTGTTGGAAGAAAAACTTCCAACCCAAGACGAACTGAAAGAAAGCATTCGCTGTTTCACTGAAATGTTAGAGAGAGAAAAGGAAGGTGTGAGAAGTATCCTTTCAGAAATGGTCACCAAGAGAGAATGCACAGAAAATGAATGGAAGCAGCAGTTTGAACTGGACAAACGAGAGCTTGATGAAGTGAAAGAAGATCTGAGACACGACAGAGAAGATCTGGAGAGAGAAAGTGAGGTGCTGAATA
Source organism: Astatotilapia calliptera (assembly GCF_964374335.1). Lineage (NCBI taxonomy): Eukaryota > Metazoa > Chordata > Actinopteri > Cichliformes > Cichlidae > Astatotilapia > Astatotilapia calliptera. Next base: position 6,872,361 of record NC_137431.1, on the reverse strand, counting down.
AAGAGAAAATGGATTTGAAGGTGTTGATGTCTGACATCAAGAAACAATTTGAAATATTGGAAGAAAAGAAACAAAATATAAAAGAAGAACGAGACTCAATGGAAACCATAAAGCTTGAACTGCTCAATAAGATGGAACATGTAAACAGGCTGTTACATGAGACAAATGACGAAAAAGCCAAGATTAAAAATTGTATCCTTCAGGTTCAAACGGAAAAAGAAAGACTTGAAGACATTTTAAGCAAGATTTTCTTAACACATAATGAAGAAAAAGTCAAGGAAGATGGCCTCAGAAGACAAACAAAAGAAGTGGAAATCATGAAAAAGGAATTACAGAGTGAAAGAGCAAAAGTGGAGAGTCTGATGAGGAATCTGAAGAAGAAGCAAGAAGAGCTTGAACGTGCAAAGGAAATCATGAGTGAAGAAAAAGAAGAGATGAAAGAGATGAAGACTGACATTGCCAAAGAACGAGAAGTGTTGTTGAAGGAAAGGAGAAATATGGAAGAAGAGCGGTCTGAGATGGAAATGAGAGGAGACCAAGTCATGGATGAAATGAAATTGCTAGAGATTCTGAAAGTGAAACTTCAACAACTGAAGGAGGATATAAAAGCCAAAATGGAGAGATTACTACAAAATGTTGACAACAGGTCAAGGCTGCAAACAGTGTTGGAAGAAAAACTTCCAACCCAAGACGAACTGAAAGAAAGCATTCGCTGTTTCACTGAAATGTTAGAGAGAGAAAAGGAAGGTGTGAGAAGTATCCTTTCAGAAATGGTCACCAAGAGAGAAAGCACAGAAAATGAATGGAAGCAGCAGTTTGAACTGGACAAACGAGAGCTTGATGAAGTGAAAGAAGATCTGAGACACGACAGAGAAGATCTGGAGAGAGAAAGTGAGGTGCTGAATAAAGAGAAAATGGATTTGAAGGTGTTGATGTCTGACATCAAGAAACAATTTGAAATATTGGAAGAAAAGAAACAAAATATAAAAGAAGAACGAGACTCAATGGAAACCATAAAGCTTGAACTGCTCAATAAGATGGAACATGTAAACAGGCTGTTACATGAGACAAATGACGAAAAAGCCAAGATTAAAAATTGTATCCTTCAGGTTCAAACGGAAAAAGAAAGACTTGAAGACATTTTAAGCAAGATTTTCTTAACACATAATGAAGAAAAAGTCAAGGAAGATGACCTCAGAAGACAAACAAAAGAAGTGGAAATCATGAAAAAGGAATTACAGAGTGAAAGAGCAAAAGTGGAGAGTCTGATGAGGAATCTGAAGAAGAAGCAAGAAGAGCTTGAACGTGCAAAGGGAATCATGAGTGAAGAAAAAGAAGAGATGAAAGAGATGAAGACTGACATTGCCAAAGAACGAGAAGTGTTGTTGAAGGAAAGGAGAAATATGGAAGAAGAGCGGTCTGAGATGGAAATGAGAGGAGACCAAGTCATGGATGAAATGAAATTGCTAGAGATTCTGAAAGTGAAACTTCAACAACTGAAGGAGGATATAAAAGCCAAAATGGAGAGATTACTACAAAATGTTGACAACAGGTCAAGGCTGCAAACAGTGTTGGAAGAAAAACTTCCAACCCAAGACGAACTGAAAGAAAGCATTCGCTGTTTCACTGAAATGTTAGAGAGAGAAAAGGAAGGTGTGAGAAGTATCCTTTCAGACATGGTCACCAAGAGAGAATGCACAGAAAATGAATGGAAGAAGCAGTTTGAACTGGACAAACGAGAACTTGATAAAGTGAAAGAAGATCTGAAACATGACAGAGAAGATCTGGAGAGAGAAAGTGAGGTGTTGAATAAAGAGAAAATGGATTTGAAGGTGTTGATGTCTGACATCAAGAAACAATTTGAAATATTGGAAGAAAAGAAACAAAATATAAAAGAAGAACGAGACTCAATGGAAACCATAAAGCTTGAACTGCTCAATAAGATGGAACATGTAAACAGGCTGTTACATGAGACAAATGACGAAAAAGCCAAGATTAAAAATTGTATCCTTCAGGTTCAAACGGAAAAAGAAAGACTTGAAGACATTTTAAGCAAGATTTTCTTAACACATAATGAAGAAAAAGTCAAGGAAGATGACCTCAGAAGACAAACAAAAGAAGTGGAAATCATGAAAAAGGAATTACAGAGTGAAAGAGCAAAAGTGGAGAGTCTGATGAGGAATCTGAAGAAGAAGCAAGAAGAGCTTGAACGTGCAAAGGGAATCATGAGTGAAGAAAAAGAAGAGATGAAAGAGATGAAGACTGACATTGCCAAAGAACGAGAAGTGTTGTTGAAGGAAAGGAGAAATATGGAAGAAGAGCGGTCTGAGATGGAAATGAGAGGAGACCAAGTCATGGATGAAATGAAATTGCTAGAGATTCTGAAAGTGAAACTTCAACAACTGAAGGAGGATATAAAAGCCAAAATGGAGAGATTACTACAAAATGTTGACAACAGGTCAAGGCTGCAAACAGTGTTGGAAGAAAAACTTCCAACCCAAGACGAACTGAAAGAAAGCATTCGCTGTTTCACTGAAATGTTAGAGAGAGAAAAGGAAGGTGTGAGAAGTATCCTTTCAGACATGGTCACCAAGAGAGAATGCACAGAAAATGAATGGAAGAAGCAGTTTGAACTGGACAAACGAGAACTTGATAAAGTGAAAGAAGATCTGAAACATGACAGAGAAGATCTGGAGAGAGAAAGTGAGGTGTTGAATAAAGAGAAAATGGATTTGAAGGTGTTGATGTCTGACATCAAGAAACAATTTGAAATATTGGAAGAAAAGAAACAAAATATAAAAGAAGAACGAGACTCAATGGAAACCATAAAGCTTGAACTGCTCAATAAGATGGAACATGTAAACAGGCTGTTACATGAGACAAATGACGAAAAAGCCAAGATTAAAAATTGTATCCTTCAGGTTCAAACGGAAAAAGAAAGACTTGAAGACATTTTAAGCAAGATTTTCTTAACACATAATGAAGAAAAAGTCAAGGAAGATGACCTCAGAAGACAAACAAAAGAAGTGGAAATCATGAAAAAGGAATTACAGAGTGAAAGAGCAAAAGTGGAGAGTCTGATGAGGAATCTGAAGAAGAAGCAAGAAGAGCTTGAACGTGCAAAGGGAATCATGAGTGAAGAAAAAGAAGAGATGAAAGAGATGAAGACTGACATTGCCAAAGAACGAGAAGTGTTGTTGAAGGAAAGGAGAAATATGGAAGAAGAGCGGTCTGAGATGGAAATGAGAGGAGACCAAGTCATGGATGAAATGAAATTGCTAGAGATTCTGAAAGTGAAACTTCAACAACTGAAGGAGGATATAAAAGCCAAAATGGAGAGATTACTACAAAATGTTGACAACAGGTCAAGGCTGCAAACAGTGTTGGAAGAAAAACTTCCAACCCAAGACGAACTGAAAGAAAGCATTCGCTGTTTCACTGAAATGTTAGAGAGAGAAAAGGAAGGTGTGAGAAGTATCCTTTCAGAAATGGTCACCAAGAGAGAAAGCACAGAAAATGAATGGAAGCAGCAGTTTGAACTGGACAAACGAGAGCTTGATGAAGTGAAAGAAGATCTGAGACACGACAGAGAAGATCTGGAGAGAGAAAGTGAGGTGCTGAATAAAGAGAAAATGGATTTGAAGGTGTTGATGTCTGACATCAAGAAACAATTTGAAATATTGGAAGAAAAGAAACAAAATATAAAAGAAGAACGAGACTCAATGGAAACCATAAAGCTTGAACTGCTCAATAAGATGGAACATGTAAACAGGCTGTTACATGAGACAAATGACGAAAAAGCCAAGATTAAAAATTGTATCCTTCAGGTTCAAACGGAAAAAGAAAGACTTGAAGACATTTTAAGCAAGATTTTCTTAACACATAATGAAGAAAAAGTCAAGGAAGATGACCTCAGAAGACAAACAAAAGAAGTGGAAATCATGAAAAAGGAATTACAGAGTGAAAGAGCAAAAGTGGAGAGTCTGATGAGGAATCTGAAGAAGAAGCAAGAAGAGCTTGAACATGCAAAGGAAATCATGAGTGAAGAAAAAGAAGAGATGAAAGAGATGAAGACTGACATTGCCAAAGAACGAGAAGTGTTGTTGAAGGAAAGGAGAAATATGGAAGAAGAACGGTCTGAGATGGAAATGAGAGGAGACCAAGTCATGGATGAAATGAAATTGCTAGAGATTCTGAAAGTGAAACTTCAACAACTGAAGGAGGATATAAAAGCCAAAATGGAGAGATTACTACAAAATGTTGACAACAGGTCAAGGCTGCAAACAGTGTTGGAAGAAAAACTTCCAACCCAAGACGAACTGAAAGAAAGCATTCGCTGTTTCACTGAAATGTTAGAGAGAGAAAAGGAAGGTGTGAGAAGTATCCTTTCAGAAATGGTCACCAAGAGAGAAAGCACAGAAAATGAATGGAAGCAGCAGTTTGAACTGGACAAACGAGAGCTTGATGAAGTGAAAGAAGATCTGAGACACGACAGAGAAGATCTGGAGAGAGAAAGTGAGGTGCTGAATAAAGAGAAAATGGATTTGAAGGTGTTGATGTCTGACATCAAGAAACAATTTGAAATATTGGAAGAAAAGAAACAAAATATAAAAGAAGAACGAGACTCAATGGAAACCATAAAGCTTGAACTGCTCAATAAGATGGAACATGTAAACAGGCTGTTACATGAGACAAATGACGAAAAAGCCAAGATTAAAAATTGTATCCTTCAGGTTCAAACGGAAAAAGAAAGACTTGAAGACATTTTAAGCAAGATTTTCTTAACACATAATGAAGAAAAAGTCAAGGAAGATGACCTCAGAAGTCAAACAAAAGAAGTGGAAATCATGAAAAAGGAATTACAGAGTGAAAGAGCAAAAGTGGAGAGTCTGATGAGGAATCTGAAGAAGAAGCAAGAAGAGCTTGAACGTGCAAAGGGAATCATGAGTGAAGAAAAAGAAGAGATGAAAGAGATGAAGACTGACATTGCCAAAGAACGAGAAGTGTTGTTGAAGGAAAGGAGAAATATGGAAGAAGAGCGGTCTGAGATGGAAATGAGAGGAGACCAAGTCATGGATGAAATGAAATTGCTAGAGATTCTGAAAGTGAAACTTCAACAACTGAAGGAGGATATAAAAGCCAAAATGGAGAGATTACTACAAAATGTTGACAACAGGTCAAGGCTGCAAACAGTGTTGGAAGAAAAACTTCCAACCCAAGACGAACTGAAAGAAAGCATTCGCTGTTTCACTGAAATGTTAGAGAGAGAAAAGGAAGGTGTGAGAAGTATCCTTTCAGAAATGGTCACCAAGAGAGAAAGCACAGAAAATGAATGGAAGCAGCAGTTTGAACTGGACAAACGAGAGCTTGATGAAGTGAAAGAAGATCTGAGACACGACAGAGAAGATCTGGAGAGAGAAAGTGAGGTGCTGAATAAAGAGAAAATGGATTTGAAGGTGTTGATGTCTGACATCAAGAAACAATTTGAAATATTGGAAGAAAAGAAACAAAATATAAAAGAAGAACGAGACTCAATGGAAACCATAAAGCTTGAACTGCTCAATAAGATGGAACATGTAAACAGGCTGTTACATGAGACAAATGACGAAAAAGCCAAGATTAAAAATTGTATCCTTCAGGTTCAAACGGAAAAAGAAAGACTTGAAGACATTTTAAGCAAGATTTTCTTAACACATAATGAAGAAAAAGTCAAGGAAGATGACCTCAGAAGTCAAACAAAAGAAGTGGAAATCATGAAAAAGGAATTACAGAGTGAAAGAGCAAAAGTGGAGAGTCTGATGAGGAATCTGAAGAAGAAGCAAGAAGAGCTTGAACGTGCAAAGGAAATCATGAGTGAAGAAAAAGAAGAGATGAAAGAGATGAAGACTGACATTGCCAAAGAACGAGAAGTGTTGTTGAAGGAAAAGAGAAATATGGAAGAAGAGCGGTCTGAGATGGAAATGAGAGGAGACCAAGTCATGGATGAAATGAAATTGCTAGAGATTCTGAAAGTGAAACTTCAACAACTGAAGGAGGATATAAAAGCCAAAATGGAGAGATTACTACAAAATGTTGACAACAGGTCAAGGCTGCAAACAGTGTTGGAAGAAAAACTTCCAACCCAAGACGAACTGAAAGAAAGCATTCGCTGTTTCACTGAAATGTTAGAGAGAGAAAAGGAAGGTGTGAGAAGTATCCTTTCAGAAATGGTCACCAAGAGAGAAAGCACAGAAAATGAATGGAAGCAGCAGTTTGAACTGGACAAACGAGAGCTTGATGAAGTGAAAGAAGATCTGAGACACGACAGAGAAGATCTGGAGAGAGAAAGTGAGGTGCTGAATAAAGAGAAAATGGATTTGAAGGTGTTGATGTCTGACATCAAGAAACAATTTGAAATATTGGAAGAAAAGAAACAAAATATAAAAGAAGAACGAGACTCAATGGAAACCATAAAGCTTGAACAGCTCAATAAGATGGAACATGTAAACAGGCTGTTACATGAGACAAATGACGAAAAAGCCAAGATTAAAAATTGTATCCTTCAGGTTCAAATGGAAAAAGAAAGACTTGAAGACATTTTAAGCAAGATTTTCTTAACACATAATAAAGAAAAAGTCAAGGAAGATGACCTCAGAAGACAAACAAAAGAAGTGGAAATCATGAAAAAGGAATTACAGAGTGAAAGAGCAAAAGTGGAGAGTCTGATGAGGAATCTGAAGAAGAAGCAAGAAGAGCTCGAACGTGCAAAGGGAATCATGAGTGAAGAAAAAGAAGAGATGAAAGAGATGAAGACTGACATTGCCAAAGAACGAGAAGTGTTGTTGAAGGAAAGGAGAAATATGGAAGAAGAGCGGTCTGAGATGGAAATGAGAGGAGACCAAGTCATGGATGAAATGAAATTGCTAGAGATTCTGAAAGTGAAACTTCAACAACTGAAGGAGGATATAAAAGCCAAAATGGAGAGATTACTACAAAATGTTGACAACAGGTCAAGGCTGCAAACAGTGTTGGAAGAAAAACTTCCAACCCAAGACGAACTGAAAGAAAGCATTCGCTGTTTCACTGAAATGTTAGAGAGAGAAAAGGAAGGTGTGAGAAGTATCCTTTCAGACATGGTCACCAAGAGAGAATGCACAGAAAATGAATGGAAGAAGCAGTTTGAACTGGACAAACGAGAACTTGATAAAGTGAAAGAAGATCTGAAACATGACAGAGAAGATCTGGAGAGAGAAAGTGAGGTGTTGAATAAAGAGAAAATGGATTTGAAGGTGTTGATGTCTGACATCAAGAAACAATTTGAAATATTGGAAGAAAAGAAACAAAATATAAAAGAAGAACGAGACTCAATGGAAACCATAAAGCTTGAACTGCTCAATAAGATGGAACATGTAAACAGGCTGTTACATGAGACAAATGACGAAAAAGCCAAGATTAGAAATTGTATCCTTCAGGTTCAAACGGAAAAAGAAAGACTTGAAGACATTTTAAGCAAGATTTTCTTAACACATAATGAAGAAAAAGTCAAGGAAGATGGCCTCAGAAGACAAACAAAAGAAGTGGAAATCATGAAAAAGGAATTACAGAGTGAAAGAGCAAAAGTGGAGAGTCTGATGAGGAATCTGAAGAAGAAGCAAGAAGAGCTTGAACGTGCAAAGGGAATCATGAGTGAAGAAAAAGAAGAGATGAAAGAGATGAAGACTGACACTGCCAAAGAACGAGAACTGTTGTTGAAGGAAAGGAGAAATATGGAAGAAGAGCGGTCTGAGATGGAAATGAGAGGAGACCAAGTCATGGATGAAATGAAATTGCTAGAGATTCTGAAAGTGAAACTTCAACAACTGAAGGAGGATATAAAAGCCAAAATGGAGAGATTACTACAAAATGTTGACAACAGGTCAAGGCTGCAAACAGTGTTGGAAGAAAAACTTCCAACCCAAGACGAACTGAAAGAAAGCATTCGCTGTTTCACTGAAATGTTAGAGAGAGAAAAGGAAGGTGTGAGAAGTATCCTTTCAGAAATGGTCACCAAGAGAGAATGCACAGAAAATGAATGGAAGCAGCAGTTTGAACTGGACAAACGAGAGCTTGATAAAGTGAAAGAAGATCTGAGACACGACAGAGAAGATCTGGAGAGAGAAAGTGAGGTTCTGAATAAAGAGAAAATGGATTTGAAGGTGTTGATGTCTGACATCAAGAAACAATTTGAAATATTGGAAGAAAAGAAACAAAATATAAAAGAAGAACGAGACTCAATGGAAACCATAAAGCTTGAACTGCTCAATAAGATGGAACATGTAAACAGGCTGTTACATGAGACAAATGACGAAAAAGCCAAGATTAAAAATTGTATCCTTCAGGTTCAAACGGAAAAAGAAAGACTTGAAGACATTTTAAGCAAGATTTTCTTAACACATAATGAAGAAAAAGTCAAGGAAGATGACCTCAGAAGACAAACAAAAGAAGTGGAAATCATGAAAAAGGAATTACAGAGTGAAAGAGCAAAAGTGGAGAGTCTGATGAGGAATCTGAAGAAGAAGCAAGAAGAGCTTGAACGTGCAAAGGGAATCATGAGTGAAGAAAAAGAAGAGATGAAAGAGATGAAGACTGACATTGCCAAAGAACGAGAAGTGTTGTTGAAGGAAAGGAGAAATATGGAAGAAGAGCGGTCTGAGATGGAAATGAGAGGAGACCAAGTCATGGATGAAATGAAATTGCTAGAGATTCTGAAAGTGAAACTTCAACAACTGAAGGAGGATATAAAAGCCAAAATGGAGAGATTACTACAAAATGTTGACAACAGGTCAAGGCTGCAAACAGTGTTGGAAGAAAAACTTCCAACCCAAGACGAACTGAAAGAAAGCATTCGCTGTTTCACTGAAATGTTAGAGAGAGAAAAGGAAGGTGTGAGAAGTATCCTTTCAGACATGGTCACCAAGAGAGAATGCACAGAAAATGAATGGAAGAAGCAGTTTGAACTGGACAAACGAGAACTTGATAAAGTGAAAGAAGATCTGAAACATGACAGAGAAGATCTGGAGAGAGAAAGTGAGGTGTTGAATAAAGAGAAAATGGATTTGAAGGTGTTGATGTCTGACATCAAGAAACAATTTGAAATATTGGAAGAAAAGAAACAAAATATAAAAGAAGAACGAGACTCAATGGAAACCATAAAGCTTGAACTGCTCAATAAGATGGAACATGTAAACAGGCTGTTACATGAGACAAATGACGAAAAAGCCAAGATTAAAAATTGTATCCTTCAGGTTCAAACGGAAAAAGAAAGACTTGAAGACATTTTAAGCAAGATTTTCTTAACACATAATGAAGAAAAAGTCAAGGAAGATGACCTCAGAAGACAAACAAAAGAAGTGGAAATCATGAAAAAGGAATTACAGAGTGAAAGAGCAAAAGTGGAGAGTCTGATGAGGAATCTGAAGAAGAAGCAAGAAGAGCTTGAACGTGCAAAGGGAATCATGAGTGAAGAAAAAGAAGAGATGAAAGAGATGAAGACTGACATTGCCAAAGAACGAGAAGTGTTGTTGAAGGAAAGGAGAAATATGGAAGAAGAGCGGTCTGAGATGGAAATGAGAGGAGACCAAGTCATGGATGAAATGAAATTGCTAGAGATTCTGAAAGTGAAACTTCAACAACTGAAGGAGGATATAAAAGCCAAAATGGAGAGATTACTACAAAATGTTGACAACAGGTCAAGGCTGCAAACAGTGTTGGAAGAAAAACTTCCAACCCAAGACGAACTGAAAGAAAGCATTCGCTGTTTCACTGAAATGTTAGAGAGAGAAAAGGAAGGTGTGAGAAGTATCCTTTCAGAAATGGTCACCAAGAGAGAAAGCACAGAAAATGAATGGAAGCAGCAGTTTGAACTGGACAAACGAGAGCTTGATGAAGTGAAAGAAGATCTGAGACACGACAGAGAAGATCTGGAGAGAGAAAGTGAGGTGCTGAATAAAGAGAAAATGGATTTGAAGGTGTTGATGTCTGACATCAAGAAACAATTTGAAATATTGGAAGAAAAGAAACAAAATATAAAAGAAGAACGAGACTCAATGGAAACCATAAAGCTTGAACTGCTCAATAAGATGGAACATGTAAACAGGCTGTTACATGAGACAAATGACGAAAAAGCCAAGATTAAAAATTGTATCCTTCAGGTTCAAACGGAAAAAGAAAGACTTGAAGACATTTTAAGCAAGATTTTCTTAACACATAATGAAGAAAAAGTCAAGGAAGATGACCTCAGAAGACAAACAAAAGAAGTGGAAATCATGAAAAAGGAATTACAGAGTGAAAGAGCAAAAGTGGAGAGTCTGATGAGGAATCTGAAGAAGAAGCAAGAAGAGCTTGAACATGCAAAGGAAATCATGAGTGAAGAAAAAGAAGAGATGAAAGAGATGAAGACTGACATTGCCAAAGAACGAGAAGTGTTGTTGAAGGAAAGGAGAAATATGGAAGAAGAACGGTCTGAGATGGAAATGAGAGGAGACCAAGTCATGGATGAAATGAAATTGCTAGAGATTCTGAAAGTGAAACTTCAACAACTGAAGGAGGATATAAAAGCCAAAATGGAGAGATTACTACAAAATGTTGACAACAGGTCAAGGCTGCAAACAGTGTTGGAAGAAAAACTTCCAACCCAAGACGAACTGAAAGAAAGCATTCGCTGTTTCACTGAAATGTTAGAGAGAGAAAAGGAAGGTGTGAGAAGTATCCTTTCAGAAATGGTCACCAAGAGAGAAAGCACAGAAAATGAATGGAAGCAGCAGTTTGAACTGGACAAACGAGAGCTTGATGAAGTGAAAGAAGATCTGAGACACGACAGAGAAGATCTGGAGAGAGAAAGTGAGGTGCTGAATAAAGAGAAAATGGATTTGAAGGTGTTGATGTCTGACATCAAGAAACAATTTGAAATATTGGAAGAAAAGAAACAAAATATAAAAGAAGAACGAGACTCAATGGAAACCATAAAGCTTGAACTGCTCAATAAGATGGAACATGTAAACAGGCTGTTACATGAGACAAATGACGAAAAAGCCAAGATTAAAAATTGTATCCTTCAGGTTCAAACGGAAAAAGAAAGACTTGAAGACATTTTAAGCAAGATTTTCTTAACACATAATGAAGAAAAAGTCAAGGAAGATGACCTCAGAAGTCAAACAAAAGAAGTGGAAATCATGAAAAAGGAATTACAGAGTGAAAGAGCAAAAGTGGAGAGTCTGATGAGGAATCTGAAGAAGAAGCAAGAAGAGCTTGAACGTGCAAAGGGAATCATGAGTGAAGAAAAAGAAGAGATGAAAGAGATGAAGACTGACATTGCCAAAGAACGAGAAGTGTTGTTGAAGGAAAGGAGAAATATGGAAGAAGAGCGGTCTGAGATGGAAATGAGAGGAGACCAAGTCATGGATGAAATGAAATTGCTAGAGATTCTGAAAGTGAAACTTCAACAACTGAAGGAGGATATAAAAGCCAAAATGGAGAGATTACTACAAAATGTTGACAACAGGTCAAGGCTGCAAACAGTGTTGGAAGAAAAACTTCCAACCCAAGACGAACTGAAAGAAAGCATTCGCTGTTTCACTGAAATGTTAGAGAGAGAAAAGGAAGGTGTGAGAAGTATCCTTTCAGAAATGGTCACCAAGAGAGAAAGCACAGAAAATGAATGGAAGCAGCAGTTTGAACTGGACAAACGAGAGCTTGATGAAGTGAAAGAAGATCTGAGACACGACAGAGAAGATCTGGAGAGAGAAAGTGAGGTGCTGAATAAAGAGAAAATGGATTTGAAGGTGTTGATGTCTGACATCAAGAAACAATTTGAAATATTGGAAGAAAAGAAACAAAATATAAAAGAAGAACGAGACTCAATGGAAACCATAAAGCTTGAACTGCTCAATAAGATGGAACATGTAAACAGGCTGTTACATGAGACAAATGACGAAAAAGCCAAGATTAAAAATTGTATCCTTCAGGTTCAAACGGAAAAAGAAAGACTTGAAGACATTTTAAGCAAGATTTTCTTAACACATAATGAAGAAAAAGTCAAGGAAGATGACCTCAGAAGTCAAACAAAAGAAGTGGAAATCATGAAAAAGGAATTACAGAGTGAAAGAGCAAAAGTGGAGAGTCTGATGAGGAATCTGAAGAAGAAGCAAGAAGAGCTTGAACGTGCAAAGGAAATCATGAGTGAAGAAAAAGAAGAGATGAAAGAGATGAAGACTGACATTGCCAAAGAACGAGAAGTGTTGTTGAAGGAAAGGAGAAATATGGAAGAAGAGCGGTCTGAGATGGAAATGAGAGGAGACCAAGTCATGGATGAAATGAAATTGCTAGAGATTCTGAAAGTGAAACTTCAACAACTGAAGGAGGATATAAAAGCCAAAATGGAGAGATTACTACAAAATGTTGACAACAGGTCAAGGCTGCAAACAGTGTTGGAAGAAAAACTTCCAACCCAAGACGAACTGAAAGAAAGCATTCGCTGTTTCACTGAAATGTTAGAGAGAGAAAAGGAAGGTGTGAGAAGTATCCTTTCAGACATGGTCACCAAGAGAGAATGCACAGAAAATGAATGGAAGAAGCAGTTTGAACTGGACAAACGAGAACTTGATAAAGTGAAAGAAGATCTGAAACACGACAGAGAAGATCTGGAGAGAGAAAGTGAGGTGCTGAATAAAGAGAAAATGGATTTGAAGGTGTTGATGTCTGACATCAAGAAACAATTTGAAATATTGGAAGAAAAGAAACAAAATATAAAAGAAGAACGAGACTCAATGGAAACCATAAAGCTTGAACTGCTCAATAAGATGGAACATGTAAACAGGCTGTTACATGAGACAAATGACGAAAAAGCCAAGATTAGAAATTGTATCCTTCAGGTTCAAACGGAAAAAGAAAGACTTGAAGACATTTTAAGCAAGATTTTCTTAACACATAATAAAGAAAAAGTCAAGGAAGATGACCTCAGAAGACAAACAAAAGAAGTGGAAATCATGAAAAAGGAATTACAGAGTGAAAGAGCAAAAGTGGAGAGTCTGATGAGGAATCTGAAGAAGAAGCAAGAAGAGCTTGAACGTGCAAAGGAAATCATGAGTGAAGAAAAAGAAGAGATGAAAGAGATGAAGACTGACATTGCCAAAGAACGAGAAGTGTTGTTGAAGGAAAAGAGAAATATGGAAGAAGAGCGGTCTGAGATGGAAATGAGAGGAGACCAAGTCATGGATGAAATGAAATTGCTAGAGATTCTGAAAGTGAAACTTCAACAACTGAAGGAGGATATAAAAGCCAAAATGGAGAGATTACTACAAAATGTTGACAACAGGTCAAGGCTGCAAACAGTGTTGGAAGAAAAACTTCCAACCCAAGACGAACTGAAAGAAAGCATTCGCTGTTTCACTGAAATGTTAGAGAGAGAAAAGGAAGGTGTGAGAAGTATCCTTTCAGAAATGGTCACCAAGAGAGAAAGCACAGAAAATGAATGGAAGCAGCAGTTTGAACTGGACAAACGAGAGCTTGATGAAGTGAAAGAAGATCTGAGACACGACAGAGAAGATCTGGAGAGAGAAAGTGAGGTTCTGAATAAAGAGAAAATGGATTTGAAGGTGTTGATGTCTGACATCAAGAAACAATTTGAAATATTGGAAGAAAAGAAACAAAATATAAAAGAAGAACGAGACTCAATGGAAACCATAAAGCTTGAACAGCTCAATAAGATGGAACATGTAAACAGGCTGTTACATGAGACAAATGACGAAAAAGCCAAGATTAAAAATTGTATCCTTCAGGTTCAAATGGAAAAAGAAAGACTTGAAGACATTTTAAGCAAGATTTTCTTAACACATAATAAAGAAAAAGTCAAGGAAGATGACCTCAGAAGACAAACAAAAGAAGTGGAAATCATGAAAAAGGAATTACAGAGTGAAAGAGCAAAAGTGGAGAGTCTGATGAGGAATCTGAAGAAGAAGCAAGAAGAGCTCGAACGTGCAAAGGGAATCATGAGTGAAGAAAAAGAAGAGATGAAAGAGATGAAGACTGACATTGCCAAAGAACGAGAACTGTTGTTGAAGGAAAGGAGAAATATGGAAGAAGAGCGGTCTGAGATGGAAATGAGAGGAGACCAAGTCATGGATGAAATGAAATTGCTAGAGATTCTGAAAGTGAAACTTCAACAACTGAAGGAGGATATAAAAGCCAAAATGGAGAGATTACTACAAAATGTTGACAACAGGTCAAGGCTGCAAACAGTGTTGGAAGAAAAACTTCCAACCCAAGACGAACTGAAAGAAAGCATTCGCTGTTTCACTGAAATGTTAGAGAGAGAAAAGGAAGGTGTGAGAAGTATCCTTTCAGACATGGTCACCAAGAGAGAATGCACAGAAAATGAATGGAAGAAGCAGTTTGAACTGGACAAACGAGAACTTGATAAAGTGAAAGAAGATCTGAAACATGACAGAGAAGATCTGGAGAGAGAAAGTGAGGTGTTGAATAAAGAGAAAATGGATTTGAAGGTGTTGATGTCTGACATCAAGAAACAATTTGAAATATTGGAAGAAAAGAAACAAAATATAAAAGAAGAACGAGACTCAATGGAAACCATAAAGCTTGAACTGCTCAATAAGATGGAACATGTAAACAGGCTGTTACATGAGACAAATGACGAAAAAGCCAAGATTAGAAATTGTATCCTTCAGGTTCAAACGGAAAAAGAAAGACTTGAAGACATTTTAAGCAAGATTTTCTTAACACATAATGAAGAAAAAGTCAAGGAAGATGGCCTCAGAAGACAAACAAAAGAAGTGGAAATCATGAAAAAGGAATTACAGAGTGAAAGAGCAAAAGTGGAGAGTCTGATGAGGAATCTGAAGAAGAAGCAAGAAGAGCTTGAACGTGCAAAGGGAATCATGAGTGAAGAAAAAGAAGAGATGAAAGAGATGAAGACTGACACTGCCAAAGAACGAGAACTGTTGTTGAAGGAAAGGAGAAATATGGAAGAAGAGCGGTCTGAGATGGAAATGAGAGGAGACCAAGTCATGGATGAAATGAAATTGCTAGAGATTCTGAAAGTGAAACTTCAACAACTGAAGGAGGATATAAAAGCCAAAATGGAGAGATTACTACAAAATGTTGACAACAGGTCAAGGCTGCAAACAGTGTTGGAAGAAAAACTTCCAACCCAAGACGAACTGAAAGAAAGCATTCGCTGTTTCACTGAAATGTTAGAGAGAGAAAAGGAAGGTGTGAGAAGTATCCTTTCAGAAATGGTCACCAAGAGAGAATGCACAGAAAATGAATGGAAGCAGCAGTTTGAACTGGACAAACGAGAGCTTGATAAAGTGAAAGAAGATCTGAGACACGACAGAGAAGATCTGGAGAGAGAAAGTGAGGTTCTGAATAAAGAGAAAATGGATTTGAAGGTGTTGATGTCTGACATCAAGAAACAATTTGAAATATTGGAAGAAAAGAAACAAAATATAAAAGAAGAACGAGACTCAATGGAAACCATAAAGCTTGAACTGCTCGATAAGATGGAACATGTAAACAGGCTGTTACATGAGACAAATGACGAAAAAGCCAAGATTAAAAATTGTATCCTTCAGGTTCAAACGGAAAAAGAAAGACTTGAAGACATTTTAAGCAAGATTTTCTTAACACATAATGAAGAAAAAGTCAAGGAAGATGACCTCAGAAGTCAAACAAAAGAAGTGGAAATCATGAAAAAGGAATTACAGAGTGAAAGAGCAAAAGTGGAGAGTCTGATGAGGAATCTGAAGAAGAAGCAAGAAGAGCTTGAACGTGCAAAGGGAATCATGAGTGAAGAAAAAGAAGAGATGAAAGAGATGAAGACTGACATTGCCAAAGAACGAGAAGTGTTGTTGAAGGAAAGGAGAAATATGGAAGAAGAGCGGTCTGAGATGGAAATGAGAGGAGACCAAGTCATGGATGAAATGAAATTGCTAGAGATTCTGAAAGTGAAACTTCAACAACTGAAGGAGGATATAAAAGCCAAAATGGAGAGATTACTACAAAATGTTGACAACAGGTCAAGGCTGCAAACAGTGTTGGAAGAAAAACTTCCAACCCAAGACGAACTGAAAGAAAGCATTCGCTGTTTCACTGAAATGTTAGAGAGAGAAAAGGAAGGTGTGAGAAGTATCCTTTCAGAAATGGTCACCAAGAGAGAATGCACAGAAAATGAATGGAAGCAGCAGTTTGAACTGGACAAACGAGAGCTTGATGAAGTGAAAGAAGATCTGAGACACGACAGAGAAGATCTGGAGAGAGAAAGTGAGGTGCTGAATAAAGAGAAAATGGATTTGAAGGTGTTGATGTCTGACATCAAGAAACAATTTGAAATATTGGAAGAAAAGAAACAAAATATAAAAGAAGAACGAGACTCAATGGAAACCATAAAGCTTGAACTGCTCAATAAGATGGAACATGTAAACAGGCTGTTACATGAGACAAATGACGAAAAAGCCAAGATTAAAAATTGTATCCTTCAGGTTCAAATGGAAAAAGAAAGACTTGAAGACATTTTAAGCAAGATTTTCTTAACACATAATGAAGAAAAAGTCAAGGAAGATGACCTCAGAAGACAAACAAAAGAAGTGGAAATCATGAAAAAGGAATTACAGAGTGAAAGAGCAAAAGTGGAGAGTCTGATGAGGAATCTGAAGAAGAAGCAAGAAGAGCTCGAACGTGCAAAGGGAATCATGAGTGAAGAAAAAGAAGAGATGAAAGAGATGAAGACTGACATTGCCAAAGAACGAGAAGTGTTGTTGAAGGAAAGGAGAAATATGGAAGAAGAGCGGTCTGAGATGGAAATGAGAGGAGACCAAGTCATGGATGAAATGAAATTGCTAGAGATTCTGAAAGTGAAACTTCAACAACTGAAGGAGGATATAAAAGCCAAAATGGAGAGATTACTACAAAATGTTGACAACAGGTCAAGGCTGCAAACAGTGTTGGAAGAAAAACTTCCAACCCAAGACGAACTGAAAGAAAGCATTCGCTGTTTCACTGAAATGTTAGAGAGAGAAAAGGAAGGTGTGAGAAGTATCCTTTCAGACATGGTCACCAAGAGAGAATGCACAGAAAATGAATGGAAGAAGCAGTTTGAACTGGACAAACGAGAACTTGATAAAGTGAAAGAAGATCTGAAACATGACAGAGAAGATCTGGAGAGAGAAAGTGAGGTGTTGAATAAAGAGAAAATGGATTTGAAGGTGTTGATGTCTGACATCAAGAAACAATTTGAAATATTGGAAGAAAAGAAACAAAATATAAAAGAAGAACGAGACTCAATGGAAACCATAAAGCTTGAACTGCTCAATAAGATGGAACATGTAAACAGGCTGTTACATGAGACAAATGACGAAAAAGCCAAGATTAGAAATTGTATCCTTCAGGTTCAAACGGAAAAAGAAAGACTTGAAGACATTTTAAGCAAGATTTTCTTAACACATAATAAAGAAAAAGTCAAGGAAGATGACCTCAGAAGACAAACAAAAGAAGTGGAAATCATGAAAAAGGAATTACAGAGTGAAAGAGCAAAAGTGGAGAGTCTGATGAGGAATCTGAAGAAGAAGCAAGAAGAGCTTGAACGTGCAAAGGAAATCATGAGTGAAGAAAAAGAAGAGATGAAAGAGATGAAGACTGACATTGCCAAAGAACGAGAAGTGTTGTTGAAGGAAAGGAGAAATATGGAAGAAGAGCGGTCTGAGATGGAAATGAGAGGAGACCAAGTCATGGATGAAATGAAATTGCTAGAGATTCTGAAAGTGAAACTTCAACAACTGAAGGAGGATATAAAAGCCAAAATGGAGAGATTACTACAAAATGTTGACAACAGGTCAAGGCTGCAAACAGTGTTGGAAGAAAAACTTCCAACCCAAGACGAACTGAAAGAAAGCATTCGCTGTTTCACTGAAATGTTAGAGAGAGAAAAGGAAGGTGTGAGAAGTATCCTTTCAGACATGGTCACCAAGAGAGAATGCACAGAAAATGAATGGAAGAAGCAGTTTGAACTGGACAAACGAGAACTTGATAAAGTGAAAGAAGATCTGAAACATGACAGAGAAGATCTGGAGAGAGAAAGTGAGGTGTTGAATAAAGAGAAAATGGATTTGAAGGTGTTGATGTCTGACATCAAGAAACAATTTGAAATATTGGAAGAAAAGAAACAAAATATAAAAGAAGAACGAGACTCAATGGAAACCATAAAGCTTGAACTGCTCAATAAGATGGAACATGTAAACAGGCTGTTACATGAGACAAATGACGAAAAAGCCAAGATTAGAAATTGTATCCTTCAGGTTCAAATGGAAAAAGAAAGACTTGAAGACATTTTAAGCAAGATTTTCTTAACACATAATGAAGAAAAAGTCAAGGAAGATGGCCTCAGAAGACAAACAAAAGAAGTGGAAATCATGAAAAAGGAATTACAGAGTGAAAGAGCAAAAGTGGAGAGTCTGATGAGGAATCTGAAGAAGAAGCAAGAAGAGCTCGAACGTGCAAAGGGAATCATGAGTGAAGAAAAAGAAGAGATGAAAGAGATGAAGACTGACACTGCCAAAGAACGAGAACTGTTGTTGAAGGAAAGGAGAAATATGGAAGAAGAGCGGTCTGAGATGGAAATGAGAGGAGACCAAGTCATGGATGAAATGAAATTGCTAGAGATTCTGAAAGTGAAACTTCAACAACTGAAGGAGGATATAAAAGCCAAAATGGAGAGATTACTACAAAATGTTGACAACAGGTCAAGGCTGCAAACAGTGTTGGAAGAAAAACTTCCAACCCAAGACGAACTGAAAGAAAGCATTCGCTGTTTCACTGAAATGTTAGAGAGAGAAAAGGAAGGTGTGAGAAGTATCCTTTCAGAAATGGTCACCAAGAGAGAATGCACAGAAAATGAATGGAAGCAGCAGTTTGAACTGGACAAACGAGAGCTTGATAAAGTGAAAGAAGATCTGAGACACGACAGAGAAGATCTGGAGAGAGAAAGTGAGGTTCTGAATAAAGAGAAAATGGATTTGAAGGTGTTGATGTCTGACATCAAGAAACAATTTGAAATATTGGAAGAAAAGAAACAAAATATAAAAGAAGAACGAGACTCAATGGAAACCATAAAGCTTGAACTGCTCGATAAGATGGAACATGTAAACAGGCTGTTACATGAGACAAATGACGAAAAAGCCAAGATTAAAAATTGTATCCTTCAGGTTCAAACGGAAAAAGAAAGACTTGAAGACATTTTAAGCAAGATTTTCTTAACACATAATGAAGAAAAAGTCAAGGAAGATGACCTCAGAAGTCAAACAAAAGAAGTGGAAATCATGAAAAAGGAATTACAGAGTGAAAGAGCAAAAGTGGAGAGTCTGATGAGGAATCTGAAGAAGAAGCAAGAAGAGCTTGAACGTGCAAAGGGAATCATGAGTGAAGAAAAAGAAGAGATGAAAGAGATGAAGACTGACATTGCCAAAGAACGAGAAGTGTTGTTGAAGGAAAGGAGAAATATGGAAGAAGAGCGGTCTGAGATGGAAATGAGAGGAGACCAAGTCATGGATGAAATGAAATTGCTAGAGATTCTGAAAGTGAAACTTCAACAACTGAAGGAGGATATAAAAGCCAAAATGGAGAGATTACTACAAAATGTTGACAACAGGTCAAGGCTGCAAACAGTGTTGGAAGAAAAACTTCCAACCCAAGACGAACTGAAAGAAAGCATTCGCTGTTTCACTGAAATGTTAGAGAGAGAAAAGGAAGGTGTGAGAAGTATCCTTTCAGAAATGGTCACCAAGAGAGAAAGCACAGAAAATGAATGGAAGCAGCAGTTTGAACTGGACAAACGAGAGCTTGATGAAGTGAAAGAAGATCTGAGACACGACAGAGAAGATCTGGAGAGAGAAAGTGAGGTGCTGAATAAAGAGAAAATGGATTTGAAGGTGTTGATGTCTGACATCAAGAAACAATTTGAAATATTGGAAGAAAAGAAACAAAATATAAAAGAAGAACGAGACTCAATGGAAACCATAAAGCTTGAACTGCTCAATAAGATGGAACATGTAAACAGGCTGTTACATGAGACAAATGACGAAAAAGCCAAGATTAGAAATTGTATCCTTCAGGTTCAAACGGAAAAAGAAAGACTTGAAGACATTTTAAGCAAGATTTTCTTAACACATAATGAAGAAAAAGTCAAGGAAGATGACCTCAGAAGTCAAACAAAAGAAGTGGAAATCATGAAAAAGGAATTACAGAGTGAAAGAGCAAAAGTGGAGAGTCTGATGAGGAATCTGAAGAAGAAGCAAGAAGAGCTTGAACGTGCAAAGGAAATCATGAGTGAAGAAAAAGAAGAGATGAAAGAGATGAAGACTGACATTGCCAAAGAACGAGAAGTGTTGTTGAAGGAAAGGAGAAATATGGAAGAAGAGCGGTCTGAGATGGAAATGAGAGGAGACCAAGTCATGGATGAAATGAAATTGCTAGAGATTCTGAAAGTGAAACTTCAACAACTGAAGGAGGATATAAAAGCCAAAATGGAGAGATTACTACAAAATGTTGACAACAGGTCAAGGCTGCAAACAGTGTTGGAAGAAAAACTTCCAACCCAAGACGAACTGAAAGAAAGCATTCGCTGTTTCACTGAAATGTTAGAGAGAGAAAAGGAAGGTGTGAGAAGTATCCTTTCAGACATGGTCACCAAGAGAGAATGCACAGAAAATGAATGGAAGAAGCAGTTTGAACTGGACAAACGAGAACTTGATAAAGTGAAAGAAGATCTGAAACATGACAGAGAAGATCTGGAGAGAGAAAGTGAGGTGTTGAATAAAGAGAAAATGGATTTGAAGGTGTTGATGTCTGACATCAAGAAACAATTTGAAATATTGGAAGAAAAGAAACAAAATATAAAAGAAGAACGAGACTCAATGGAAACCATAAAGCTTGAACTGCTCAATAAGATGGAACATGTAAACAGGCTGTTACATGAGACAAATGACGAAAAAGCCAAGATTAGAAATTGTATCCTTCAGGTTCAAATGGAAAAAGAAAGACTTGAAGACATTTTAAGCAAGATTTTCTTAACACATAATGAAGAAAAAGTCAAGGAAGATGGCCTCAGAAGACAAACAAAAGAAGTGGAAATCATGAAAAAGGAATTACAGAGTGAAAAAGCAAAAGTGGAGAGTCTGATGAGGAATCTGAAGAAGAAGCAAGAAGAGCTTGAACGTGCAAAGGGAATCATGAGTGAAGAAAAAGAAGAGATGAAAGAGATGAAGACTGACATTGCCAAAGAACGAGAAGTGTTGTTGAAGGAAAGGAGAAATATGGAAGAAGAGCGGTCTGAGATGGAAATGAGAGGAGACCAAGTCATGGATGAAATGAAATTGCTAGAGATTCTGAAAGTGAAACTTCAACAACTGAAGGAGGAAGCCAAAATGGAGAGATTACTACAAAATGTTGACAACAGGTCAAGGCTGCAAACAGTGTTGGAAGAAAAACTTCCAACCCAAGACGAACTGAAAGAAAGCATTCGCTGTTTCACTGAAATGTTAGAGAGAGAAAAGGAAGGTGTGAGAAGTATCCTTTCAGAAATGGTCACCAAGAGAGAATGCACAGAAAATGAATGGAAGCAGCAGTTTGAACTGGACAAACGAGAGCTTGATAAAGTGAAAGAAGATCTGAGACACGACAGAGAAGATCTGGAGAGAGAAAGTGAGGTTCTGAATAAAGAGAAAATGGATTTGAAGGTGTTGATGTCTGACATCAAGAAACAATTTGAAATATTGGAAGAAAAGAAACAAAATATAAAAGAAGAACGAGACTCAATGGAAACCATAAAGCTTGAACTGCTCGATAAGATGGAACATGTAAACAGGCTGTTACATGAGACAAATGACGAAAAAGCCAAGATTAAAAATTGTATCCTTCAGGTTCAAACGGAAAAAGAAAGACTTGAAGACATTTTAAGCAAGATTTTCTTAACACATAATGAAGAAAAAGTCAAGGAAGATGACCTCAGAAGTCAAACAAAAGAAGTGGAAATCATGAAAAAGGAATTACAGAGTGAAAGAGCAAAAGTGGAGAGTCTGATGAGGAATCTGAAGAAGAAGCAAGAAGAGCTTGAACGTGCAAAGGGAATCATGAGTGAAGAAAAAGAAGAGATGAAAGAGATGAAGACTGACATTGCCAAAGAACGAGAAGTGTTGTTGAAGGAAAGGAGAAATATGGAAGAAGAGCGGTCTGAGATGGAAATGAGAGGAGACCAAGTCATGGATGAAATGAAATTGCTAGAGATTCTGAAAGTGAAACTTCAACAACTGAAGGAGGATATAAAAGCCAAAATGGAGAGATTACTACAAAATGTTGACAACAGGTCAAGGCTGCAAACAGTGTTGGAAGAAAAACTTCCAACCCAAGACGAACTGAAAGAAAGCATTCGCTGTTTCACTGAAATGTTAGAGAGAGAAAAGGAAGGTGTGAGAAGTATCCTTTCAGAAATGGTCACCAAGAGAGAATGCACAGAAAATGAATGGAAGCAGCAGTTTGAACTGGACAAACGAGAGCTTGATAAAGTGAAAGAAGATCTGAGACACGACAGAGAAGATCTGGAGAGAGAAAGTGAGGTGCTGAATAAAGAGAAAATGGATTTGAAGGTGTTGATGTCTGACATCAAGAAACAATTTGAAATATTGGAAGAAAAGAAACAAAATATAAAAGAAGAACGAGACTCAATGGAAACCATAAAGCTTGAACTGCTCAATAAGATGGAACATGTAAACAGGCTGTTACATGAGACAGATGACGAAAAAGCCAAGATTAAAAATTGTATCCTTCAGGTTCAAACGGAAAAAGAAAGACTTGAAGACATTTTAAGCAAGATTTTCTTAACACATAATGAAGAAAAAGTCAAGGAAGATGACCTCAGAAGTCAAACAAAAGAAGTGGAAATCATGAAAAAGGAATTACAGAGTGAAAGAGCAAAAGTGGAGAGTCTGATGAGGAATCTGAAGAAGAAGCAAGAAGAGCTTGAACGTGCAAAGGGAATCATGAGTGAAGAAAAAGAAGAGATGAAAGAGATGAAGACTGACATTGCCAAAGAACGAGAAGTGTTGTTGAAGGAAAGGAGAAATATGGAAGAAGAGCGGTCTGAGATGGAAATGAGAGGAGACCAAGTCATGGATGAAATGAAATTGCTAGAGATTCTGAAAGTGAAACTTCAACAACTGAAGGAGGATATAAAAGCCAAAATGGAGAGATTACTACAAAATGTTGACAACAGGTCAAGGCTGCAAACAGTGTTGGAAGAAAAACTTCCAACCCAAGACGAACTGAAAGAAAGCATTCGCTGTTTCACTGAAATGTTAGAGAGAGAAAAGGAAGGTGTGAGAAGTATCCTTTCAGAAATGGTCACCAAGAGAGAAAGCACAGAAAATGAATGGAAGCAGCAGTTTGAACTGGACAAACGAGAGCTTGATGAAGTGAAAGAAGATCTGAGACACGACAGAGAAGATCTGGAGAGAGAAAGTGAGGTGCTGAATAAAGAGAAAATGGATTTGAAGGTGTTGATGTCTGACATCAAGAAACAATTTGAAATATTGGAAGAAAAGAAACAAAATATAAAAGAAGAACGAGACTCAATGGAAACCATAAAGCTTGAACTGCTCAATAAGATGGAACATGTAAACAGGCTGTTACATGAGACAAATGACGAAAAAGCCAAGATTAGAAATTGTATCCTTCAGGTTCAAATGGAAAAAGAAAGACTTGAAGACATTTTAAGCAAGATTTTCTTAACACATAATGAAGAAAAAGTCAAGGAAGATGGCCTCAGAAGACAAACAAAAGAAGTGGAAATCATGAAAAAGGAATTACAGAGTGAAAGAGCAAAAGTGGAGAGTCTGATGAGGAATCTGAAGAAGAAGCAAGAAGAGCTTGAACGTGCAAAGGGAATCATGAGTGAAGAAAAAGAAGAGATGAAAGAGATGAAGACTGACATTGCCAAAGAACGAGAAGTGTTGTTGAAGGAAAGGAGAAATATGGAAGAAGAGCGGTCTGAGATGGAAATGAGAGGAGACCAAGTCATGGATGAAATGAAATTGCTAGAGATTCTGAAAGTGAAACTTCAACAACTGAAGGAGGATATAAAAGCCAAAATGGAGAGATTACTACAAAATGTTGACAACAGGTCAAGGCTGCAAACAGTGTTGGAAGAAAAACTTCCAACCCAAGACGAACTGAAAGAAAGCATTCGCTGTTTCACTGAAATGTTAGAGAGAGAAAAGGAAGGTGTGAGAAGTATCCTTTCAGACATGGTCACCAAGAGAGAATGCACAGAAAATGAATGGAAGCAGCAGTTTGAACTGGACAAACGAGAGCTTGATAAAGTGAAAGAAGATCTGAGACACGACAGAGAAGATCTGGAGAGAGAAAGTGAGGTTCTGAATAAAGAGAAAATGGATTTGAAGGTGTTGATGTCTGACATCAAGAAACAATTTGAAATATTGGAAGAAAAGAAACAAAATATAAAAGAAGAACGAGACTCAATGGAAACCATAAAGCTTGAACTGCTCAATAAGATGGAACATGTAAACAGGCTGTTACATGAGACAAATGACGAAAAAGCCAAGATTAAAAATTGTATCCTTCAGGTTCAAACGGAAAAAGAAAGACTTGAAGACATTTTAAGCAAGATTTTCTTAACACATAATAAAGAAAAAGTCAAGGAAGATGACCTCAGAAGACAAACAAAAGAAGTGGAAATCATGAAAAAGGAATTACAGAGTGAAAGAGCAAAAGTGGAGAGTCTGATGAGGAATCTGAAGAAGAAGCAAAAAGAGCTTGAACGTGCAAAGGAAATGATGAGTGAAGAAAAAGAAGAGATGAAAGAGATGAAGACTGACATTGCCAAAGAACGAGAAGTGTTGTTGAAGGAAAGGAGAAATATGGAAGAAGAGCGGTCTGAGATGGAAATGAGAGGAGACCAAGTCATGGATGAAATGAAATTGCTAGAGATTCTGAAAGTGAAACTTCAACAACTGAAGGAGGATATAAAAGCCAAAATGGAGAGATTACTACAAAATGTTGACAACAGGTCAAGGCTGCAAACAGTGTTGGAAGAAAAACTTCCAACCCAAGACGAACTGAAAGAAAGCATTCGCTGTTTCACTGAAATGTTAGAGAGAGAAAAGGAAGGTGTGAGAAGTATCCTTTCAGAAATGGTCACCAAGAGAGAATGCACAGAAAATGAATGGAAGCAGCAGTTTGAACTGGACAAACGAGAGCTTGATAAAGTGAAAGAAGATCTGAGACACGACAGAGAAGATCTGGAGAGAGAAAGTGAGGTGCTGAATAAAGAGAAAATGGATTTGAAGGTGTTGATGTCTGACATCATGAAACAATTTGAAATATTGGAAGAAAAGAAACAAAATATAAAAGAAGAACGAGACTCAATGGAAATCATAAAGCTTGAACTGCTCAATAAGATGGAACATGTAAACAGGCTGTTACATGAGACAAATGAAGAAAAAGCCAAGATTAAAAATTGTATTCTTCAGGTTCAAACGGAAAAAGAAAGACTTGAAGACATTTTAAGCAAGATTTTCTTAACACATAATGAAGAAAAAGTCAAGGAAGATGACCTCAGAAGACAAACAAAAGAAGTGGAAATCATGAAAAAGGAATTACAGAGTGAAAGAGCAAAAGTGGAGAGTCTGATGAGGAATCTGAAGAAGAAGCAAGAAGAGCTTGAACGTGCAAAGGGAATCATGAGTGAAGAAAAAGAAGAGATGAAAGAGATGAAGACTGACATTGCCAAAGAACAAGAACTGTTGTTGAAGGAAAGGAGAAATGTGGAAGAACAGCAGTCTGGGATGGAAATGAGGGGAGACCAAGTCATGGATGAAATGAAATCACTAGAGATTCTGAAAGTGAAACTAATTGCGAGGAAATCCCTGAAAGGTGAACTGTCTGATGTACAACCCAGAGAGGACATCCTCAGTAGTGTTACAATCTCTACAAGAAACCTTATAGGAAAACTAAATAGACTGATTCATCAAGACTTGCCGACATATATTAAGAGAGTAGAGGGGGAAAATGAAAAAATATTACAAGTGATCTCCACATATGAACAAAATTGTGTCAGAATTTATAAGCAGAAAATTAAAATTACTGCAGATTATGACAAGATACAACAACAAAAGAAACATGTGTTTAAGACAACGTTTGACAAAGCAATCCAAACTGAGGATGTTGTAAAACAATGCTTACATGAGCATCAGGATGAAGAGACCAATGAACATGAATTTAAGCAGAGGATGAAGGATGTTGCAGTTAATCTTGAAGGAAGCAAAAGATACTTGACACCTGACAAGGAAGGTCTGCTGTTAGTAGGAGAAGGTGAAGAATTTGGAAATGTCAAGAAAACAAATCTTGCAACGTTGTCCATCTTGTCAGCAGAGGAAGATGACTTCACACAGAAGGGAATTTTAAAAACTGAGTTTTTGAAACAAATCTGGAAGGACACTAGAATAGAACGAAATGAAATAAATCAGATGAAGCTCAGAGGTCAAAAAATGAGAAACAATATGGATAAAAGAGTAAAGGTGATCAATCATTTTGTTAGGAGATCAATATTTCAGAAAGAAAAGACATCAGTTGAGAAAACAAGAAAAATGTTGGAACATGGGCAAAGTAATACGTTTTTATCTGTAAGTGGCAGGGATGGAGAACACAAATCACTTGATGAAAAATATACCGAGCTCCAACAACTTAAGGTCCGCATGCTTAGTGAGATTGAGAAATTCTACATACAAAACAAAGCGTCTAAGACACTGACAACTAGCAACAAAGCTAATCAAACAGTTCAACTAGATTCTCCAAATATCTATCAAGAGCAAATAAAGGTAGAAGAATCTGAAGCAGCACCAGAGAGATCTCCTGGACTCCTCAGTCAGCTCAGACTTTCCTGTTATCGCTGTTGCTCCCGTTATTGTGCCTACTGCAAGCAAGGATGTCCAAAGAAAAAATGAGAGGCAAGAAAAGTGCTACATAAAAATCAGTCCATTTACCTTTTGTTTTACTTTTTAGTTATATTAATATGTGTGTATTTGGAAAATGTGTTTTTCCCGTTAATCATATTAACCTAACAACGTAAGAGTACCAGTCTGATGTCAATCATCTAATTTTTAAACAACTAGTTATGTAATGTAAAAGTATTCCTTTAACATGTTATTTTTTTCACAAATGCAAAATATTAAAGTTTAACAGATAATCTTAACATTTCTAATTACATTTTTATGCTGATTTCTAATTAATCTTCTTTCAACATATTTATTCTGTTGTCTTGTGTTAGAATACAGAAGCACAAAGAATACAGTAAAATCAAAACTAACAAGAATATTTGAAAACTGTGACTCCATATATATTCATATTTAAATGAAAGAAAAATGCATGTTTAACATAAATTTGATCCCTAAATAAATCTTTTTCCAAAACCATTCACATCACTGCAATATTTTTCTTTTGGTAAATTTCGAATTATATAAGAACCCAATTGTTTGAAACATTATTTAAATTAATTACACAGTTAATTGTAAATTGACAAATTAAATATAAAACTCATGCCATCTAATTATCTTCATTGGGGTATATCATGTACACATACATATATATATATATATATATTTATATGTCATATATAAACCCTTTGTCACGGCTGCCGAGGCGAGCCGTGTGGTGTAGAAGGGAGAAAGGACCCAAAACGCAGGCAGTAGATGATAATGCTAGTGATGTTTTATTTACACAGTGGTGAGATGGCAAAACAGGCAAAGAGGGAAGACAAAACTAAAGACCTACACTGGGAAAGCTAAATGACAAACCTGAGAGGGTTCCAGAATGGGGGAGAGGCAGTGACGAACCGGCAACAGGCAGGAGAACATCAAAGCTGACGGGACAGGGGAAACGTAAACTGAACACACTCACATGAGATAGAGACCTTCAGAATAAAACAGGAAACTCACAGACACAGAACTGGACAAGACGCTGAACTAAACAGACAGATTCACACACAGACAGTGTGACACCATAGACAGACAGAACACAGAAGTGGAACCAGGGAAAGCACAGAACAGAAACCTAACAAATGGCAATTCGTAACAGAATATGTATAAATGAACAAAAGCATAAAGAAACATAAAACACTGAGTCGGCAGACTCAGGACCATGACACCCTTTGCTACGGTAGTATAGACCTGGAAAGTGTAGACAAAATAAACAACACTTGATTCTGTAACTTGCCTGATTCTTCAATACAATTTTTATTGTGTTTTTAGTGAAATGATTTTCTATATAATATTTAGAAAATCCTTATTAGAATTCAGAATCTTTTTTCAAAAGATTTTAGAAAGTTCTTTCAATCTTGGGAAAGAGGACCAATAAGACAACAGGCCTAGTTAGATCTTTAAATGAACCCAGCTTCATTTGTTGATCTATCCAACAAGGTTATAATGGTTGACACCCTATCTGAAGCCGAGATTCTAATAATTAATCCTTTAGGTCAGTGGTTCTCAAACTTTTCACAATGAGTACCACCGTATAAAATATATGGTTCTTAAAGTACCACCCTTATGCCCGACATTAAAGTACAGTAGTATAGGCCTATTTAACACCATATACAGTTTACACAAGACAATTTTATTTCTTATATGGATGTTATTTATTTTAACTGTCATAAACAGGATGCGACAAGTGATATAATAACAACTGTACTGCATTAAGACATCAAAGCAGGTGGGATATCCGGTCTTTAAGTGATGACATATGAACCCTGCTTCCAGGTCCAAACTACTCTGTGTTTATTAAAGCTGTTGTGTCTTAATGCTTTGTATCTTTTTCTATTTAATCTGAACAAGCCCCTAAAAAAAGTCAGTGATCACTGTCGGCCTCTCTCAGTTTTTATTATCACTATTCATTTTAAAGCTCAGTTTTTAAAACCTTACGATGCAATTACAGCCCAGCCCATGCAGCAATACATTAATGACTAACCTCGTTAAATATTCAGGAATTAGAAAAAAACATCAAATCACTAGAAGAAGCCTACGCGTCCCACCAAGATCAGGAAACATTGAACAAAATACGCAAAACAAAACTAGAATTAAATGAGATAATTGATAAAAAAACAAAATTCTTAGTACAAAGACTACGCCTACAAAATTATGAACATGGTAATAAATCCGGTCAATTTCTAGCAAACCAGCTAAAAATAAATAAAGAAAAAACAACTATATGTGCTGTTCAAGATTCATCTGGGAACACAATATATGATCCGATACAAATAAACAACATTTTCAGGGATTTCTATAAAACGTTGTATTCACCACAAATAAACCCATCTAAAAAAGAAATTGATCAGTTTTTGGACAACATAACTCTTCCAAAATTATTGGACACTCAAGCAATGGCACTGGATTCACCACTGACACCAGGTGAACTCCAAGAAGCCCTGATAAGTATGCCCAATAATAAGGCTCCAGGTCCAGACGGCTTTCCTGCAGAATTCTACAAAGAAGAATTTCCAGCAGAGCTCTCTTCTGCCAGGAATGCCTTGCTCTCACACTCACACCTGAAAGTTCCTCAGTATAACTGCAGGGTGATCTGTTTGACACTGAGCAGCTCCGCTAAAGCATCTGGGGCTCTTTCAATGTATCTGCCCAGATTTATCCTACTGACTCACTGATCCATCCAACAGCCTTCTGGGAGAACAGACACAGTTTAGTCCAGCGAGTTCAAAATAACACTTTTTTAAAAGAAAAAGGAAGAGAAGAAAAAAAAAAAAAAAAAAAAAAAAAAAAAAAAAAAGAATTCTACAAAGAATTCTGGTCGATTCTAGCACCAGTTTTCTACAGAACGTTGTTGGAAATTAAAGAAAAGGGCAGACTTCCGTCAAATATGAATTCTGCAAACATTAATCTCCTGCTAAAACCAGGCAAAGACCCTGTATATCCCTCAAGCTATCGTCCAATATCCCTTATAAACGTAGACCTTAAAATAATCTGCAAAGCTCTCTCAAAGAGACTGGAGAAAATAACCCCCCTCTTAATTCATCCTGACCAAACTGGTTTCATAAAAGGTAGGCACTCATCAACAAATACACGTAGATTACTTAATTTGATAGACTACTCATACAGTAAAAACCTAGAAACTACAATATTCTCTTTAGACGCAGAAAAAGCATTCGACAGAGTTAACTGGAAATTTCTATTTGCAACTTTACACAAATTTGGTTTTGGATCCTCTTTCATAAACTGGTTAAAAATATTATATAATTCCCCAACAGCTTGTGTTAGAACAAATGACCAGACATCCTCCAGCTTCTGTCTCTTGAGGGGCACCAGGCAGGGATGCCCACTCTCCCCTTCACTGTTTGCAATTTTTATTGAACCACTAGCAGCAGCAATTAGACAGAATTCAGTAATTAAGGGCATAAAATGCAAGAACGTGGAACATAAAATCAGCCTTTATGCGGATGATGTGTTACTCTTTCTCCAAAATTCACAAACCAATATCTCTGGGGTGATTGAATTGATAAACTCTTTTGCAAGAATATCAGATTACTCAATTAACTGGTCAAAATCTACAGTTCTACCGATTAATTGCTCCCTCCATAATTCCTCTTCTACACCACTGCAATCGGGAAATATAAAATATTTAGGTATTAATGTTTCTCCCAAGCTTGCAGATCTAACTAAATTAAACCATATCCCACTTTTAAAGAAGGTAGAAGATGATCTGGCTAGATGGAAATGTCTACCCATATCACTCATGGGAAGGGTTGCCGCTATAAAAATGATGGTCTTACCAAAAATAAATTATTTATTCTCAATGATCCCAACTAAACCGCCACAAGATTGGTTCAGATCTCTAGATTCATGTATGTCCAAATTCCTTTGGAAAAATAAACCCCCACGTATAAGCTTAAAAACACTACAAAAGACCAAGGATAAAGGAGGACTAGAACTGCCTAACTTTCAGCACTACTTCTTAGCCAACAGGCTTCAGTTTATCTCAGGATGGCTAAAACATACCCTCTTAGATGAACCTTGGCTAGATGTAGAACAAGCACTCTGCAATAATCTAGAGATCTCAGACCTACCATTTATCAGCTCAAACATCCAACGACATGAATGCTTTAAAAGCATCAACATCAGCTCTTCTCTGACAGCATGGTGGGAGTTTCTAAAATTGACGGCGTCTTCATTAATCCCATGCAAACGTACACCTATCTGGAACAACCCTGACATATTACAAAACAATAATATGATAAACTTTTCAGATTGGAGTGGTAAAGGAATCAAATATTTAGAACATATACTAGAAGGAACAGAATTTATTTCATTTGACAGACTAGTTACACAATATGGGATCAACAAGAAAAGATTTTTAGAATATCAACAAATTAAATCCATAGTAAAAAAGAAATTTAAACCGGGTCAAGTTGAACTACAAACACCACCAAGTGTGGTTCAATTTCTTACTCTTAAAACCCCCAAATTACTATCCAAAATATACAGAATGCTTTCTAAAACAGATGAATCAATATCACTTCCTATTGCAAAATGGGAAGCGGATTTATCAGTTAACTTAGACCTAAACTTCTGGTCTCAGATTTGCTTAAAAACCTTTAATCTAATTAGAAATCCCAGTCTTCAATTAATTCAATACAAAATATTACATAGAGTGCACTATACAGGTCATCGGATGTTCAAGATGGGCTTTACGTCTACCAACAACTGCTCACACTGCCAAACCAATTCACTGGACAATTATATCCACGCTCTTTGGTTCTGTCCACCAGTTCAGAAGTTTTGGCGCGAGATATGTGAAGACTTATCGAAGTGTCTGAAATGTAACATTCCAACTTCCCCCTTAGTGTGTTTGTTGGGCAGTTTAGATAATGTCACTTCAGAAAAGAATATCTCCCATATGGTTTTCACTGCCCTATGCATAGCCAAGAAAACAGTCCTCATGAACTGGAAAAATAAAAATAATCTTAATTCTAACCAATATAGAAATTATCTATTAGATTACATTAGTCTTGATACAGCCTCTGCCACCACATCAGATCAATTGCTCTGGGCTCCTTTGATCAGCTCCATCACCTAGTGGGGGTGGGGGGTCATAGTCTGGTCCCGCCTTCACTGTTGTGATTGGTGTGGGGGTAGGGACAGGCTTAGGGCGTCGGGGGGTTCCCCGGAGGCATCTTCCTTGGGGGGCTCAACCCGGGGTAGCGGTCATGTCCGGTTAGGGGCTCTGTTGGCTCTCAGGTGACTGTTTCCTCGCGGCTGCGTGCAGCGGGGCTAGGGGAGGGTCTGTGCTGACGGACGTGGGTTACTGACCTGGTAGCCTGGCTGCCCCTGGGTGGGTCCGGGATGGGCGTGAGGTTCTGGGGGCGCTCCGTCTCTGGGCTGGGACCCGGACCGGGCCTCGGGGGCTTGGGTCCTGGTTGGTGTGTTGCCGGGGTTGTGGGCGGGTGGGTGCATGGGGGCCCAGCCCTGGAGCGGGGTGCCGCCGGTGCATCGAGCCACCTGGGGGGCTCTTCAACTGGTGGGGGAGATTGTCACATCTTGCAGGAGCTTTCCTCTCTTCAGGAGCTCCCTCTGCAGGAGGGGGAGATGCAGGAGAGGTGGAGGAAGATCTCAGCCTGGGTGTTTATTGTCTTATGTAGTCTGGAAGATGAGTGGATGGTGGGGTGGGTGCAGTTTTCTCTGTGGTGGGGTTGGGAGGACTGTCCCGGGCTCTGTGGGGCCGGGAGGCGCTGCTGCGCTGGGCCCCGGTCTGGATGGGCCTGGGCCCCCTTTCCCTGGCGGGTCGCGGAGTATGGGGGTGCCTACTGGGGTCAGCGGGGGAGCTGGCCCCAGGGAAGGGTCACTTGCCCCTCCCTTCCTTCCCTCCCCATCTCCAGCTGCCTCCCTCTTCCCGCTCCACCACAACCACCCACACATGCAGGACCTTGGAGTAGGGGTATGTCACCAGGGTGCAGAGGAGGCTACCCCCCCCCCCCCCCCTCTGTCCCCTTCTGGCTGCCTCTGCCTCAATTTTATCCCACAACTTAGACATTCACATTACTCACACTCTCATTACACATACATATAGGATCTTGGGGGTGGGCACGATACACGGAGTCCAAAGTACCATCAGGGTGTACACCCCACCCCTGGCATCGTTGCCCACCTCTCAATTTTAAATACACGTAGACATTGAGGGCTAGCAGGAGGGACCATGCGCTTACCTGCTGCTCTCTGGCAGGTAGCTCCAAGCCCTCCTGGGTTTTAAATGCACCTTAGAACACACATGCATCAACACTACAATGAGCGGGTGGAGGGAGGTTTGGAGTCTTCTCTCACCCCCATTCTCTGCGACCTGCTGGAGCGGGGGGGCTAGGAGGAGGAGTTGGCCGTCCGACTGCGGTCTGGAGTGTGGGGCCTTCCTGCTGCTGCAGAGTCGGGGCGGTCTGCCTCCCCCCACCGTAGGGAAAAGGGTAACACCACCTGGGTCTGGGTGCGGTTCCCCCCTCCAGGGGCAAGGGCACCTAGACCCGGTTTGTAGAGTACGCTTGGGGAGTGTGATCGTGTGTACAACGTCTCTTTATGTCTGTCTCCACGTTGGTTGAGTGTGGAGTAAGTGCATATGAGAGCATGAGGGTGGGAATGGATGTTTGTATCTGTGTGTGCCTGTATGTCTGTGTCTATATGTCAGGTTGGGTGTCAGGCGCCACCTCTCTGGGGACATCTCAGGCCCTCCAAGGTATGGAGGCCTATCTCCCCCTACCACCACTTCCCCTGCCAGTGGCGGTCCCCCTCAGACATCGGTGCGTTGGTGGTTCTTTGTGTCCGGGGGTGGGCGTCCAGGTACACACCGGCTCACTCCTTGGCGGCCGCTTGTCGGGGCCTGGAGCCTGGGGCTCGCTCGGGCCACTTCGGAGGTGGGGTGCCCCCAGCCTCTCGGCCTGGGGCTCGGTCACTCAGGCACGGCTGGCTGCCGACGGGACTGTGGCCCCCCCCACACCCTCTAGCAGATTATTACATGAAGGAACCTTTTAAAAAACAAAAAACAAGCGCGTCCATGCTCACAGGTGTACACACGGGTGATCACACCCACAAACTACACCCTTTTTGGCTCCTACCTCAAAGCACACTGTGTTCTGTTGATCTTATGTGCTGCACAATAATGTTTAATATTTAGTATTTACTGTCATATTCCCATATATCATTGTGATGTTGTTTATTCTATTACTCTTGTTCTCTTCTGCTTGTTTTCTTTTTTCTTTCTCAGCAGGTGACCCAGGTGATTGATATATGCATTTTTTTTTCTCTGCCCGTTCTGTTGGTTTTTGTCTTTTGCCCTTCTCCCCCGTCCCTCTTCTCAGCTGTTTCTCTTTCCCTCTTTCTTTCTCCCCTTCTTTCCCCCAGTCAAGTCTGTCCCGTATTCAGTAAGTGAAAATAAAATAAACAATAAAAGGTGAATCAAATGGACCATTACGGCAAGGCTGGGATGGTCAATTTGGTAAAGTAAATCCGTTGGGCATCTTTCTTTGCCTTTAGACAACAATTCTGATGGCAAAAGAGCCAAACGGGACAGGCAAAAAAAAAAAAAAAAAAAAGACTAACCTCGTATTGTGGATGGATTATCTCAGTTGTTCTCCTGACTGAAGTTTGGTCCGTTTACAGCATCCTGCCATGCATTTGTCCCTAACCATCAGGAACCCTCACGTTAACTTTTATCGAGTGGAAAAAGGTTAGCGTTCATCATCCAGCTTCACTGTGTTTATGTTATGCTACCATAGCTGTTTAGCTAGCCACCATGTAGCACAGTGGTTCCCAAACTTTTTTTCGCTGGGCCCCGCTTTGTTTTACAGAAAAATGTTCGCGGCCCCCCCCTCGCACACACACACACGCGCACACACGCATGCACTAACACACGCATGCACTAACACATCCTCCAACCACACACACCCATATTTTGCTCAATTGTGGTTTATTTCACACCTCAAACATTTAGTAAACAATTAAGCAAATACAAGTAATCTGCAGGTAGTAAGAAAATAAACTACTAACTCGCTACGTCCGCACCTACACGGGTATTTTTGAAAACGCAGCTGTTTCGTCCACACGTAAACGGCTTTTCGAATCACCGAAAACTGAGATTTTTTAAAACTCATTTTTTGCGTTCACGTGTGGACGAGGAATACAGAGTTCATCACGCAACATCAAATGTATGTGCCTATTTTCACGTCAGCTGTGCGCCACGTTATTGCTTACATGAGAGGAATTGCAGAATGGCAGATAAACCGTATTTTGTCTCTATCTTCAGGTTTTACACGCAGTTACTGTCCCTCTATTTAGAAAGGCAGAGGCGTCACGGTGTAATTATTTTACATGTAGTTGTTTTTTTCCTGTGTAATAATATTCAACATTGCTATCAATACATTTTTCCAAAAAAATGCCTCTCTGTGCAAAATGGGTTCAAAAACATAAACAGCTGTGGGATACTGTTTGTCCATGATTTAGACAGGGAAAACAAATCGTGGCAGGATCAGCCTGATGTTATTTGTATCCCACTGTAACTTTACTGTATAAAGAGCTAAAATCTCCAAAATGTCAGGAGTAGTTAGTCATTACAAGAAGTGTTTGTGAACTAAAAATCAAGAATGTGGGATACTGTTTGTCCATGATTTGAAGAGCCCAGCGCTGCTCCCGACGAAGGAAAGACCAATTCTGCAGGGGAGACCTACCTTGGCACTTGTGCTGGTGAAACCAGGGGAAGATATGCTTCACCATATTTTCTAGTCTTTGGCTTAGAATGAAGTTGGTTTGGAAACATATTCAGCTATGCTTCATCTCCTGCTTTGCGTTTGTGTAGGCGCCCCGTGCTAGCAGTGTCCAAGCGTTGTTTTTGGTATTTTTTCCCTTTTCATGCCGCGCACCCCCTGCAATGGCTCTGCGCCCCCCCTAGGGGGCGGGCCCCACACTTTGGGAAGGTCTGATGTAGCACATCATTATATACCAGCTAGCCCAACTTCAGTAACCCTACAAACGTCACTGCTGTTTAGTTTTCTGTCTTCATTTATGTCAGAAGTGATTGCAGATTTTTTCAGAAATCCCTTCAGAAATCCATTTTTCAGAAATCCTTCAATCAGAACATGGTATATTATTTAATCTTACATTTTTTTGGGGAGACTTCCCGCGTACCAGTTGACTGCCTTAAGTCAACTGGGACCATTCTGTGTAGTGTTTTTATGCTTTCCCAGTGGCTGTGTGAGTTTCTTTTGAGTTACTTCAGCTTCCCCTGACTATTCAAAGATGTGCTTGCTAGCTTACATGGTGATTTGATACCTACATGCACTGTAGGCGTGGATGTCACATGCTTAGCTGTCTCTCTGTACTGGCATTGCGATCTTCTGGTGAGCTGGTTGTACCAGTTTGTACCCTGATACAGCTGTGAGCAAGCTCAAGTCTTGTGACCTCAAGTTGGATAAGCAGTTAGAAAATGGATAGATGGGATATTGCTACTTAGTTGACCATCTATGTCGGAATATGTCAACGATTTTAGATGACAGCAGTGAATGGACTAAGTGAGTTGGTTTTAAATGTGAAGAGGAGCTTGTTTGTGACTAGATATTTTCTGAGCACTCAGTGTTTGCTTAAAAAGTCTGATAAAATTTTCCCCAGCTCATGACTGCCAAATGTAAGAAAAGAAAAATCAAGAAGTTGCTACACAAAAAAACGTTAACTTATTTTTAAAAGATTCTTCTACAACTGCTTTCTGCTTCTTATAAAATATATAAATATAGAATAGTTAAATCCAAGCTAAATTCAGTTTCTTGTCTCATTTGTCTCTTGTCCCTTGTCTACAGCAAAAATAACAGTTTCACAAAACTGTGGAGGTCTTAGTAAGTTTACACTGTATGGCCTACAGGCCACAGCTCTTAATCTTTGAATGCAGGTGTTTTAGTTCCTTTGCTACATTTATGTAAAATCAAGTAACTACCCAGGCAATCTCACTAAATTTGAGGATGGTACTGTAATGGGATCCTGCCTTTGCAAGAAGTCAGTTTGCAAAATTTCATATCTCTTAGATATTCCACAGTCAACTTTAAGTGGTGTAACTAAGATATTTGCTCTGTGCAAAGCGTTAAATCAGGCACGGTTGTCTCACAGTAAAAGGTCCTGGGTTAAAATCCAAATGTAGGGTCTGTGTTGGCCCTGCAACATATGAGTGACTTGTCCAGGGCGTACCCAGCCTCTCACACTTACAGTGTTCACTGTGCTCATTTGTAAAGCGCTTTACAAACTCAAACATTATGGTTAACAGGCAGATTTTCCTGTTTGACTAAAGCTAGTCAAACAACGTAGAGCCACTTACTGCTACATCAGCCACTTACTGGTTAAATCAGCTTCACAGACAGTGTTACATCTATGGTTTTTGAGACCATGGCTCAATGGTGTAAATTAGCCTCTATATGTTTAGTGGTTCATGTCCTCTTTAAATGTTTAATAAAAAGTTTTTTTTAGCCCACACCGGTTGGAGCCATCTTACTGATGTATTTGTGGATGTTTGTTGTCTCATCCTGGACTGTGGTGCTGACACTCACCAGTCCCTGGCCTCCTTCCTTCCACTTTGTGTACAGCCTCAGGGTGCTGGACTTGGGGTGAAACCCTCAATGCATGGTCAGGAGCTTCCTTGTCTTGATGTCAGTGGCTTCTATCTCCTCCTTTGGCCCACTTATTCCAGCAGGGTACCTGATCATGGGCAGGGCATAGGTGTTGATACCCCGGATCTTGTTCTTACCGTTCAGCTGACTTCTCGGGACTTGCCTGACCCTCTGCAGGTACTTGGTGGTTGCAGCTTTTCTAGCGACCTCTTCATGGTTCCTATTTACCTGTGGTGCCCCCAGGTGTAGCTGTCCTCTATGTCTGCAATATTGCCTTCTGGTAGTTCGATCCCCTCAGTTATGACTACCTTCCCTCTCTTTGTTACCATCCGACTACACTTCTCCAGTCCGAACGACATTCCAATGTCATTGCTGTATAGCCTGGTAGTGTGGATCAGTGAATCAATGTCTCGTTCACTCTTGGCATACAGCTTGGCTGGTTCTGTAAAGAAAAGTAGAGATGGACCGATCCGATATTACATATCGGTATCGGTCCGATACTGACTTACATTACTGGATCGGATATCGGAGAGAAATAAAAAATGTA
Source organism: Astatotilapia calliptera (assembly GCF_964374335.1). Classification (NCBI taxonomy): domain Eukaryota; kingdom Metazoa; phylum Chordata; class Actinopteri; order Cichliformes; family Cichlidae; genus Astatotilapia; species Astatotilapia calliptera. The sequence continues at coordinate 6,834,097 of NC_137431.1, read as the reverse complement.
ATCCGATCCTTTAAATATCAAAAAAGCACCTCACAAAACTTGCGACACGGCGTAACTCAGCTCATAACCGTAGCACGTGGGAGCAGTGTGCTCACGTTGTTATGTTACTGCTTAGTTAATTTCATGTTTTAAATGTTAGTAAGTGCGCCGCCCTGCGGTCCCTTTAAGTCGATATTTTGTGACAGTAGAAGAAGAGTTAGACAGGAAGTTCATGTTTTCTTGCGATACTGCTTCAAGATGGCTGCTCCACATTCGTGTCCTTCTTTGGGTGTTTGTTAAAGCATTGTCTGTAAGTACTCAATGGTAAAAGCAACGAGGCACTCAAAGTGCTGTCTTTATGTGTGATGGACCACAGTTAGCAAGTTTTCTATGTGCTATTCATATGTAAATGAGATCGCCAGTTCATATGCTAATTAACGGTGCTAATCGTCATGTTAGCTCTTCAAATGCATTGTTAGATCATTGGCACATGTTGTTGTTAACAGTACAGATTATTAATGTACATTTCCACATATGTTTTATTGTTACAGTTTCACAAAATGAAAGAACCAGTAAACTTCTCAAGATCTCATCTATTGTCTGGAGTTCCTGGGTTCATGTTTAGCTGTGTGGATAGCTAGTCAGACTTCTAGCGAGGCCATTTACACACGTGATAGAGCGGCTGTGTGTATTTGTAGCCTCACTACCAAACCAGCATTTCATCTGGAGGAAGTGATCCCAGAGAGAAGTAGAGCAAGTGTATAAGTTCATCTCTGAATGTTTGTAAAAGCATTCCCGCGTTAAGCTTAACAACCGATATATGGAGCGACTGCCTCTTCTCTCTCCCTCCCCTTCCTGCTGCTACCTCACTCATGAAACTGATCAATGATCAGCTGATCGTCTGTGAAGGTTCTCAGTCATCCCGGTCATCGTAGTCAAAGGAGCTTGCAAAGAAAAGCGTCTGGACTTCTTTAAGTTGCTTGAAGACGTTTCACCTCTCATCCGAGAGGTGGCTCTCATACAGAAGAGCCACCTCCACAGGACAAGACTCAGCAGTCCATCTGCATCTTAAGGATAAAGGACACTCTTTCGAGGATGCCAATGTTCACATTTTGGACAGAGAGGACAGATGGTTTGAAAGAGGAGTGAAAGAAGCCATCTATGTCCACTGTGAGCGGCCATCTTTGAACAGAGGCGGGGGTTTACGACACCAACTCTCTGCCATCTATAATCCAGTTTTGAGATCCCTCCCCAGACGCCTTAACGCCCACTCACATCCTGGGCCATCTGACCTCAGGAATTTGCATGATAAGGTGGGGCCAGGTTTCACAATGAACATACCTGAAACTCTGGCTGATTGGGACCCACACCCAGTTTCACACCTTGGCTCAGGCGATTAGAGGATCATCAGGGGGTCCTTTTGTCCCTCTGTGGGGGGTTACTCCCACTAGGTTTATATCTGGGACTCTCCACCATTTGACCTTAGAACTGAAGAAGCTTCTCGGATGAGAGGTGAAACGTCTTCAAGCAACTTAAAGAAGTCCAGACGCTTTTCTTTGCACGCTCCTTTGACGATCAGCTGATCGGCTTTTCTGTCGCGAGTTCATCTCTCTTGCTTGTTTTTGACCCACTTCATGCCAGAAAGAGGAAACCAGCGGCTGAACAACAGCAGCACGTTTTTACCTTGATAAGCTGTTGTTAGAATTTATTTAATATTACTTTCTACACCAGGATCATTTTCTACGTAGCTGACGGCTGGTAACTGTGCAGGGGCGGATCTAGCAAAGTTTAGCCAGGGGGGCCGATAGGGCATTAACAGGGAAAAAGGGGGCACAAAGACATACTTTTCTTTCTTATTCTCTGACCAAGTTATTCTCTGAACTGCAACCAACTTCAAAAAAAGTGTGCCAGCTACTGAAATTAGCTGTGGACTTGACTCCACAACAAAAAGAAGTGAAAAATCATCTCAAAAGATTCATCAGAGAGCTGGATAACATTAAACTTCAGAAATGTATGCGTTTCTGCACCGGATCTGACCTTATAGTAACAAACAGTATTTATGTAGAATTTCAAGATATGACAGAGTTTACAAGAAGACTGCAATTTTTAGTTAACGTAGGTTAAGGTATCAAAGTTTGGCATTTGTTATTGATTACAAAGGTTCCATTTAAAGTTGGTGAAAATATTTTTTAAAATTCCAGTATTTTCTTAATGTCATATTGTTTCTAAGCATACCTGTTATTCATCCATCAAATTGATTCAAGCTGCTTAAATGATTCAGTCTGTTTTGAAGACGGTTATTGATTACTGAGATCATAAATAAACAGTCACGTATACAGAGACACACAGTGCTTTAACTGTTACGACACACCCACACGCACACTCACTCACGTACGTACACACATACACACAGGTACGCGCACACAGTCACTCACGTGCACTCACATAGACACACGGGTACGCGCACACACAGGCACTCACGTGCTTGTGCATACACACACAGACACACGGAGTTTGCAGCACACCATGGGGGTTTTATGATGGGGTCACTTCTATAATGCTGGCTGTAACTAACAAAGACGTGGAAGATCTGCAGAGGGACACCGGCCTGGCACATCTCCCTTTCTAGAAGATGCATGCTTAAATGAAGATGAATAAAGATGAATAAAGGTTTTGTGAAATAACTACTGGGTTCCGGTGCCATCTCTGGATGCCCGGGGAATAAAAGAACCAGGGTAAAATTGATTTCTCAACAAGACTCAAGCGTTTTGTATCACTGTACATTGAAGCTTTTTATTACAAACAATTTACAATACTGAAAAAATGACAGGAAGTATTGTTTTCTGAAGTAACAAAGCAAAAGACCGCTGTCTCTCTTCAGTTGCTGAAATACTCCACAAGAGACCCGAGTCATGACAGCAAATTGTCAGGGGTTGCTGAGTGGATGTGGAGAAAAGGACTCAAACGCAGGACTCACAGTGAAGATGCAGGATGTTTATTGTGAGGGACGAATGACGAAAACAGGAGATGGCTGACTGACTGACTGACTGACTGACTGACTGACTGACTGACTGACTGACTGACTGATCTGAACTTGGGAGGCAAACATGGGGCATAGACAGCAGTGACAACATTAATGACGCGACGCCGACCAAGAGAGAACTGAGGACTTAAATACACTGGCTGAACAATGACTGATAGGTGACAGGTGAGTGAGCAGCTGAACACAATTGAACTAACGATGCATGGAATAAGAACTAGAACATAATGCACACAGAGTAACGTAACACAAAACAGGAAGTGGAACGTACAGAGGATAAACAGTGAACATGAACTGAAAATACTGGGTCAACGACCCAGAAACCCTGACACAAATGTGCTTCTGTTTGTTTTTTAACATGCTGTAGTTGCCTGACTGAACATATAAGTCCTGTGCACATAAAGTAAAACTATTGATGAAAAATGTTCACCTCGAACGAGCAAATCCCAGACAAAATGTAGTAAAATATTTAAATCGTGTTGAACATTAAATTGTGTATATATATCAGTAAAAATCACCCTTTCTATGGCCATTTTTCATTAGTTTTCAATTCAGTCAAATGCTTTCTTGTATTGCTAGGTTGCACATTTTTGTATAACACATCCTCCTCTTCACCAAGATTCTAGAGGAGATAGTTGCTATGTGTTGACGTTTCTGGAAAAACAGTAAAATCACTTAAGTCCTTTTCCATGACTGACTCACTGTGTCCTTGTTTATGAACAGATCTAGAAAAAGAGAGACAGGGACATGAGCTCTGAACTGTAAGCATGGTCTGCTTCTTTTGTGTCCGGTGAAGGAGCAAACAATGGAGAGGGCGGTGATGTTCCATCATTCATGTTGTGTATAGACACAACCTGTGGTAGGCTACTTTGCATTTCAGAGGTTTCTGTGTTGTTATCCTCTTTGTAGTCTTGCAGTCTTATAGTTTTCCTCTGTTGGTGGCTGCTGCTGAGACTTTCATCATCTGAAAGTGTAACCCAGTGTTAATTTGGTTATCTGATATTGTGTGATATTCAGTATTTATGTATATATCTATATTGGGTGTTCAGTTATAAAATGTTCTTCAATGATTTTGAGTTTTTTTTATTGCTATTGGTTTGCGGCTGCTTTACGACAGTCGACTGTGGTAGTACATCCTAGCGGGAGGGGTTACGAGCTCACGTGGCTTGTAGCTGTGCCAGAGAGCAAGCTTTGGTGAGCTAGCGGGGAATATCTCCTTCTGCAGTAGCCTTAAAAAAGACTATTGTTCGTTCTCCTGCCAGACGCCTCGCTGCTGTGTTGCCTTACTGCTGTGCTGCCTTACTGCCTTACTACCGTGGTGTCTCGCTGGTGCCATTAAAGGACCGGCGGCTGCCATCCATTCATCCATCCGGACCTCGATTATTTGGACCGAAGTACTCACACACACGCCCGCACTCAGTGCCATACACTCTCTTTATTTTGCTGGCCAGCTAACACCATTGTTTTTTGTTTTTTTTGTTTTGTTTTTGCATTCACAAAGACTATCCAAAGACATTTTGGTTATTGTCAAATAGACACTCTCTGATTACGGACTGAGGAGGTTGTGGTGTTACAACCCCAGGACTGAGAAAAAAAAGACTCTTTACATAATATATTCACTTGTCTCCTGGTTAGGAGAAGTGGCTATTGATGGAAATATTTTTTTTCTTCTTCTTGTCTTTGTTTACATTGTATCCCAGAGAAGTTTTAAGTTGTTCAGGTTGAAACATTTGCCCTTAGAGTTGGTTAAGTTTCCTTTGATGTATCAGTGTCAAGCTGATGTTTAAGAGGGTATGTTAAGGACAGATGTGCTCCAGTCCATCAATCCTTTAAAGTGCTGGACACCGATGGTAAATTGCCATCAGACCCTAAATAAATTGTCCTCTGCTGTCATCCATATTGCTTCACTCATTCTTTGTTGAGTAGATGTATTGGTTACAAAAGCACCAAGTTCAAGTAGGCCTGATTCTCTCATAATTTGGAAGAGTTTGTCAAGGCTATGTGAGACTTCAGTGCCACTGTTTTGGCTGGCCTGGGATAAGAGATGGGTGTGCTGATGTAACTGAGTAATTTCTCTCTCTATAGCAACATTCTGCTTTAGCAGCTCCTTGGTGCGTAGTGTAATAGCCAGCAGGCCCAACTGGTTGAGAATCTCTGCTGTGTTGAGGAACCTGCGCTGACGTGTGGAAGAGCTGTCTGGAGCTAGGTGATATGGACTGTGAGCTGTTGAAGTGGGAGATGAAGAGGAAGGAGAGGAGGATAGGGGAGAAAAGGAAGAAGGTGAAGAGGGTATGTGGGACCTCGAGATGGACAGTGAGCCTAATCTTTCAGAGCTGGAGTTTTTGTGACAGTGGCGGGACTTGTGTTGGGTTTTAGATGAGGCATAACTGGGCAGCAGGCAGTGAGATAAGTTGAGGATAGAACTGTGTCCTCCTCTGACTTTATGTTGGAAATGGACTTTGTTGTGGACAGGGTTTTTCAAACCAGAAGAAAAATAAACAAACAAACACAAGATGTAGAGGAGGTTATGGTCAAAAAGAGATAAGTTGTAGGGCACAAAAACAATCATATACACATCATCTATGCATTGACATGGAAATGTATTACATATACTGGGACAAATGATCAAATTAGCAATTTTAAAATGAAAGAATGATCAAAAACAGTCTAAAAATATTCAAATCCAGTTTAACCTTATTTTCTATCTGAAAAATAAAGCAAACACATTGTATATTGTGTGCTTAGCACCGAATATTGGCCCAAAAAGGTTTGAAACTAACTGATGAGGAAAGTCAAGATTTCAGAAGCTAGAGATAGCTAGGGTGATAACTAGGCTAATGGCTAAAAGTACTATTCTCAGAAATTGGTTAAGACCAAATCAGAACTAAAATTATTATGAATATTTAACAATGCAACACACTAGAATGGCGAAAAAATAAATACACCTCCACATTTATTATATCTTCAGATCCAGTCAGTTACATCCAGTGGTTCCAGATTAACTACCAAATATTAAAACCTGTTCGACTTATTCAGACCTCTGACATCAAGAGTCAGGTGTCTCTATATGTGTGCGCAGTTTGTAGCGGCATCTTAATAGATCTAATGAGGTTTCTAAGGGCACTAAAGGATGGGATTTAAAAACAAAAGAGTTTTAAAGCACTTTGAGGCCACTGTTGTTCTGATTTGGTGCTGTACAAATAAGATGGAATTGAAATGAAATGATCTTCTACTTATTTAAAAGTCAATCATTGGGCTGTAAGGAAACTAATCCAGATTTGGTGCAGATTCTGGATCTGTTGAGGACTAGCCACTCCAGCAAATGTAAAATAAAAACAGACTGTTGTGATGCAAAGGAAAGTCTAAAACACTTCTATTCTCTAAACACAATTTATAACTCAGCATTTAGAGGGGTTTCCATTTCAAACCAAATCCCCCCCCTCCCTCCAAAAAAAAGTTGGGACACTGGGTAAAATGCAAATAAAACAAAATACAATGATTTGTAAATGTAATAAACTTCAACAACACAGAAAAATGTTTAAAATAAAAAAAAAGTACCATTTCAAGAAAAAAAAGCACATCAATCAATCAATCAATCAATCAATCAATCAATCAATCAATCAATCAATCAATCAATCAATCAATCAATCTTTATAAAGCCCTTTTCATACAAAGATGTAGCACAAAGTGCTTTACATGGTTAAAAGCAGCCCACCCCACCCTGCCCTCCAACTCACTCTCCACACTCTCATTAACATAAACGATCATGGATACATAACCCCCCCCCCCCAACGCACACACACACACACACACACACACACACACACACACACACACACACACACACACTTAAAAAGTAAAATTGGGCTGGGCACACATGAGCCAAGTGAGGAAACACTATCACGGGGAGCCATGTGCACCGGGAGCCGGTCACAGACCGCAGCCTCCAGGCTGGGCACACAGCAGGAGGGAGGCAAAGAAGCCCCCCAGCCAGGCTGAGAAGACCCACAGAGCCCCAGCAGCCACGGTCGATCACAGCCCCGGTGCAGAGAGCCCCCTCCGAGGAAACACTGGAGATATGACCTAATAAGAGTATATACAGAATAAAAATAAATAAATAAATAAAATAAATAAGAATGGGATACAATATAAATATAAATAGAGTAAGAAGATAAAAAATGAATAAGAATAAAATCAATAAATATTAGGTAAAATCTAAATTAATAAAAAAAATTAATCAAAAGGCCAGTGCCTGAGGACCTCAAGGTCCGCGAGGGTTCATATGGTAAAAGCAAATCTGAGAGATAAGAAGGCCCAAGACCATTAAGACATTTAAAAACCAATCCTGATCCTGAAACACACAGGGAGCCAATGCAGCAATTCTAAAACCGGTGTAATGTGGGCCCGCATTACACCGGCCTGAGAGAGAATAGGGCGGACCCTGGCTATATTTTTAAGATATTTTTTAGATGATAAAATCCAATTTTGGTAACATGTTTAATATGTGGGATAAAACCAAGCTCAGAGTCAAAAATAACACCCAGGTTTTTCACTTGTAGTGAAGGGCATAGTGAAAATGCCTGTAATTTAGACAAGAGTTTCTCTCTCTGAGCCTCAGGACCAATGATTAAAACTTCAGTTTTGTCCTGGTTAAGCTGTAAAAAAAAACACACATTTACCACTGTGCAGCATGTCGTCTTAAATGTCTGGGAACTAAAACCAGTTGTTGAACGTTTTGGAGAGGAAAGCTAATAGAATTCTAGCTGCTCAACAGTCCTGGGTTGTCTTTGTTGTATTTTTCATTTCATGATGTGCCAAATGCTTTCAACTGGTGAAAGGCTTGGACTGGACAATTCAGGAACAAAAATGTATTTTCTAAAAACCCATTGTATTGTTATACCTGCAGTATTTGGTTTACCATTGTGTTGCTGAAGTATTCAATGACAAAAAATCATAAGCGTCCTATATTGATGGGAGTTGACGAGAGTTCTCTATATTCTCAAAATCTTTTAATGATACTATGCACTGTAGATGATGACATATCCAAAGTCCAAAGATCAGCAGCCTAGCACTTCCTTTTAAAGACCTGAGCACCAGAGAACCACCTTGGAGAGCAGTAAAAGAGGTGGTAAAGAATGCTGAAGCGTCAGAACGAGTGGCCTGCCTTACACATACTGAAAGAAATACTCAATTTTGCTGCACAGACTTTGTGCCAAAAGAGTAGGGATTTTCTAAGATTTGCCAATTTTGAGCTAAGATTTTCTTTTCAGGCTTGGAAACACAGATTACAACATACCCGAAGGAGAATGGTATGGGCTCAAAATGTGGTCATAAATATTTTGTACTTGTAAATCAGTTTTGTATGTGTAAAAAGAATTTGTGTATGTGTACAGCGTTTTCCCCAAGGAAAAACGCAGTGTTTTGAAAATGCTCTCGAAAACTTATATATTTCAAAACGGAGCTGTCCCGTCACAGTGTGGACACTCGAAAATGCAGACTTTCTAAAACGATGACACATTTTAGTCATGTGATGTAGTCATGTGACCAATTAAACAAAGATAGCGGAGTGCATTATACAGCAGTTGTTTCTCAGTTGTTTTTTTTATGTGGACGCGCAACTCTGTGAAAACTACTTAAAACGGTAGGGTGGACGCAGAGCGTTTTCAAACGAAAACGCCGTTTTCAAATATATCCAGGGTAGTGTGGACATAGCCTGAGCATTTCTTCTTCAGTCACCTTTCTCACTCACTATATGTTAATAGATCTCTCTGCATTGAACCTCTGGCTCTCTTCCACAGCATGTCTTTTATCCTGTCTTCCTTCTCAAACCCCAACCGGTCGCAGCAGATGGTCGCCCATCAGGGAAGGGTGGTCATCTGTTCTGCCGGAGGTTTCTTTCTGTTAAAAGGGAGTTTTTCCTTCCACTGTCGTCAAAGTGCTTGCTCATAGTCATGTGGCGTCATGTTATTGTTGGGGTTTTCTCTGCATGTAGGGTCTACTTTACAATATAAAGCACCTTGAGGCGACTGTTGTTGTGATTTGGTGCAGTACAATTGAATTGTAAAAGTACCAATGTTCTGCATTAAAATATACCTAAAATGCTATATAATTGTTGAGTCATTAAAGTGTACACCACAGCTGGAACTAATTTACTGTAGCTAAATTATACAATAATTTATTAACTGATTTATATTTTATATTAATCCATTCATGCTCATGTTCTTATGCTAGGAGGCTGGAACCTATCGCAGCTACCATATGGTCAGTGTGAAGGTACACCCTGGTCAGGTCGCCAGCCTGTTGCGGTGCTACAGAGAGACAGACAGCCATTCACACCCATATTCACACCTATGGGCAATTTAGAATCACCAGTTATTCTTGGTGACTCCAGTAAATGCATGTCTTTTGACTGTGGGAGGAAGCCGTAGTACCTGGAGAGAACCCACGCAGACACAGCGAGAACATGCAAACTCCACACAGAAAGCTCAAAGCTCAGATGGTAGATTCAACCCCAGGACCTTCTTGCTGTAGCTTAACAGTGCTAACCACCATACCATCATGTTACCCTCATGTTAGTCTAACTCTGCTAAATAGGATTAGAGCTTTTATTGGAGTTCATAGTGAAACATTTGCCTATGTACAGTTTATCTTTATATGAATAAATTAAAAATCACAATGAAAGAGTTGAACTGTGATACACACCAGTAACTTACCGGCTTAAAGATTTGTTCACTTTAAAAACAAAGTTTGCCAGTTTAACTACATCTGTTATTTTTACTGTGTAACATTGGATGTACTGATTCATCACTGGCTTCACTTTGATACTGAAAATCTTAAAAATCATAGAAGTCAGTAGTAATATACCTGTACCTCTTTTTTCAACTTTTCAATATGAATGAAGGCTGAAAACTGATTAGATTAATGTCTGATGATCTTTTCCGTGCTTCTTCAAGTTTGTAACACCGAACATATTAAAGGATGATATAAGGTTCACAGGAAGAGTTTAATTAGACACACTTACTATTTTTCTTTATACTCTTTCTTTCTTGACATGTTTAATATGCTTACTATCAGAGGAGATAATGACCCTTGTGTAGTTTAAAAAAGTTTTATTTAATCAAACTGTAATGTTGTTGAACTCTGACGGACGTGTCTTTTAATCTTGTCAACAGTCCTTAATCACCTAAATCTGCCATTTATCATCTTGTAAAATGTTCCCTCTGCTTCTGTTGCACATCTCCTGTGTCCTGTGCAGGTGGTCCAACCCCTGCCTGCCTCCTTAAACTGGGGTGTTTAAATCTCTTTACCTCTGTTGTGAACTTCACACAAAGTTTGTGGTAACAAAATCAAACTGAGGAGGATCTCGTTTGAAAAAAAAAAACACACAGTCACGAGACAAAATAAAAACAGACTGCTCAAAGCAGAGCCCTCGCAGCTGGTAGTACAAAAACACAGTGACAACATGCGTATTAGATATCCTCAGTGCCAAAAGCCTAAATATGAAAAAAGGTGGGATCACCAAGAATATCCTAAAAACGGCGTTGAGGTGTGTGTTACAGTGAAAAAAACAAAAAGCAGCCAAATTTTCATCTGAAAATGTTGAATTTTAGTAAAAACAATGCTCTGTAGTTTGATACTGTCGTTACAGACAAAGCAGATGTTTAAAGCCTTTGGACGCTCATTTGAAATGCACTCATTCTCCTTATCAGCTGGAAACATTAAAGCCGTAAAATGACTTTTTCGAACGGATAAAAACTATTGAACAAACAGCAATGTTGAGCCTGTTCCAAAATTTGAATGTACATGTGTTGAAGGTGCGGGTCTTGTTGAATTATTAAACATACTTTCTTTAATTTTTCGAGCCACAAAAACAACAACTTTTAATTTTCTTCTGCTTGAGTATCGACCTCGGGTAGCTCTACTTATCATTGCTCAGTCAGTTGTCTGTTTGTGCTACTTTTTTCAAGGAGCAGCGGATTACTGGTAAGGGTGACTTTATGTGTTTAGTTACTTAAGTGGAAGTACTGTGGATAGTTTTACCTTACATACATAGAACTGCCAGTACAGCTTCTGAGGTAACTGTTTACAAAATGTTATAATCTATCCAAAGGTTCTTTGCAATTTTACATTGATAAACATTATCCTTAACACATTTGGCCCACATAAAGTACTATGGCCATCACACTGTCATTTAGAATTGTTTAAATAACTCGTGTCTTAAGTCCTTCCATCAAACAGGAAATAAAAAAAGTCGCATGGTTCACTTTTATATCACAAAATGTTAGAAATATAAGTCGTTCATAACAAACTGAAAGGCTGGGAGTTTAAAATGCAAACCGATGGAAGCAGAAGTAGAAGACTATAATGTCACAGAGCACACTGTGTCTATTATTGTTTAGACATGTATAAATAAGAGCTTGATAAAGATGCTTAATTTCTTAACAAATAAACAGGTGGAGTGATCTTTATCAAAAGTGGATGTTGCATCTGTGGCTAAACCCCTGTACCCAAAAACTTTAAAAATCTAGTGTGTGTGAGGCTGTGTAAGTAAAGCTTGCCCTTCACACCCGCGTGTAACAAACCATTTGTTGGGGGGTTGTGGATTTGTCACCTCAGCATTGTGAAAGTGGGGAAACATGTTTCTGGCTGTGCATAAGATTTCTGCTTACAACTTAGAATCTCAGTTCTAAATGAAATTCAGATGTTTTTTTTAAGTATGGCTAATGTATTATTTGACTTCTAAGGCACACACACACACACACACACACACACACACACACACACACACACACACACACACACACACGAACAACAACAACAACACAGAGAAGAAGAAGAGGGGGTCGTTTTACTACGCATCATAAAAACGCTATCATTCATCTTCCAACTGTATCTTTCTGTTCTGTCTTTAGAATCATTGGTTGTTTACTGAGCCGTACTTTGGGAGTCATACTGTTGTGATACTGGGGAAAAAGGGTAAGGTCTGATAGACTAAACCCTTACACACATAACTTGAAAAACCTAAAGAGTGTGTGAGACTGCTAGCTGTGTTGTTCAGCAATAAACTTATCTACAAATGTGTTAGTAAAGAGTGACTTGTACTTCTGTCCCATTAAGCAATGGTTTAACAAATTTCACTGCAAACTATAAAAGGAATCTGGATTTATATAGAACATAGTAGTGCAGGAAACACTAGTATGTGTCTATGGAACAAATCTCCTTCAGCGTTCAAATGACCAAAGTGAGGCCTACAGGCGTTTCTCTCAGTTGGTTGTGTTCAGGGAAAAAGCAGCTAAATACACTGTGACTGCTCCACATTGTTAGTGAGTTAACTCTGGATATCTGTAGGTTTTGTCAAACTTGGAGTGAACAAAAGCAGAAAAACAGTAAAAGATGCAGACAGTGAAAGTCTGGTTTATTTCATGAACACAATGAAACATTTTACAGTCCACAGAGCAAAGTAGCATACATGATAAATAGATACACATAACACGGTCAGTGAGAAGTAAAACTCGTCGTCTTACCACATGTTATATTCTGTAAACTTAAAATAAACCACAGAAATTAGAGTTTAGTGTTTTAAAGTCATTATTAAAAACATGAGTCAACATTACTGAAGTGACACTTTAACGATGCTTCATATCACAGTCTTTATGATGATAAAACATGTTCTCTCATTAGTAGTTGTCTGCGCTGTCACTTGTCATGAAAATGTCCTGAGTCAGGGTTCCTCTTCAATTACCATTGATCATTAATAGGACGCACAAAAGATTTGTTACATTATCCCCATAAACAACACACTTTTATAGAAATCATTGTGACACAAATATTTAGATTCTTGCTTCACAATGTGCACGAACTCAAAATCTTTAGCTTCATATTTATAAAGTATCGCAAAGAATACATTTATACCATTGTATGAGCTACACTTCTTGTAAAAAACTGCTTGGTAATGCGTTTGAGAAAAGCTCCTGCTGTGACCTTCCTTCTGTGAGGGCACACACACTCACGCACACACACACACAGAGAGAGAGAGAGAGAGAGAGGGGGGGGGAGATCATTAATACAAAGGATTGGAGCCGTTTTTGGATTTTCACTTGTTGTTGGCTTTAATATGAACAGTCACATGAAATTCATTCCAGTTTTTTTTTTTGCCTTTGCTTCAATTAAGATGTTTCTTTAAATCTACAACAGCTTCCTTTTCAAAAAAGTTTACTGACATAGTAAGGAAGTAGCTAGGGACCTCAGTAAGTATGAGCAACAATAGCTTAGGGACAGTTTCTACAATAAATAGGATTTCATCATCTGCTGTTCGTCAAAAAGTGCCATTAAAACAATTCAGCGGACCCTCAGAGTGCGGATACAAACTGTTTTCAGCTGTAGAGGTAGAGGTACTCTTCATGTACTTATCAACATACAGTTTAGCGGAGTGGATTAGAGTGCATTGGTGCTTGGTCCTCTTTTATTTAGCACGGTTATACCATTGTGAATTTAGCTATACGAATATGCTCAAGAGTCTATCATATGTTTGACATGCAACTAAAAATTCGAAAATATATATTTTTTAAATCAGTAACTTTGCAAATTTAGAGGAATTGTTTTCGGACAACATATGTCTCACATTTTAAACAGGGTTTGAATAATCAGCACTGACATACAGACATTTATGCCCTGGGTATAACAGACATGCTTACCTTGTGAAAGGCCCTCGGATTTCTTGGAGCAGAGAAACACTCTGTGTTGTTGCTTTTCTCTATTGTATAAGCAGCGCCCGACTGTCAGAAACGCTCTGTGCTGGTAGCAAAGTCGGCTCCAACGCACATTCAGGTGAAAAAACAACAAGTTAAAACGCTATACCTTGCGGCAGTTGTGAAGTGCTGAGGAAAATACTGTGTGTCTGATGGGGTGTTTTTATATAGGTGGGGCTACTTTCAGTTGACCTCTGAGATGTAGAGATAAAAGAGCATGATGAAAGGAAGAAAGGTGGCAGGCCTTTGGAGACTCTGTTGGACATGGTTTCTGCTGGCCTCTGACATGATAAGACTAGTTGCATTAAAGCCATTAACTGTTTGTGTATATACACCTTTGGGCTGGGATGCTCTTGATAAGGAGCCTCTTTTGTTTGCTTCATGACTTCTTTTGCAGACTGTTGGGAGCCTAGCTGCACCCCCTCTGTCTAACTGTTACAGAGTGTGGGAATATGTGTTTTTTAGAAGTATCACAGCTTATTTCTAAAAGAATACATGTTGTTTGCGGTGCTCTATTTAAAACTATTGGCCTGTGAAACTTTTAGAAAAGTGAAATGCCCCTAAAGTAGTTAAATCATCTATGTGTAATCATCGAGTCTAACTGTTGCAGACTAGTAGATAATTATAAGACTAGCTGCATTAAAGCCACATTGAGGTTGATACAGCTCTAGTGTGAATATGTACTTTTAGAAGGAGCACAGTTTATTTCTAAAGGGATACATGTTGTTTGTGGTGCTCTATTTAAAAAAAAAAACTACTAGCCTGTGAAACTATTAGAAAAGTGAAATCTTCCTAAACTAGCTAAATTAAATGCTGTGTGGGAATACACGGTTTTTAGAAGTATCACTGTTTATTTCTAAAGGAATACCTGTTATTTGCTCCTAAATAGCACTGAAGAAAATGCAAAAGGCTCCTAACTAGTTAAAATACCCCTAAAGTAGCTAAATTAAATCACCTATGTCTAAATAACAGAACTCTGAGACCTATACAATCCTTTAAAAAGAGTGTGAAATGCCACTAAAGTAGTTAAATCAGCTATGTGTAATCAGCGAGTCTAACTGTTGCAGACTAGTAGATAATTATAAGACTAGTTGCATTAAAGCCACATTGAGGTTGATACAGCGCTAGTGTGAATATGTACTTTTAGAAGTATCACAGTTTATTTCTAAAGGGAAACATGTTGTTTGTGGTGCTCTATTTAAAAACTACTAGCCTGTGAAACTATTAGAAAAGTGAAATCTTCCTAAACTAGCTAAATTAAATGCTGTGTGGGAATACACGGTTTTTAAAAGTATCACTGTTTATTTCTAAAGGGATACCTGTTATTTGCGGCCCTCTGTTTGAAAACTATTTGCTCCTAAATAGCACTGAAGAAAATGCAAAAGGCTCCTAACTAGTTAAAATACCCCTAAAGTAGTTCAATTAAATCACCTATGTCTAAATAACAGAACTCTGAGACCTATACAATCCTTTAAAAAGAGTTTAATTAAAACACATTATGGTTTCATTAAATAATACTCTATTAAACACATGTGAACTCATATGACCCCTGGACACGCATGCACGTGCAAAAAGTCCGTTCTCGCGCACGTGCACACGCACATGGACGCGGAGGGGGATAGGGGAGGGGGGAAAATGCCCTCGGGGTGGGGGGTGTGGGGGGAGAGGGGTGTGGGGTGGGCGGGGGGTGGGGGGGGGAATGCCCTCGGGGGGGGGGCAAAAAGAGGTACAGGTATATTACTACTGAAGTCCAAGGCAGCGCCACCAGTCACTATACATGCAGTTACATGTGTTTCCTGCCATATTGAAATTTTTTTTTAAAAGAAAACATTTCCAAAATGCAAAAATATATAAATAATCTCAAGTGCAGTCAAATGTCAAAGTCAATAAAACAAGAGATATATGGAATTTAAACTAAGACATTACAAATTTACATTTATTCTATCTTCTTGGAAGGCTTTCTGACATTAATAGAAGACAAGGTTTTGTACTTCTGAAAACAGACGGTATGATTGTGTAGACATTAATTAATATTAATAGCAATTCAGTGTCTGATGTAACAACCCTCAGATCAGTAGGTCAAGAGTTTAACAGCCCATGTAAATTTTTATTGGCTTGTGAAAAAAAGCTGTTAAATATTAATCCAATTTTTTTTTCTATTATTTCACTTTCAATCTGAAAGATTTTATGAAACCCTATGAAACAGATATTACAGTACAGGTGCGACTGGCTTAGAAACACAAGTCTTCTGTGGCTTTGTCCCAATCCAGCGACCGCACGCTTCGGAGTACGCATTTTGAGACCTATCTATGAGGCTATCACAATCCGAAGTGTACTCCAAATGCAGCCTCCAAATGCAGCCTCCAAATGTGCGGGCGGCCAAAGAGTAAACTTTCAAAAGTACTGAATATTATGTCACTTATTTGTGTGCAAATGTTTAATAATGAAGAACATTAATAACCCTCCTGCCATCCTTTAAAAAACTCACACCCATCACCCTAGGGACCATTCTCAGCCACGCCATAAAAAGACCATATATCCATATTTTATTCCACTTTAAATTAGCCAACCTTGTAAAACTACTTCTCCCTGAAATATTCATGTAAAGTTTTAATTATATTTTCGTTGTTTTAACCCTTCAAATCCCAGTGTTATTACATGAGCGCCCTGTGTTATAAGCCCCAAAAACCAAAAAACGAAACTAAATATTTCCACAAAAAACCAGTTGAAGTAATATGTGATTGTCATTATAAGTAGGCCTTTAGATGGACCAAAGATTGGCACCAACATATATTTTGACCTGCCATTATTTTTTTTGCATTTTTTTTGCAATTTAAAAATTAAAACTTCAAGGCCCTGAGTCTTCATTGACATCCAAGAAAAGAAGAAAAAATAAAATCATATGATGATAATTTGGGGTTGAAAAATAGCGTTTATAATGGAAGTCAATGGGCAGAAAATGGTCCCCAGGGTGATGGGTGTGGGGATTTCTGCTGCTCAGCCATTTTAGGCTGATTTAAGGAATTCACACTGGAATATTAACATTGACAGGTAAAAACTATCCTGTGGCAAGTTTGGTTATATTCCACTGAACACAGTGGAAATGGCAGCCATTTAACACATAGCAGTGGCACAAAAAGGTCCCAAGAAGGCAGGAAGGTTAAAACATGACTGTTGGCCACATGTCAGCAAAGTTATGTGACATCAGTGACGTTTGTACTTTCAGCGTTAACTTGGTTTTAAAGCCTTTACTTTAAAAGCAAAACAGACTTTAATGTTTGTTTGAACGAGCTGACGGTTCACTCGTTAAGCTGAAAGAAAGATGCTTTAATCACAGGAGTCACACATGTGTCCACTGTACCATCTGGGAACTCTTCTTGTTTAGCACTCGTAATAACACAAACACTAAATCCTCCTTCTCTTGTGTTGTTTTGTAGCAGTGTATACACCTGAGACTGTCACCTGTCCGTCTGTCCTGCACTCGCTCTCTCTTTTTCTTTCTCTCTGATTGTGTAATAAAAGTATGAACATGTATTTATTTCAAACTTGTGTTTGAATCCTGCAGCTTATCACAAATTTGATTTCAATGTGTGACAACTGCAAGTGTCCAGAGTGAGGACAGACTGAGGGACCCACTGCTGCACATCATCTGTGAGGCTTTGCACCCCTGATGATCCACCAGGACAAACTCAGCAGTGTGTGAGGAAGAGGAGGAGGAAGAGCCAGCACTAGCTGACAGATGGAGAGAATAGACAGACTGTTCCCTGTTTGTGAAGGACTGCTAGAAAAGTTTAAAATCACTAACTGTCTGTCCTGAATCAGTCTTATTAGGTAATGTTCAAATAATTTTATCATTCCAGTGTTTTCAGTGTGGGAGAAAGTACTCAGGGCCTTCAGGTTACACACTATGAAAGGCAGCAACAAGTTTAATATTCAGAAACCTAAAGTATGTATCAGCAGCAGAATGGAGCTAAAAATAAATGTCCATGTTTGTTTCAGTTCTATGAATCTTTGAGTATTTTGGATTAGCAGCACTGCTGTGTTTGTTGCATCATATTGCTGTAATTGTTTATATGCTTTATATATTCTGAGGTAAGTTGATCTATAGTGTTACATCATATTCTATACGGATGTTATGTGTTTGTATACTTTCTGCCCAGTTTGACCCATTTAGCAGAAGTCAGCCTGTTTAAGGCTCTGATATCTGTTCTTTATTACTTAAAGCAGTTATGACATGGTCTGATTTTCTCACCCAGTAAAGGAATATTTAATATATCAGTCTACTCTTCATTCTATCAGAAACAGTTTTCACAGCTCGTACATTTTCTTTTTACACATATATGTAAGCATTGAGCCAAATTTAGTAATGCCAACATATTAAACGAACAATATTTGTCTCTTATATATGATACATCTATATGTACACTGTCTAAGATACTTGTCATTGAGTGAAGATTTAAGGTGATAGGAAATATAAATAACTGCAACTTGAATCTTTGACCCAGAGTTGAAGCTCACTGCTGTAATATATCATAATAATCTGACAATAAATATAATATTGGCCATATTATATTTACATTACCAAAGTGAGATGACTTTAGTCTCATGAACAATATTAGCTAATTGTTATTTACTAACTAATCTTAAAATGACTGTTCAGTACAGAAATGAAGCCCAACAATCATGTTTTTACAGTCCTGTGGTCTCAGCCTCAGATACTCATTTAAACAAAGTGATGTCATGAAAAAAAATGAATGAACAAAAAAACATTTTTTTCTCCTTCATTTCTGTCAAACAATGCTGTATGAAACGTTTCTCGCGGTTAGATCCATGTTTGCTAGGCAACCTGAGCAGTGCGACGAAGGCTAGACTGTCCCATTTCACAAGCCTCTCACTTCCGTACTTCTCGTACCTCCTAGTATGCGCCGTACCTAGCACGCAAAATGCGCACACTCCGAAGCATGCGGTCGCTGGATTGGGACACAGCCTGTATGCTGCCATTTTTCACCACTTTACTACTCAACACACTTTGAGTATATACACACACACGTACGTACGTACCTTACGTACGTACATACGTGTGTGTGTGTGTGTGTGTAAAATGTTCATTTATCATTCTTACACTACACATAAAAAATATCAAAACATTTTTACACATTCTGTAAGAGTTGACAATATTGCATTTCCAAAGCAGTGTCTTCTTAATGTGCTGTACATTTCTATTCAACACGACCTTATCCCCAACTAAATACTGTAAAAGTGTAGTGCTGTATTTTTGATATTTTGTATTTTTAAAATTTTATTACAGGGAAACTGTTAGAGGTGACGCAAATATGTAAATTATTCTTACTCTGGATCACCCTCACTCTTCTTCTTCCGGCTCACAGCTCTCTGAACTCTATGGTTTCACAGAAAAATAATAGTAAAATCTTCCAAAATTACAGTACTGTGCTTCAAACATTCTCATCTTTGAGCTGATATTCCAGAAGATATATATATATATATATATATATGTGTGTGTGTGTGTGTGTGTGTGTGTGTGTGTGTGTAATATATATTTCTAATAATCCAAAACTCAAAGTGGATTGAATAGTAAAGTGGTGAAAAACGGCAGGATAGAGAAGACTCGTGTGTTTCTAAGCCAGTCGGCACTCGTACCGTGATATCTGTAAGAAAGTGCAACAATATTGTAGGTGCAGCTGGCGGTGCGGCTAGCTGGACTGTGACTTTGCATGTGATGGCTCACTTGACACGGTGCAAATATGGGTGAAGCTATTGCGTTCGCGTTCCCATGGCGCTCACTACAGAGCAGTGCGTTAAACGAGGCATGGAAGCAAATAATTTCTCTTGAGAATTTTTATAATAGAATTATTACTTGATGAATCATTGTAGTCCTCAGTACAATCATAGGTTGCATAGAGGACACACATGCATATGCACATCCAAATCCATACACCACAAAAAAAAAAAGACACCATCAGCAACAGGAACAATATATACACTCCCTTCTCTGGTAAACACAATAATGTGTAACATCCATCCTGCAAACTGTGTGGGAAGCCCACATCAACAACTTGGGTTGAAACATCAAGTAAAGGTTGCCTGACGACATCAGCTCCAGGCCAATGTTACAGTTGCTCTGTAAGAATGACTGCATTTGTGGCGTCTTTACATGTATTGAGCAAGACAAATGGCAGTTTGGTCACACAATTACTGATTCAATCCACAGAAATTTGAAAAAAATCTAGGCAGAAAAATGTTGCCAAGACATCAATGTCATTGCCAAGGCAACTTTAATTAAGGCACTCTATCCCTGCATGGAGCTGCATAATTATAATGAATTACAAGTAAGGAGTTCTTACGGAAGAAAACATTATTTTCAACTACATGTTCATGTGTCCTTACAAAATAAAAGGCATTCATATTTAACTTTATTGAGTCTTAACAGTATTCTTTGGGTCTGTGTTAAATCCACGTGCAACCTACCTGAGTACCCTGAGTCTTTTTCTGAGTCTTTCTCTGAGTCACAGTAGAGCATGCGGGTGCTCTTGTCACCCATTTCAGACTGCACCCTGTGAGTGCCACCCTGAGATGCCCACAGGGTGGCACTGTTACTCTTATCCTTGACATTCTTTGAAGTGCTATGGGTGTCATACTCTGCAAAAGGTTCCTGTTCTTTTAACATTCTGAAACTATCAAGAAAACAAACAAACAAACAAACTCTTTTTTTGAGACAAAAAACATATAGATGGATTTTTTTAATACCAAAGATTACCAGTATAAGCCTACATGAGGAAAATGATTATATTCGTTACGAAATGATACTGGCAGTATCTGAAAAAGAGGTTTTTTGTTCTTGTGCATGCACTCAGATAAATAGGTGAAGTTGAAAAACATATGTATACTATCCAGGCTGGTTGAGCCCCCCACTGAAGTAAGCCACATTGGTAATACAACAAAGTTGTGGGTTTAGCAGCAGAGCTGAGTATGTGCTTTGACTATAGACGCAAAACAGACAGTCTTTGGTCTCACAGGCCTGTCATGACTGCCCTTCACTGTCAGGCCTTTTTACACTGGTGTCAGTAACATGTGCACTAGAACTTGAACTACAACCAATAACAGGGTAACAGCTTTTGATGGAGGTACTCTGATGGTGTGGAGCAGCATCTCACTCACTGGAAAAATCACCGACAATCTCATTTCCACAGTCTGGGAGTGAACTCTGTCCTCCAAGACGACAACGCTCACCCCCACAGAGCAGGGTTTCTAAGAGACTAGAATTTGAGAGTGGAGAGGATGGATGGTCTGCAGTCCAGGCGTGTTGTTTGTACCAGAGTGACCAACACAACGGTTTTGTTGTGTCACAACCACATAGTTTGACTTGTGACAAATGCTAGTTGAAGAATGGGATGCCATCCCACAGCATTTTGTGGTTAAGCTAGTGACCAGCATGAGGAGGAAGTGCAAGGCTATTGTGTGTGCATGGTTCTTCCAAATGCTATTTTCAGTATGTCTGATTCTTGATTTCAGTTTATTCTGATTCAACAGCAGAATAAACTGATGTGTTCATGGGTGAAACCTACATACTCAACTCTCCTACTCAACCAACAATTGCATTTTCCTTACAAATATGGCACTATTTAGGGGGAAATGTCACAGGATCAGATGTGGAGAGGTTGCTAGTCTGTTGCAGAGCGAATACAGGGATGTATCTAATCAGAACTAGCGCGAACAACAATAAAATCAATCAATAAAAACAATAAAATCTCATAATGAAAAGAAACCCCCACTAAGACTAAAATCAAATTTTTGAGAAACAAATGTTCTTTGTAGTCTTTGTAGAAAGTATTGAAGGTAAAGTAAATGTGAATACTGAAATTGCAAAAGACCTACCTCATCATCCAGTCCTGGAAGCTTAGTGGCCTGGAATGTTACAACCCAAAATATTTTTCATTTTTTCAGTCTTTCACCACCCCCTAAATGGTTAGATATCATTTCTAGTGTGGTCTTTGTAAAAATACACTGCCATAGGATCATTTAGAGTTTTTGTGCAAATTGCAATTTTATGCTATGTCTCATGTCCACGTGTCTTTAACAACCCCCTTTTTTCTTCCAAAATAGAAGTCTCCATAAAGACATAGGTTGGGTGAAATACAAGGAAGGAAGTGTTGCTTATTTCACTTATTGCTTAAGGCAATAAGTAAAGGAAACATTTTTTCACACATTATTATAATCACATGAACTGCCACAAGGGATGTTTCCCACTGCTTTCAACCAGCTTAACTTGTAACAGAGGTAGCTCTTCTGGAAACAAAGTAAGTAGGTTCAGAAAACCTTTTTCTTTTTTTCTGAATCGAGGACTGTACAAATATGCTCCAGTTCTTCTTGAAATTATAGATCTACACAAAATGTTTACTTCAAGTAGTCACATAATACATGTTTGTATTATATGGCTATTTTGTTTTTTTTTTTATACAAGAAACCCATCAACTGTATTTGAAGTTTGTGAAGTCTTTAAATTTGTATTTTGAGGATTACAATGATGCCAGACTTTAAGATGCAAGCTCACAGAGAATTGGAATAAGTCAGTCTTGGTTGGCAAATATCTGTGCAATTTGTGGTTTAGAACAGCAAGGAGACACGTTGCAAGAGGAAAAAAAAATCTATTACAATAAATTTTCATAATATCAACAATTTCTGTCATTTCTGGAGGACAGCACAATATGAATACCACCTGCATGACTAAAGCAAGGCTTGGCTGATACAGTCTATTTAGTATAACAGTGTACTGTATGATGAATGACGTTAAAAAAAAAAAAGACTGCAAGTTAACGACTTGTAAGTGGTCAGCTTTGAAAAGTTGCAAGAATGGACAATAATAGTCTATTTTTCATCATCATGTTGTTTTCTGATATACTCTGTGCAAACATAACAGCTGACGAGCCTGCAGCAGGAGGAAATTGATAAGACGCTATGGCAGACTGTACAAGCCCACCCCTAACACCATTATGTAATACAATGCCTGCGCTGTTCAGTGGAAAAACGCGAACCTGTTATAAATCCAAATGGAAACTCGCCATTCACTGACTGTACGACTTCCATAAAACATTTAATAAATGACTCCGCAATATTACAAAAAACTGAGACGAGGCTCAGACTAAAACTGTTCAGTTACCCTTCAAATGTGGAACTCAGTACAGTTTACTCAGCACCTTTATCTTAAGAGAAAATTGCTCCCTCCTGGTAGCAGAAGTCCGCCAGTACTAGGTTTAAAAATCTATTTTGGGTAGAAGAATCATATATATGACAATATATATCCTTTGCCTCTGCCAGTAGCAGGAAAAAACAAATCAAAGCTCTACTTTGCTGAAGTGATGCATGAAAACCTGCTATAAGGAACGTAGGCACACTAACCGTGTACTGAAGGCATCCATGACGTTCATTTACGTAGCCAGCCACAGAAGAGTTAGATGCTGACGTAACGCCAACGGTTTAGCCTTTCCCTCACAGATACGTGATTAGTCGGTGACGCCGGACAGGCCAAGTGAGGGTTGAGCTTGGTGCTAGTATGGTGTGTTTAACTGCTGTCGTAAATACAAAATCAGACGTTCATGTGTTTCAAAGTAATTTGACATTTGAGAAAGCAATAAGCGTAGTAGCATTCTTAGCTTACATTAATTCAGTGATTGTCTTACACAGCAAATTCAAAAGTGTTAAATTTTTTGGTGTTAATAGTCTTCTTGCAAAAGTAGAGTTAATTTTACTCTAAGCAGAGTCACATTCTTTTAATGTAACTCTGAGGTGTAAAATGATAGTAGTTAAAATCGAGTGTTAAAAATTAGTCTTTCTCTGTCAAATCTGGAGGTGTTACAATGGAAACATTAACTCTTGACCTCTTAACTCTGAACTCCTAGAGGGGCTATGACACCAACAGAGTAAATTCACAGACTCCGCCCCCAGCACGGCTCCAATCGAAGCTGAAGTGCAGCCGTTTCAGAACATTTTGCTCTACATATTTGAGTTGTTTGCCATGCTTGGTAAGTCATTTTTTCAACGATTGTTTCAATTATTATTATTATGAGCTTTTACTTCTGTGGCTCTTTGGAGTTGAGACAAAGCTGTGTGAAAGGCATTAGCCATGTTGCTCGCTGATAGCATAATATTCTGTTTTAGCTAGCTGAAAGGTATTGTTTGCGGGCAAATACCACAGCCTTGAAAAAAGCTTGCATGTGAATTTTCAGTCAAACTTTTGGTCAAATACACCTAAAACAATGTCTAGAATGTGAAATGTTGGTATAATGGTGCTACTTGAAGCCTGAAAACGATCGCCCATAAAAATAAAAAAAAAACGAGCAAACAGCAGTAGCTGACGTCCTGACTGGATTCTACGTTAGCATAGATCCCTCCAGAGTTTTGTGCACACGGTTTAGGTAAAAATGAAAAAGGTTGAGGTTTTACATTTAGTTCAGTATTACCTGTTGCCTGTGTCCTTGTCTTTTGGGAAAATACTTTACACAAGTAATGGCTCAAAGAGGATTCCTTTTTTTTTTTCTGTGCTGCAATTGTTTACTGGATTATTTGTGCCATTAATTAGTGTCAACTAATTTTTATTCAATCTCCGCACAGGATATGCTTGTGAAGATGGAATATGGGGGAGAGCAGAAGTGCGTTGAAGTTCCACAAAGGGATGAATGAAGGACATGCATATTGTATTGAAGAAATAAGTGATGAGAATGCTGTTATTTGCATTTACCATGTCAGACCTTTTGATAAACAAAATTCTAATGAAAGTGAGAACATGTATGCTGTTACATCTTTCAGAAGATGTTTTGAAATTGTGGTGCACAGTTCAGAATAAATGTTTTTCAAAAACCATTGCATCTTTTTAGTAAATGTTTATTTCCAAAAAAAATTTCTAGAAGTTCAGAACAGTAAAATTCCCGCTTTTTAGAATGAATTAGAAGATAACTCTTACGTAGTTAAACTAAAATACTCTTTGAGAGTTAATATATAAACTCTTAACACCAAGTGTTAAATTATCAACTCCAGACAGATTTGGTGTTTAACACTAAATCAGAGTTAACATACCAACTCTCCAAAAAGAGTTAAATTAACACTTTCTGGTGTGGACCCATATAGACACTTTAATAGTGTTGAAATCAAATCCGACAGTGTTAATTTGGACATGCTGGATTTGCTGTGTACTTTTAAATCTTCACTATAATAAAAAAAAAAGTACTATTGAATCTTAATATCCTGACAAACGTGTTGTGGTTTTGTTTTATTTTCTACCTTGTGTTTACAAAATACACGTTATAAAACTCATAAAAACTCTTCATGTGGGTATTTTACCTGCCTTACCAACCACCGAATTAAAACAAAGCTCACCTTGGAAAGCATGTTTAAATTGTTTCCATCAGTAGACAAAATTATTCTCTTCTAGATCTTTCATCCACTTTGCTGAACAGCCCTCTTATTTTTATCAACTCATTCGCAAAAAACAAGTAGCTTCAGATGAACTGCTGAGGAGTGTTACTGACTAGCATTAGTATTAAGTCAAGCACATTCATAGCGAGGCAAGTAGTTCTGGAATGAAAACTAAAAATAACTACTGACCATGAAAAGTAAGGACTTTTAGGGTTTCTATTTTGAAATTGATTCTTTGCTGTTACTGAAACCTCTTTTGACAGGTGTGCTTCCCTTCACTTTCATCACTGGTGCTCTGAAAACATGTCCAGATGATACATTCATTAGACAACCACAGCAGTCAAACTGCTTTTCCTTCTTCTTTTCCTTCTTTCAGCTGCTCCCTTTAGGGATCAGCACAGCAGGTGTTTCAATCGTCATATGGTTTAATACCAACGTATCTCTAGAAGCCTCTTGTCACACCAACCATCTGCATGTCCTCCTTCACTACATCCTTGAACTTTCTCAGACACTAGCTCTACTTTTAAGATTAGGCTTAAAAAGAAGATGATCACTGTTTCCCTAATCCAAACTGGAAGCTGGTTCCATACAAGAGGGGCCTAAAAATTGAAGGCTTTCCCTCCCATTCTACTTTTAAATATCCATCCATCCATTCGCTTCCGCTTATCTTTTTCAGGGTCGCGGGGGGCACTGGAGCCTATCCCAGCTGTCATAGGGCGAAAGGCGGGGTACACCCTGGACAGGTCGCCAGTCTGTCGCAGGGCTAACACATAGGGACAGACAACCATTCACACTCACTCGCACATTCACACCTAGTGACAATTTGGATTAATCAATTAACCTATCCCCACAAGCTGCATGTCTTTGGACGGTGGGAGGAAGCCGGAGTACCTGGAGAGAACCCACGCAAACACGGGGAGAACATGCAAACTCCACACAGAAAGACCCCGGCCTGATGGTGGAATTGAACTCAGGACCTTCTTGCTGTGCGGCAACAGTGCTAACCACCGTGCCACCATGCTGCCCACTTTTAAATACTCTAGGAAAAAATAAGTAAGCC
The DNA here is from genome assembly GCF_964374335.1 of Astatotilapia calliptera. Lineage (NCBI taxonomy): Eukaryota > Metazoa > Chordata > Actinopteri > Cichliformes > Cichlidae > Astatotilapia > Astatotilapia calliptera. Next base: position 6,807,843 of record NC_137431.1, on the reverse strand, counting down.
TGCAGTGCTAGAGCAAAGTGCTCTAATGGGGTGACTAGAAAGTCATTAAGATAAGATGGGGCCTCCACCCCATGTTTTTCTTTTGTTAGTTTCACCATTTCCAAACCATACACCAAAGCAGGTCTCATTACCATATTGTAAATGCTCCCTATCACTCTTGTTGCTTCTGTTACAAATCAACCTTGACACTCAACATTCTAACTAAGGAGCTTTAAATAAAATCTTTCCCTATAGCTGCTTTGCAGTTATTAAGCATCATCCACCATAAAGTAGTATCTTGCAATTTAGTTTCCCCAACACTGTATGTTTTTCAAACAATACTGGAAGTTTGTAAGAAAAAAAAGGAGAAAAAAGTGGAGTGTGGTCCGGTGGAAAGTGCCCCACCAGTTACATTTGGCAATGTTTATTGTTATCATTACTTATGATGCAGTCATGTAACTTTTAAATCAGCGCAATAATATTCAGTGCACTTAGTGTAGAACAGAAAGTAACAACAGAAATATCACTGCTTTTTGACAGCCCAACAAAACCTGAATGCAGCATAGGAGAAGTGGATGTGTGTGGCAACATGTGAGGCAGCTCATGGAGGCGTGGCTTCTTCACAGCAACATATTTCTTGCTGGGGGAAAGAACTGTGAGCCTCACAATCCCATGTGTGCAAACCGAAGCCACGCCACCCCCCCCCCCCCCCCCCCGACATTCTGCAAAAGAGATGGCAGAAAGAAATGCAGTGTTATCTGAGTATGTAATTCTTACATCCTCTGAACGTGATATGAGTTAATTGCTGCCACTCTGACCATTTGGGCATTTAATTACGTTTCTTCAGGTAGTTTACTGAAGATCAATTTGCATGCATAAGGGGCTATCATCTCAAAGTTGACATACAACTTAGATACTCTCTTATTCATCAATCCAGACCAAACGCACGACCACTGAGCACTTTGGAGGAATGTAACGAATTTAATTTTGATTTAATTTCTAAAAGCAAACAAACAAACAAAAAACTAATAAAGTATCCAATGTAATGACCCCCCACCAAAAAAACAAAACAAAACACACACACACACCATGGGTCAACTGGAGTCTGCAAGGGCTAATGAAATACAGCAGTGGTGCAATTTAAAGCATACAGAGTGGAGGCTGACTTGCTTAAAGAAAGTGGGCAGAAAAATAATTGGACTACAGCAATGATGTCAGAATTCAGTTTTGTAGTATGGGAAAGTGGAAGTGATGTAAAAGAGTAGATTAGCAGCCAAAAACCTGCAGTAGGACACTTGAGTGGAACAATAAAGGGACGGTTTGTATGAATTCAAAAACTCGTACCAGTTTGCTTCTTGTCTAGAAGTATGAAGCGCCAGTCCGATTTTTTATGCCTGTGTTGAATAATGCCACTTGAATTGCTTTTTGAGTTGGTGGACTGCCTCTATGTGGTTAAATTACTGAAAATGTTATACTACATCTTTGAAAAATCCTGGTAAAGATGTTGCACCCCAACATCCTAAATAATTCTTGGATAAATGGCCATCCAACAAATTATGTTACTTGAGAAATTGTAATACATAATTGAACTGAGGTTTGCGGAGCTATAAAGAACTGAATATGTCTACATGTAGTAAATTTCATTATCGTTTTTTTTTTTTTACATTTGTGGCATACAACTTGTGATCCCAGCCCATCACACATCACTCACACCCCTGTGGTGTAGGGGGGTCACGTAGGTCGCAGTGGGTAAGGCCAGTCACGTGGTTTTGCTGGGTGTTGCATTACCACGTGACCCTAGTGGTGAGGTTGCTGCAGTGGCCCCATTAACTGCTGTCTGTCTTGCTCAATTTTAACATTTTATAATAGTAATTTTATCTGCACCTTTGACATTGTGGGTGTTGGGGACTGAGCCTCGGCCCTTGCAATTTTTTGTTGAGAAATGTAATTTTTATTTCTGTTGAACTATTATCCACAGAGTGATAATCTCTACCCATCTTCTGAAAGGCCTCTCAGATAGTGATCATATTAAGGATCTGATGCTAAATGACTAGTTGTAAGATGTGTAGTTAAAATGAGACTTATATTCTAAAGTGCTTTGAGTGGTCAGTGAGAGTAGAGACTAGAAAGTGCTATAGAAAGATCATCTTTGAATCGAGGAGGGGGCCTAAGGGTACATCTTTCCATATCTTACAATGCTGTGATTGTAGGCATTCCCTAACTCTCTGTGAATGTTACTCATGGCCATTAATCAATGGTCATGAAAATTTGCATATTAAAGATCAAGGAACTGACCTCACAGCCCATTGTTTATTTAGTGGGCGAGTTTCAGTGATTGTGCAAATGTACTGTTTATAAGGTTGGGGAAACCTGGAGTCAGCTGAGACTGAAGAAGTCACTTGGATGAGTGATGAAACGTTTCTCCCACTGAACACACTACATACAGATGAACAGAATCAACCTTTAGGATTTACTTACCTGGATACTGAGCATGCATCAAAACGTTTTTACATTATATTTAACATTTTTTTTTACTAAATTTTTAAACAAACCAAAGAAAAAAAATTTCAACAAACAAATGATTTATGTTTTACAGATATGGGACAGTCTGGGCAGTGAGCTACCAGAACCTTTTCTATAATTTAATATAAATATCATGCAGAAATAATGAGATGTTCTGTTGAAAACACACTTCTTTATTGTATACTAAGATATCTCAGGGATTAAATGTGCAGTTAAATATATTTATGCTGAAAAGAAGTGCAGTTTCACTTGTATGGTCCCCATATGATCAAAGTGGGCTGTATGTGGCCCTCGATGTAAAATGAGTCTGACATCTCTGATGTAAAATGTTCAGCAAGTGAACTTGTGTTCTGGGGGACCAAAAATGCTAAATGATAAAGGCTACAAAGACAATATCTAACACATGGGAGACCAAAATTCTAAAGCACAAAGTAATAAAAAGTGACAAATGTCCATTTTTTGCAGTTAGCTTGTACAAGGATTGAGTTCAGTACACATCCTTCCATTTGTATAATATTATAATTTATTCCTTAATACTCAATGAGCTAATAATACAGAAGAAAAAAATGTTCAAAAAACAGACATGCAGGATTTTTTGGTGTAATAGTAAGATTAACTGCTGCTCTCCTCCCTTCTTCATATATTTCACCAAAGGTCACAGCCAGGATTGAATTAGAGGACTTACAAGTGTCATGGGGAGTTGCATGGCTTATTCATTGAATATAAAAAGAAAAAGAAAAAAAGAATGGTACAAACAGCAGCACCATCTTTGTAGGTCTGATGGTCTTGATTATGTTGTTAAACTGCACTGATGGCTATGTGAAGTTCTTATGTTACAGTATAGTCACTGTGGATAGGCTTTTTCCTTTCTGTGGACAAAGACAGATTTTAACAATAAGGCTCCCAGGCAAGGCACTGAAATCGTGCTAAGAGTAACACCTCTTTAAAAATGAAAGCTCTACTTATTTTTATGGCTGTATGATTGTAACCAAGGTGTTTATACACGTGTGTGTGTGTGTGGCAGAGATGCTATCACTCTCTTATGCTAGCAGAATAGGAGAATTGGGGGAAATGAGCTTCTTGGCTGGGGTCCTCACAGTCCAGACTGTTATCTGTAACAAGAAGGCAATCTAAGTCAGTGACCAAGAAACGTGATATTAACTTTGAATAATGATGGATCAGTGCTGACGGGTCCAACAAGAAGATACTTACACTTGTTTGGGGGAGTGAGTGTGATTGTTTGTGCTGTGAACTCCTCATCAAAGTACCGGGTATCTGTCTCTGATGTTACTTGCGGTTTGAAGAGGGGGGTCAGCTGTACCAGGGATTGGAAGAGACAGATATCACTTGGTAACATGCTGGATTTATAACATGCATGTAGAGGAGGGTCTACAATGCAGTTGGCATAACTCATACCTAGGGTATCCATTTAAAATTCCTACATCACTTCGGTCTTGAGTTATCATATTCACAAACTTGGGTGTACATGCTACCAGCCTGCCGACCTGCCCAGTGAGGTGATGACATTACCCCAATACCCTTTTGCGGAAATGGGGTAAAAAGCCACTACTTGACCCAGCTGTCTTAACTAATTATAGGCTGTTTATCTCAAAAGATTTTGAACGAGTAGCTGTGAAACAGCTAACTAATTATCTGTACAGGAATGGTTTATTTGGAGAGTTTTAAATCTGAATTTATCACAGTACAAAAGCAGGGTTAACGAAGGTTACAAATGATCATCTTATGGCCTCATCTCTGTGCTTATCTTGATGCAGCATTCAATACTTGTTACACAGATCAGAGCATGCTGTAGTTATTAAAGTTACTGTGTAAAAACCTAGATGACCTCTAATTCAGACAAACCTAAAGTTCTTGTCTTTGGCCCTAAAAATCTTAGAAATATGATGTGTAACCAGATACTTACCCTGGATGGCATTACCTTGGCCTCCAGTAACACTGTAAGGAATCTTGGAGTTGTTTTTGACTACGATATATCCTTCAATGTGCATATTAAACAAATATTTAGGGCTGTTTCTTGCATTTCCACAATATCTCTAAAATTAGAAACATGTTGCCTCACAATAATGTTAAGCAATACTGGCGACCACCAGTGGTAGCCTCGTAGCACATACACCTATGGTCTCAATTTCAAAATCCTGCGTCGCTTTGTTTTTAAGTTATCACAATCACAAGATTTTCAGAAAACTTGACCTCTAAACTTGAGATTAATTAAAAATTCTGATTAATTTGAAAATTCTCGGTGACTTCTTTCTTGAGTTATTGCATTCACAAGATTTTGTAATGACAATACCCAATCAGCCTTTTATGGCTAAGGAGTAAAAAACACTTGTATTCCCATGCGCTAATATTTGTATTAATTTTTATTAGTTCAATTAGCTTTTTGCTTTACGCAGAAACAGCTAACAGAAATTTCCTTCAAAGAGCTACTTATTAAACTAATTATAAATTTATCCAGGAGTCTGAGAACAAAGTGCTCTATTATTATGGTGATAGGGTACTATGAGTTCTTTAAGAAAAGATGGGGCCTAAATATTTAACAACTTGTATGTGAGGAGAAGGATTTTAAATTTTACTTTGAATTTAACATGGAGCCAATGAAGTGAAGTCAGTATGGGAGGAATATGCTGTCTCATTCTAGTACCTGTTGGTACTCCAACTGGAGCATTTTGGATCAACAGAAGGCATTTCAAAGAGTTTTTATGACAACCTGATAATGAATTTCAATAGTCCAGCTTAGAAGTAATAAATGCATTAATGCATTTTCAGGACAAGATCAGAAATAATATTTTTAATTTTAAAGATACTGCACAAAATAAGTAAGCAGTGCTACATATTTGTTTAATCAAGAACATCCTGGTCAAAAACAACTCCAAGATTCCTCACCGTATTACTGGAGGCCTAGGTAATGGCTTCCAAAGTATGCATCTGGTTAGACACTGTGTTTCCAAGATTTTTAGGACCAATGAATCAGAATTTAGACGCAGGACATTTATTATCTTAAACAGTTTAACGAATTGGTGTGTCAGTGGGTATCAGCTGCGTAGCAATGAAAATGTATCGTATGCCTTTGAATGACACTGCCTAAGAGAGGCATATATAATGTAAACAGAATTAATTGTAGCATGAAACACTCTGGAATTCTATGATTAACCTTTGCAAGTACAGAACAATCTTCATTTACATGAAAAAATTGGAGTCTATTAAATAGATTTGATTAAAACCACTGCAGCGTACTACATTCTCTAACTACGGCATGCTCTTATCTCTGTAATAAAATCTTAGTGTCCAAAATATTAAATGCTGCACTGACAAGCACAGAGGTGAGGTAGGAAATTAGAAGTCATCCAGGTCCTTATGTATTTAAGACATTTCTGCAACTAAAAGTGTGAAAACAATCTCCCATATTCTACATTTGCCTTGACTATGGAGTAGGGTTGCAAGATGGAAGCCTTTCCTGACAAAGAAAAACATTGAAATCTGGCAAAAATTTGCAAAATATACATCAAGTATTCCACAAGCATGAGGAAACCTCTGATATGGCCTGATGAGTAGGCCAAACTTTTTGGTTGCAATTCAAAAGGTTGTTGGTGAAAAAATCAACACTTTGCACCACCAAAAGAACCTAATATCAATGGAATCTATCACATGTGGATTGGCCTGATGGCTACTTTCCATGGACATTTACCATTTATCAAAATTTGAGAACATCTAAAATCCGTGTCTGTGAAGGTTCCCAGCCATCCACCGTCATCGTAGTGTAAGGAGCTTGTCACTCCACCTCACCCAAATTCAAGTGTGTGTGAAGAATGTGGTTACTTTATAGTACATCTGGTGAGTGTTGGGATTCCTCATGAATGTTATTATTAATTTGGTTACTTTTTATTTCTCTCATGTCATGTTGCTATGGAGCAACAAGAATGCTACACTGCAAGAATGCCAGAATCCATCGTTTCATTTTTGACTCACTTGTAACTGCTGTTCCTGTTAAATGAAGACATGACTGATTGGACTGTCTGACTGCGCTTGATAAATAGAAATAAGTTGTTAAAAAAAAGAAAGCCCCACCTTTCTCTGTTCCACATCATGCCAGTTGATGGTGATAAAAAATTTGTGAGTCATTACTTCTTTGGCATCACTGGGACCTCCTCCTAACCTGTCAGTCCAAATGAGATTATTTGAGAGTAAACTAGGCATTTTTAATATAATCCACACAGAGTAGTAGTTTGGGCTAATACCTGTGCTTGGGATCCTTCTTGAGCAGGCCAGCCAGCAGGGACTTGGCCTCAGGTGAGAGGTTCCGAGGAAAGCGGATCTCCTCCATTAGGATGAGCTCAAATAAGCGCTCGTGGTCTTGGTTATAGAAAGGCAATCGGCCACACATCATTTCATACATAACTACACCGAGACCCCACCAGTCCACTGCGCGGCCGTAGTCATTATCTTCTAGGACCTGAGGAAGAAGAGACCGATTTCTCAACAGCAGTAAAAAGCCATAACTCTGAATTGGCACACCATAGCATTTGGTGCAAATAATGGCACACTTTTGTGAGTCAAAAATATTTCTTCTTTATATGTTTTTTCTTCTTTTTCTGTTCAAACTTCTTACCAGTCATCTTTTACATCACCCCTTCTGTTTGAAAGAGCAGGGCTAATCTTTTCTCTTAAGTGTGTAAAAAAATCAAATGCATCATTTTCTTCCTACTCTTTAAATAAGTGATCTGCATGTTTAAATGGAGCTGCCATTTAAACCATGCTTAACTGGTACTAAGGGGTCCGAATTGTGCCTGATATAATATCAGTGTATATCAGTGAGCTGATAAAAGGAACCATACCAGCTAAAATTCACCAGAAATTGAAACTCAGACTACACAATGTTTTTCTAATCTTCTACTGTCTAATTTGTTAATTCCATGCAAACTGTGGCCTCAATGTGGTCTTCTGCTGGTGTGGCCCATCTGTCTATAGTAGAGCCCAATATAAGTCAGTTTCAGTTCAATTTCAGTTTTAATTGTCATATGCAAGCTAGCACAGGGTCAACATTCCAATGAAATGTGTTTGACGTGCAGAAGACAAGTCACTCAGCAGTATAATACAGTAAAAATATTACAAATATTAACAGACTAAATATATATAAATATATACACAAATGTATAAATAAAAAAATCTTAAATAGAAATGTGACCATTGAAATGGGGGTAATGGGATATTGCACAAGGGATAAAGTGGCAGGAGTGAGCAGTAGCACAAACTGAGCAGTACAAGATTTTAGAGTTGCAGTTAGTACAGTATTGGACGGAGTAAGGGTTTTTATTTTTATTTAAATACTAATAAGAATGAAGTGACCAGTGCAGAGTGTAGTATGTTCTTGAGAAACTTTAGGACAGCTTCTGTGTGCATCCTGTGAAGTGTGGTGTCGGTATTCAAGTGTTGTAGTTGAGGTGTTGAATGGCTTGATGGTAAAAGCTGTTTTAATAAATAAATAAATAAAAAACCAACTGGTGGTCGCCAGTGGTACTCCTCTTGACACAATTTGGAAATCCTGTGTTGGCTTGTGCTCAAGTTGTCGCATTGACAACATTTTCAGGAAACGTGACCTCTGACCTTGAGGTCAAGGTCACTGAGATTTGAACTAGTCTGAGATTATGGTATGGCATGAAACGTCTACATCACCTCATTCCCAAGTTCACAAACTTGGGTGATTGGGTGTCTTGGGTGTAGCATGATTCTTAGTGATATTGGACATTGGTCAACATATCAACTCACACGTACCTTGTTTTACTGTACACAGGAAAAACAAACAAAAACAGAACACTTTACATGGCTCAACCAAGACAGCTTCTTATGCACATAAAATATGAGTAATAGATTTACAGTTGCAGCAAATCTAGAGACAGGGGACCAAACTATGATATTAAACAAGCTATTAAACAAGCTTGACAACACA
>NC_137431.1:6776876-6794376 GCF_964374335.1 Astatotilapia calliptera | reverse complement strand
GTACGTGTTGATGGCCCGAATCTTGTTCTTACCATTCAGCTGACTCCTCAGGACTTGCCTGACCCTCTGCAGGTACTTGGTGGTTGCAGCTTTTCTAGCGGCCTCTTCATGGTTCCCATTCGCCTGCGGGATCCCCAGGTACTTGTAACTGTCCTCTATGTCTGCAATGTTGCCTTCTGGTAGTTCAATCCCCTCAGTTCTGACTACCTTCCCTCTCTTTGTTACCATCCGACTACACTTCTCCAGTCCGAACGACATTCCAATGTCATTGCTGTATAGCCTGGTAGTGTGGATCAGTGAATCGATTTCTCGTTCACTCTTGGCATACAGCTTGATGTCATCCATGTACAGGAGGTGGCTGACAACTGCTCTGTTCCGTAGTCGGTATCCGTAGCCAGTCTTGTCAATTATCTCACTGAGGGGGTTCAGGCCTATGCAGAACAGCAGTGGGGACAGAGCATCTCCTTGGTAGATCTCACACTTGATGGTGACTTGTGCTATGGGCTTGGAGTTGGCCTCTAGTGTTGTACGCCACATCCCCATCGAGTTCCTGATGAAGGCTCTTAGGGTCCCATTGATCTTGTACAATTCTAGGCATTCCAGTATCCAGCTGTGGGGCATTGAGTCATAGGCCTTCTTGTAATCAATCCAGGCCGTGCACAGGTTGGTCAGTCTGGTCTTGCAGTCTCGGCTGACTGTTCTGTCTACCGGTAGCTGGTGTTTTGCGCCTCTGGTATTCTTGCCAATTCCTTTCTGTGTCCCGCTCATGTATTGACCCATGTGCCTGTTCATCTTAGCCGATATGATGCCTGACAGGAGCTTCCATGTAGTACTGAGACAGGTTATTGGTCGGTAGTTGGAGGGGACCGGTCCCTTCTTGGGGTCCTTGGGGATCAGGACTGTCCGACCTTCGGTTAGCCATTCCGGGTGTCTCTCGTTAACTAGCAGCTGGTTCATTTGTGCTGCCAGAGGTTCGTGGAGTGCAGTCAGCTTCTTTAGCCAGTAGGCGTGAACCATGTCGGGCCCTGGTGCTGTCCAACTCTTCATACTGGAGACCCTTTCTTGGATATCTGCCACTGTGATGGTTACTGGACCATGTTCAGGGAGGTCGCTGTGGTCTGCCCTCAGATCCACTAGCCACTGAGCATTGCCGTTATGGGTTGCATCCTTCTCCCATATGCTCTTCCAGTATTGTTCTGCCTCCAGCCTTGGTGGTGCTGTTCTCTTATTATTATTGTTCCCTTGCCACTGAGAGTACACCTTTGCTGGTTCTGTGGAGAACAGCTGGTTTATTCTCCTGCCTTCTATCTCTCTGGTGTACCTCCTCAAGCGGCTGGCCAAGGCTGTGAGTCTTTGCTTGGCCAAGGCCTCAGGTATGGACAGCTTGCTGTATTTCTTATGCACCTTCTTTGTCGCACCTTTCTGCAACTCCGTTAGTGTGCTAACCTCCCTTCGTGCTACTTTGATCTTGCCCTCTAGCCTCCTCCTCCATGGAGGGTACTGCCCCTTGTGGCTGTTCAACTTGTAGCCAAGCATCTCACTGATCACTGCTGCCATATTGTAGATCAGCTTGTTAGTGTCGGTAGTCGTGGTTGTAGGTATTGTCCGTAGTGCTGCATTAACATCATCTAGCAGACCTTCTGAGGGTACTTCACGTAATCTTGGTAACCGGCTACGGGGAATCCAGGTTTCAAGCTTGGCCATGATCCTATTTTTCAGGTCAGTTCCTCTCGCACTCAACGATCCTTCTCCTATCGCACTTGGGGCTATGTACCCAATCTCGGGTGGGGGTGATGATATCTCCCCCCTGACCTGGCGTCCTGACCCAGATAGCAAGGAGACATTGAACAGATGTTGATTTTCCATCTGAACCATCAGAATCGTCAGGATTGAAATGTCAACACAAAACCAATGTTGAAACAACATTGAAATACTGATGAAACCTGACACTGACATTGAAATAACATTGATTCACTGTTGTTCTGTCATCGTTGATTGTTGATCTATTTATAGTTGACAAGGTGACAACAATCACGTTGAAAAACCATCGATTTATGGTTGAGCGGGAAATTAAAGCTGCTACCACTTGGACTATTCCGCAGCACCCCTATCACATTGGTACATCCCTCCAGGTAACCATTGTCTTGTACAGTAGAGCGGGACATTAGATTTACTCTCAGCGGAATTGACCGGAGAAGGCATCAGTTCATGCACTGCACTGGCCTGCACCATGATTAGTATAAGGTAAGAATGAATGACTTTTGTTCTATTCGTTATTTCCACGGTTGCATTTGAATAACAGTAAAAAAAAAAAAAAAAAAAAAAACTTGTTAATGTAAAGTTTCGGATAAAATGTGGGAGCCCGAAATTGTGTCTACTTTCATCTTACAATCCGGCAACAAATAAATTGCACTGCAAACAAAGTCTATCAACAAAGAAAACATTTTCGTTTCATACTTTTCTGTTATATTCCCTTACAAAGCTAGCTTTAACGCTTCGAGGGTTCCTTTGTTCTTGCCGTCGCCTCGGCGCTTGACCCAGACTTTCGCTCTGTAGTTGCTTTTTAGCATAGTACTACAAAAAATTGTAAATCTGTGATATATGATTGATAAACGTAAAGGTAACTGTATAAATGTGTTCAATGACTTTGTTACTTTTAATGATTGGTGAGCACCCGCTTCGATTCGCACTCAATTCAAACTTTACACTGCACGCTCACCTAACTTGCGTTTGCACCTTTTGTCCACACGTAAACTGCGTTTAGCATTTACGTGTGGACGAGGAAGACGGAGAAAACGCAGCGTCAAAGGTGTGCGCCTATTTTGACGCCACACTGTGCGCCAAGTTTTTGTCTCGGTGCCATGAATTCCTACAATGGCAGACTTAGACAAAATACTGTTAATTTTATTATCTTCAGTGTTTAAATGCTTACATATACGGGTTTGCTTGTAATTGTTGCCTATATACATTTTAAGCTATTATTTATTATTTAGTTCAATCAATATATCAAGTTTTGTAGTGACTATGAAATATATTGTAATTATCTGTTTCCTGTTTATCCTAGACAGGGCAAAAAAGGACTCCAAATTTTAAAAAAAAGATAAAAATGAAAGACTGGTGCATTGTGCAGTTTAGCACTGGTGGTACAGAAATAGTCCCTAGATCATGGATAAATGGGGAGAAATTGTCATGGCCTCCATATCCTCCGTGAGACACATTCAGGATGCACGACGCAGTAAAGAGGAGAGTTCATCCTGGTGCAACATGACTCACCTATGCACCAGTCCGACTTCTAATAAGCCATGGTGGGTATCATCTGGATTGGTATTGAATAAATGTAACAATAACAAGTTTTTCGTGTCCTAATTTATGTCTGGCCATACATTGTGTTTGTACTTCCAGACACATTTCACGAAGCAGAACGCAGTCTTCAGAAATATCTAAGTGAACACTGTGATATGTCTGACCTTCAGTCCGAAGCTGAAACTCAGACCAGTCATAAAAGAAAGCACAAGTAAAACTTTTTTTATTTCACAAACATATCTTTGATTGCTAAGAATTTATGATCTTGTCTTTTATACATATCTGTGGTGCTTGCATACTGCAATATCACCACATAATATAGTCCAAAAAGTGGAAGCTTGTAAACTTTTTATAAATGCAAAGCCGTGTACACTTGTGCACTTCAAAAATTCCTTGTATACTGTACCTTCTTGCACATCTCAGTTTCCTGTGTGTGTTGTTATAAATCAAACTGTAACTTTAGGAAAAAATATTCCAAAAGCACATTTGTAATTACTTATGACCGTTTTCAACTTTTTTTCTTTAGACCAAATCCCCTGTACACATATAGTGACTCAGAGGATGAGCAGCCCACAAAAAAATGGTTTCCCCAGGCCCCTCGAGTGAAAATACCAGGTAATAAAATACTGTCTAGTGTCTTTGTACATATCTGTGTGTGACACAAGGAAACTTTTGATAAGTTGTCTGTATTCTTAAATACTTAAAAAAAAAAATTATCTTTTTCTGTCAGACCTGACGAGAGCTGTTAACGAACTCCGTGAGGAGGTCAGAGCCATCCGCAATACCGGCTGCAATGAATCGGTAGATGCTGGGGTACTGCCTCTGGATTTGCCCTTGCACAACATTGAGGAGCTAAACAATGCAGAGCCAGCTCTTCAATCACAAGAGGCAAATAAGGCAATGGTAAGTATATAAAGGTTATGTACACTTTGTAACTATAAAGTGTAATAGCTGTCAGATGTGATTTAAATACATAACAACGGCCTGTTGATTAAACACACAAGCACTTGCATACACATTTAAGACATGAGACACGCTAATTCCATCTCTTAAAATGTGTCTATAGGTGAGACGCTTTGCCTTGATTGGAGCCTGACGCAGCAGTTAGGGGCAAACTCTATGTCCGAGTTTGTCTTTGCACAAGCAGTGCAGAAATGGCTCCGATACGCCCCAGATCATTTGGGTGGTGCAGGACGCACATCATGCAAAAAATTACAAACTTCTGTGAATCATATAAACGTAAATAGGAAACTGTCTTTTAATAAAGTATTTAGCAAACGAAACATGCCTATTGACCTTTTTTTGTTTATTTTTTTTCTCTGTTACATCACATGCAATGCTTTCTTATTTTAGGATATTAATATTGACATGATACATTGTGAGACATTTGGGTTTTTTTTATAAAGGGTGTCCAATTTAAGGAATAAGTACAATTATGTGTTTAGGTGGTTGAAGTATTGATGGAAACATGCAGTAGTTTAGTATTGGTTAAAATACCTATAAAGAAAGGTAGATTTCCAGTCATGATTTAACTGTTGTTTTAATAAAAAGCAACTGTGCGAAAGAGGTGGAAAATCAACACCATAGCTCAACAGTGTTTCAATATCAGAATCTGACATTGTTTCAATGTCAACAGTATTAGAAAATATAACGTTGAATCAACGTCAGGTTTCAACATTGATTCAACATCAAAACCTGACGTTGTTTCAACGTTAAAAAAGGGTGCAAGAGTGACGTCAGGTCAACATCACACTTCAACGTTGATTCAATGACACAGCCTGATATTGACTCAACATTGTTTCAATGTTTCCTTGCTATCTGGGGACTCCTCCTTGCCGTAGAATTTGTGTTGTACCTCGTCCATCTCTAGCTGTGAGAGCAGTCCCTTCTTTCAAATGTTGGAACACTGAGCTACTAGTTGTTTCGCCGTCATTGTGGATGTTGGGTATCGAAGAATCCATAGGTCCCTCATCCTATTCATGTAGCCCCTGCCGCCGGGGTTACTTGCGTAGTAGCATTCCAACAACGCCCTGTTTTCGTCTCTTGCCCACCGATGCCTTCTTGTTCCAGTAGCCCACTTTTCGTCAGGGTGCCCTGGTTCCTCAACACCTGACGCGGACCTTGTTGATCCGGGCGACGTCCGAGCCGGCATGTCTTCATATTTATTTGTCTCGCTCATGTCTGCGGTAGGCTTGCTTAGCTTTTTCAATAGCTGCAAAGTCCTGAAAGCGTTTGTTAAATTCTCCAGAAAGAGACACGATAGCTGTTGCACACCTCTTCATTTGGACATTAATATCCACTGGGAAACTGTCAATAACCTCTTTCAAAGTTGGGAAGTGTGTGGTACAGGGCTCTGTTAGGGACAAGTGTCTTTGAAAAAGTTGCAGTTTGGTTCCAAAGGCCTTGATGTAAGCGTATAGTTGGCTCACCACTGCGTCTTTTCCTTGAAGATTAACATTCAGCGCATTCAGATGCTTCGTAATGTCAACCAAAAAAGCCAGATTTGCCAGACATACAGGATCAGACATTTCTTCCATTGGTTGTCCCTTTTCATCTAAAAACTGTCTGATTTCCTCTCTGAGAGAGAATAATCGCTGTAGTGCAGACCCCCGACTTAGCCACCTCACATCATTGTAATAAGTTACGTCACCATATTCAGCCTGGATGTCATGCAGAAACTGCTGAAACTGTCGGTGGTACAGAGCTTTAGAGCGAATACAGTTGATTGTCTTTGCTACTGGTTTCATAACATCATCAAATTTGAGATGTTTCGCACAGAGAGCCTGCTGATGAATGATACAGTGAAGTTTAACAGCGTTACCTGCTTCTTCGCTGACTTTATTGCAGATCAGTGTGGACAATCCGCTTCGCTCACCAGCCATGGCAGGTGCACCATCAGTAATGATCCTAGAAACTTTACTCCATGGTAGCTTCATATCATCAACAGCTTCACAAACAGAAATGAATAAATCCATTCCTCTGGTTTGACCCTTAAGGCTTTTGAGATCCAGCAGCTCCTCTGTCACGTTCATCTTGTTGTCGACTCCTCGTAAAAAAAATCTGTAGTTGCGTGGTGTCAGATGCATCGGTGCTTTCATCGCAGGCTAATGAGAAATAATCAAAATCCACTCCTCTGTCCCGCAGCTGTCTGTGAATGTCTGACGATATATCCTCAACTCTTCATGCCACAACACTCAGAAATTCTTGCTTCTTCTCGGGGCAAATGTTCTCCACCATTTTCATGACACAGTCTTTGATAAACGTACCTTCAGTGGAAGGTTTGCCATGTTTAGCTATTAACATAGCCACTTCGTAGCTGGCTTTCGTGATATTTTCATGTGTCTCACAGGCCCGCATGAAAAATCGCTGTTGCGAAGCTAGAGCAGCTTGGAGTTGCTTCACATTTTCAGCGCGCTCACTCCCTGTTAGCTTGTTAAATGTTGCAGCATGTTTAGTCTCGTAGTGTCTCCTGATGTTAAAATCCTTGAACAAGGCAATAGTCTCTTTACAAATCAGGCAAACACAATTGCCTCGAATTTCAGTAAAATTCCCACCGCTCCTGAAAGCGGCGGCCCTCACCATCAACCTTTCTCCTTTTTTGTACAGTCGCCATGGCAGAAATGAGCAGAGAAGGGCGGGCTTGCAGCACAGGTGCAAGTAGCAAAAAAAATGTGCTGCCACCATGTGCTGAAAAAAGGAATTACACCTTTAAAGTCATGATTTATTTATTCAGACTTAGAAAGTGAGCCATAAATTATACATAATTAGACTGAAGCTGTGGGCCACTTGAAATCTGTCGGACTTTGGACATGCCTGACGTAAAAACTCCAAAACACGTACAAAACACAACAGAAGTGCTCCAGGATGCTAGGCGCAGTGTTGAGCTTTTGTTACCTAGTGGCTACACAAGCCAGCAAGTACCACTGACTGGATTTGGTGTGTGGTAGTAACAGGTAAATGAACTTTTTTTTTAAATTATTTGAATATATGAGTGCTTGTGTATAAATACACAAACCATACACATACTGTATGCTTTCAATTGTGTAATTTAAGTGATCTAGGTAGCTCTGTTTTGGAAGTTCAGTTAATGCTAGAAATGTGTTTTGGAGTTTGTATGTGCTTTGGAATTTGTACATGCTTTTTGGATTTTGTACGTGCTTTGTCTCTAGGGGCCACTGCATATATTTATATATAAAATATATATAAATAAAACCAACTTTTTTTTTTTACATTAGTAATTCCTTTTGAGCATAATTTTATATTATTGTTAATAATAAATAAATTAAAGCAACAAAACAACCTGAAGAGTCGGTTCGGAGCCGAAGAGCCGGCTCTTTTTAGTGAGTCGAGCCGAAAGAGCCGGTTCTCTAAAAAGAGCCGGAAATCCCATCACTAGTGTGTGTGTGTGGTGTCGAGCCAGACTCCAATAGACCTTTAATATGCTGTGGTATGCCATCATGTGATACGCTGCAGCCTGCATGCCAAATATCTTTGGGCAAGATACTAACCCCATGTTGCTCTCCAATGCATCTATTGGAGTATGACTGCATGTGAATGTTAAATACAAAGCACTCAGAAACAGCGTAGAAAAAAGTGCTTGTATGAATGGGTGCGCTGCTTTTTTGCATGTAAAGCACTTTGAGTGCTCAGATAATGTAGAAAAGCGCTATATAAGAACCAGTCCATTTACCATTTACCAATATCCAACTTTCTGATAAGTAGATGACCTGCTAACCTGTAGCTAACCTGTAGCTTGTCTGTTTCTCAGAATCCCCAGCTTTCTTATAAGCCATCTACTGACCGGCATCGACACTATCATCGTGATTTATTGCCAAGTACTTAGCTGCTTGCCCACTGTCCTGTTCCCACCACCTTCCAAGCTCCAGTCCCTGTACTCTTTTAATCCCTGCTGTTTTATCTACTCAGCTTGCACTGTCCTGCTCCTTAAATTCACCTGCTGCCCTTCATTTATCTCCAGTGACTTCCTTTTTAAAAAAAAGACAAACTTAATTGAAAAACCTATTCCTCTGGTGTAATTCAGCCTGCTTGTTGCTTCGTCTTGTAATTGGAAGGTTGCCGGTTCAATCGCCGGTTCGGACAGTCTCGGTCGTTGTGTCCTTGGGCAAGACACTTCACCCGTTGCCTAGTGGTGGTAGTCAGAGGGCCCGGTGGCGCCAGTGTCTGGCAGCTTCGCCTCTCACAGTGCGCCCAAGGGCAGCTGTGGCTACAATGTAGCTTGTCATCACCAGTGTGTGGATGTGTGTGTGAATAGGTGGATGACTGAATGTAGTGTAAAGCGCTTTGGGGTCCTTAGGGACTAAGTAAAGCGCTATACAAATACAGGCCATTTACCATAACGTAACAAGTTATATTATGGTTTCTGTGTTAATGTCCTGTGACTGAAGAAAAAAAAATCCCATCGACGCAGATTATTTGTCTGCTGATATTTAGACAAATAATAGAATATAATGAATAACAAATTGAACAAAAAGAATAAAATACTATTGACAGTCAAAGTTTACTTTAAAAAAAAATTATATTAATAAAAAGCAAGTCGACTTCTAATGAGAAGTTAACATCTGTCAGTTATGTTCTTAAAGCTTTTATCTGTTGAATTCAGAAATGTATTATACAAGTGTTAGTATGAATGTTTAATGGTTCATAGACTGACTAGTATGATGTCATTTTACTGATGAGGACAACTGCGACAGGAGAACCCAATAATAGAGACCTACTGTAAAGGCATCCCAGCCAATTTGCTTATCCTTTTGCATAATATAGAGGCAAAGAGGTTGCGCTTTTCACGTTTCTCAATTTTATGTCTCTCATCTCTACTGTATCTTGAGACTGAAACAATTAAGTCAGTTTGGCATCTTACAGGTTGTCTCATTTCCTAAAATGCATCTGGAGGGCAGAGGAGTCCCGTCAGCATCACTGTAATGATGTACACTTTTGTAAGTTTTATCTGCAATGCATAGAAGAGGAGCTACAAAAAGTTGCAAGTAATAAATAACACACAAATAATGAGATTTCTAAATTCAGCATTAATTTGTATTCTTAGTTATTTAAGATGATTAGGTATGTAGTCTAACTTTTTACCCTTCACCATTTGTAAGAGTGCCCAAAAAATGGATATGCTCATCTATCAGTAATCAGAAGACACAGCAGTGCTCTGGAAATTAGACAATAGACAGATGATGCAAATGTGCCACACACTTTTTTAAGTGACATCAATTTAACACGATGCAGTAAAGCTGTCTTATCACTACAGTGGCTGACTGGACTCCTCTCTCTCCTCATGTCTCTTCCTTAGAGGAAGGGGAGGGACTAAGACTGGAGGGACTAAGACTGCTTGGAGAGGAGGCGAGGAAAAGAACTGACAATAGCTCCTATTCCCCAGTCCATTACAACAAATACAAAAACAGCATACAGCCTTCCTGCAAACATCCACTCCATTGAAAGGGTGGACAGCAGCATGAAAGAGATACTGGGAAAACCCTTTAGCAATCAAACATATTTGCTGCATAACAATGACTTTGTATAGATTCCTTTTAGCTTAATATGCATGGATAAAACAGCTTAAAGATACTGTCATTTAAAGTGTAATGTTCTGATGTCCCCGAGTGACAGTCCTGTGGTTCAGAGAGAGGGCTCAAAGATGAAGTAAAAGTCATGATTTACTGGGACAAACTGAGTGAGAAACACTTCTGGCAGCCAAAATGCTCATTCATTCTTGTTAGAATAGAATAGAATTCAACTTTATTGTCATTGCACATGCAGAGGTACAGGGCAACGAAATGCAGTTTGCATCCATCCAGAAGTGCTTTAGTGATATAGATATATTACAATATATATTAGCAATAATATAGATATGTAAGTATATTACAGAAATGGGTCTATTATGGTATGTTATAATGTACACGGTATGAAGTATGTTGTGAATATTCTATAACTATAAGTATGTACTAGAGATGGACCGATCCGATATTACGTATCGGTATCGGTCCGATACTGACCTAAATTACTGGAT
Source organism: Astatotilapia calliptera (assembly GCF_964374335.1). Lineage (NCBI taxonomy): Eukaryota > Metazoa > Chordata > Actinopteri > Cichliformes > Cichlidae > Astatotilapia > Astatotilapia calliptera. The sequence goes on along the minus strand of NC_137431.1, from coordinate 6,784,043 downwards.
CGGATATCGGAGAAAAATAAAAAATGTAATCCGATCCATTAAATATCACGAAAGCACCTCACAAAACTTGCAACACGCCGTAACTCGCCTCAGAACGTTAGCAGTCGGAGCAGTATGCGTCACGTGATAGAGCGGCTGTGGCATGCAGGACCTGTCGGTGGTCTGGATAGCATTTGGAGCTTCGCTAGCAACCTGGCATTTCATCTCCGACAAAGTTATCCCCGAGAGAAGTAAAGCACGTGTGTAAGTCCATCTCTGAATGTTTGTAAAGCATTCCCACGTTAAGCTTAACGAGCGACTGCCTCTCGCTCTCTGGCTGCTACTTCAATCGTGAAACTGCTTAAATGATCAGCTGATCGGCTTTTCTGTCGCGAGTCTGTCTCTCTTGTTTGTTTTTGGTCCACTTTGCACCAGAAAGAGGAAACCAGCGGCTGAACAACAGCAGCACGTTTAAGCTTGATAAGCTGTTGTTACAATTTATTTAATATTACTTTCTACACCAGGATCTTTTTCTACGTAGCTGACGGCTGGTAACTGTGCAGGGGCGGATCTAGCAAAGTTTAGCCAGGGGGGCCGATAGGGCATTAACTGGGAAAAGGGGGCACAAAGACATACTTTTCTTTCTTATTCTCATTTAAAATGTCGAGCTTTTAATAAATAATTATCTGACACCCAAAGTTTTAATTTGATGTAAAATGAATAGAAGTCAATTACTGTATATAGTGACTATTAAGTCTAATATATATACCCTAGTAAGCTATAGTACTTTTTACTTTGGGAAGGTACCATCTGTGCAGTCTGCAATTTTGTTGAAGAAAGATGTTGAATCTATTTAATATTTCTTGAAAAATAATTGATTTCTGTGCATTTTTTTTTTCACACTGCATCAAATTAAGGTTGATTACGTCGATTAAGCATCATGAGGTGGAGCGTGAGGGGTGGTTCCCTATTTTTTATTTATTTATTTTTGTTGTTGCTGGGAGTTGGAACCCTATTAGTTAGGTTGCTTAATATTTACGCTAAGTACTCTTTAAAATACCAGAACAGGGAGGATGGTGTAGGTCTAAGTTTATTAGATTGATCAGTATTGCTGAACTATGAAATATTTTTTTTGTATACAGGTATAACAGAATAGCTTTAGTGTAGTTGTTGTTTTAAACTTGAGTATGAACTTGCAGACTTGCAAAATGCAGCAAGATATTTTAAAAAACAGTTTTGTTGATTAAAAAACACTATATCGGATTCATATCGGTATCGGCAGATATCCAAATTTATGATATCGGTATCGGTATCGGACATAAAAAAGTGGTATCGTGCCATCTCTAGTATGTACAGGCTGTAGTGAGTACAAGCTATGTACAGGCTATGAACAGGATATAAATATGAAAAACTATACAGAATATGAAATAAATAACTTTACAGAAATCTGAGATATACAGTTATACAGAAATGGGAACTATGCAAGTTGTAAACAGTTGTAGGATTAAAAATTATCGTATGTACAGAATGATTATTTACACAGAGCTATACAGTAGTGCAGTTAAGATAAGTGAGATATGTGGATAATTCCTACAGAGGCTATATAAAGTGCTAGTGGTTGTGAGTGGTGGTTTAGTCCATGTTATTATTGTGTTTTTGAGGGTACAGTTGTCCATTGTGGGTGTGTGTATGTTCAGTCCATGTGTTAACGTGGGTCAGATGTCAGGAGGCAGAGTTCAGGAGTCTGACAGCTGTGGGGAAGAAGCTGTTCCGGTACCTGGTGGTCTTAGTCCGGAGGCTCCTGTAGCGCCTCCCAGAGGGCAGGAGGGTGAAGAGTCCATGTGATGGGTGACTGGGGTCTCTGATGATTTTCCCAGCCCTTTTCAGACACCGCTTCCTGTAGATGTCCTTTATGGCAGGAAGTGGTGCTCTGGCGATGCGCTGGGCAGTTTTCACGACCCTCTGCAACGCCTTCCGGTCTGAGGCAGAGCAGTTCCCGTACCAGACTGTTATACAGTTGGTCAGGATGCTCTCGATGGTGCAGCGTCAAGTTGTTCTTGACGCTGCCCCTCATAAGGATTGAGGATTTTTGTCCTTTGTGTTGATTTTGTCATTATTCACAGTGTTAATGTGCAAAAGCAAAGTTTTGAGGGAAACTTACAATTGTTCTGTTGTAGTGAATCCAGCATGGCATACAGAGGACAGTGAAAAATGAGACCTCTTGGTCTTCTGCTTTTGACTGGATGACCGCTCTGTCCGCCCTACCAACACCTCTTTAGCTACAAGTACGAGTTTTACAACACATTTACTGTAAGACGTGTTTCCAATGTCAAAGCGAGGAAATTCATGAATTTGTAACTCGAGAGGATGCAATTGAGCAGTTGTATTCACTAATTTGAGGTTGCAATCACAGAGCTTTGGTTGTAAGTTGTAAAAATATATGTAAAATTTAAATTCGAAATTTAAATTTTGGTTTTGCAAATATAAGTCTATTTGTGCATGTTTATTCTGTAACTAAATTTAACACACTTGTGAAAGCACAAAATAATAATGAAAATTTCAAAATACAAGTTAAATTTTTTTCTAAACACATTTTATTCTACAAGCTCTCAAATTTTGCAACATTTCCCTTGGTGTGTGATTATAAACAAATTAAGATTCAGTTTGTAGTATGATTGCAGTCATACTTGCACACGGGGCATTTATGAAATGATGGATTTGTGTGTCGTATTCACCTTCAAATCACGGTAAACAACGTCACGTGAATGGAGGTACTCAAGTGCTGATACAATCTCAGCACCATAGAAACGTGCCCGGTCTTCTGTGAAGACTCGTTCACGTGAGAGGTGGAAGAAGAGCTGAAGAAAACAGAGCAGAGAGAGTCAAGGACTTACCTGGTGTTACACAAGATCTGTCTACGTGTAAATGGTTAACTCTTGAACTGGGTGCATCCCATATGACTGATGAGTTGATTATGGATGTAGGATATGGGGTCTCACCTCGCCTCCATTAGCATATTCCATTACAAAACAGAGTCGATCGTGGGTTTGGAAGGCATATTTCAGTGTCTGTAAGAACGTTATCACAATGAAAATAAAATATCAGGTATACAGCGAAGAATCCCTATGTAACTACTAACCATCAGGAGAAAAACAAACAAACAAAGTAAATAGAAAGAGGCCTTTGATTGGGTTTAAGAATTTTTAAGATTCCTCAAAAATCAATTAAAAGACTCAATTTTCCCTTGCTTCTGATTTGAAGACTGCAACGTGAAGATACTGTAATGAGTTTAATAGCGTTTAAGAAATGACAACTAGTTTCGGGTCATAGTTTAGTAGGCTCATCCTATCTCAAAGCAGCTATCTTTTACAACATTTCCTGCTCGACCATCTCCAATTTGAGCAGTTTTAACATGTCAGACACTTAACTTTTGCTTCATCTAGTAAATTCTTGTCTAAATATACTTTGCTTATACAAACAAGCAGAAAGAAAATGATACACATACACACATATATACACACATATATATATACAGTGGGGCAAAAAAGTATTTAGTCAGCCACCGATTGTGCAAGTTCCCCCACTTAAAATGATGACAGAGGTCAGTAATTTGCACCAGAGGTACACTTCAACTGTGAGAGACAGAATGTGAAAAAAAAATCCATGAATCCACATGGTAGGATTTGTAAAGAATTTATTCGTAAATCAAGGTGGAAAATAAGTATTTGGTCAATAACAAAAATACAACTCAATACTTTGTAACATAACCTTTGTTGGCAATAACAGAGGTCAAACGTTTACTATAGGTCTTTACCAGGTTTGCACACACAGTAGCTGGTATTTTGGCCCATTCCTCCATGCAGATCTTCTCGAGAGCAGTGATGTTTTGGGGCTGTCGCCGAGCAACACGGACTTTCAACTCCCGCCACAGATTTTCTATGGGGTTGAGGTCTGGAGACTGGCTAGGCCACTCCAGGACTTTCAAATGCTTCTTACGGAGCCACTCCTTTGTTGCCCGGGCGGTGTGTTTTGGATCATGTTGGAAGACCCAGCCTCGTTTCATCTTCAAAGTTCTCACTGATGGAAGGAGGTTTTGGCTCAAAATCTCACGATACATGGCCCCATTCATTCTGTCCTTAACACGGATCAGTCGTCCTGTCCCCTTGGCAGAAAAACAGCCCCATAGCATGATGTTTCCACCCCCATGATTCACAGTAGGTATGGTGTTCTTGGGATGCAACTCAGTATTCTTCTTCCTCCAGACACGACGAGTTGAGTTTATACCAAAAAGTTCTACTTTGGTTTCATCTGACCACATGACATTCTCCCAATCCTCTGCTGTATCATCCATGTGCTCTCTGGCACACTTCAGACGGGCCTGGACATGCACTGGCTTCAGCAGCGGAACACGTCTGGCACTGCGGGATTTGATTCCCTGCCGTTGTAGTGTGTTACTGATGGTGACCTTTGTTACTTTGGTCCCAGCTCTCTGCAGGTCATTCACCAGGTCCCCCCGTGTGGTTCTGGGATCTTTGCTCACCGTTCTCATGATCATTTTGACCCCACGGGATGAGATCTTGCGTGGAGCCCCAGATAGAGGGAGATTATCAGTGGTCTTGTATGTCTTCCATTTTCTGATGATTGCTCCCATAGTTGATTTTTCCACACCAAGCTGCTTGCCTATTGTAGATTCACTCTTCCCAGTCTGGTGCAGGTCTACAATACTTTTCCTGGTGTCCTTCGAAAGCTCTTTGGTCTTGGCCATGGCGGAGTTTGGAGTCTGACTGTTTAAGGCTGTGGACAGGTGTCTTTTATACAGATGATGAGTTCAAACAGGTGCCATTCATACAGGTAACAAGTGGGGGACAGAAAAGCTTCTTACAGAAGACGTTACAGGTCTGTGAGAGCCAGAGATTTTCCTTGTTTGAGGTGACCAAATACTTACACTCAACAAAAATATAAACGCAACACCTTTGTTACTGCTCCCATTCCCCATGGGATGGAGGTAGAGACCTAAAATTCATTCCAGATACACAATATAACCATCCCTCCCAAACAGTGGTCACAAATCAGTCCAAATGTGTGGTAGTGGGCACATCTGCTATATTGAGATAATCCATCCCACCTCACAGGTGTGCCACATCAGGATGCTGATCTGACATCATGAGTAGTGCACAGGTGTACCTCAGACTGCCCACAACAAAAGGCCACCCTGGAATGTGCAGTTTTCTGCGCTATTGGGGGTCTGGGGACCCAGAACCGGTCAGTATCTGGTGTGACCACCATTTGCCTCATGCAGTGCAACACATCGTCGCATGGAGTCTATCAGATTGTCAATTGTGGCCTGTGGAATGTTGGTCCACTCCACTTCAATGGCTGTGCGAGGTTGTTGGATATTCGTGGGAACTGGTACACGCTGTCGTATACGCCGGTCAAGCACATCCCGAACATGCTCAATGGGTGACATGTCCGGTCAGCATGCTGGCCATGCAAGAACTGGGACATTCTCAGCTGCCATCTGCCCTGAACAATGTGAACCATGATTCATCCGTGAAGCGCACACCTCTCCAACGTGCCAGACGCCATCGAATGTGAGCATTTGCCCACACAAGTCTGTTACGGCGACGAGCTGGAGTCAGGTCAAGACCCCGATGAGGACGACGGGCATGCAGTTGAGCGTCCCTGAGACGGTTTCTGACAGTTTGTGCAGAAATTGTTTGGTTGTGCAAACCAATTGTTCCAGCAGCTGTCTGGGTGGCTGGTCTCAGACGATCTTGGAGGTGAACCTGCTGGATGTGGAGGTCCTGGGCTGGTGTGGTTACACGAGGTCTGCGGTTGTGAGGCCGGTTGGATGTGCTGCCATATTCTCTGAAACGCCTGTGGAGACGGCTTATGGTTGAGAAATGAACATTCAATGCACGGGCGACAGATCTGGTTGACATTGCTGCTGTCAGCATGCCAATTGCACGCTCCCTCATTGCTTGTGGCATCTGTGGCATTTTGCTGTGAGACAAAACTGCACATTCCAGGGTGGCCTTTTGTTGTGGGCAGTCTGAGGTACACCTGTGCACTACTCATGATGTCAGATCAGCATCCTGATGTGGCACACCTGTGAGGTGGGATGGATTATCTCAATATGGCAGATGTGCCCACTACCACACATTTGGACTGATTTGTGACCACTGTTTGGGAGGGATGGTTATATTGTGTATCTGGAATGAATTTTAGGTCTCTATGTCCATCCCATGGGGAATGGGAGCAGTAACAAGGGTGTTGCGTTTATATTTTTGTTGAGTGTATTTTCCACCCTGATTTAGGAAAAAATTCTTTACAAATCCTACCATGTGAATTCATGAATTCTTTTTTCACATTCTGTCTCTCACAGTTGAAGTGTACCTCTGGTGCAAATTACTGACCTCTGTCATCATTTTAAGTGGGGGAACTTGCACATCGGTGGCTGACTAAATACTTTTTTGCCCAACTGTATATACATACGTACATACGTATATATACACACATACGTACATACGTATATATACACACATACGTACATACGTATATATACATACGTACGTATATATATATATACATACGTACGTATATACGTATATATATATATACATACGTACGTATATACGTATATATACATACATATGTATATATATATATATATATATATACATACATATGTATATACATATGTATATGTATATATATATATATATATACATATATATATATACATATACATATATATATATATATATATATACATATATATATATATATATATATATATATATGTATATACATATGTATATACATACATACATATATACACATACATATATATACATATATGTATATACATACATATATATATATACATACATATATCCATACATATATCCATACATATATATATATACATACATATATACATACATATATATATATACATACATATATACATACATATATATATATACATACATATATACATACATATATATATACATATATATATATACATACATATATATATACATATATACATACATATATATATACATATATATATATACATACATATATATATACATATATGTATATATATACATATATGTATATATATACATATATGTATATACATACATATATATACATATACATATATACATATACATA
>NC_137431.1:6769376-6774376 GCF_964374335.1 Astatotilapia calliptera | reverse complement strand
TATATATAGCAGCTGGATAGCGTAGTGGTTAGACTACATGCCTTTGGAACCCAGGATCGCAAGTTCGATTCCTGCCTGGGGAGTCTGTATCCAGTAAGGGTCCTAAGGCTAGACCCCCTATGCTAAGCGAGCCTACCGCAGACATGAGCGAGACAGATAAATGTGAAGGCATGCCGGCTCGGATCAACAAGGTCCGCGTCAGGTGTTGAGGAACCAGGGCACCCTGACGAAAAGTGGGCTACTGGAACAAGAAGGCATCGGTGGGCAAGAGACGAAAACAGGGCGTTGTTGGAATGCCACTACGCAAGTAACCCCGGCGGCAGGGGCTACATGAATAGGATGACGGACCTATGGATTCTTCGATACCCAACATCCACAATGACGGCGAAACAACTAGTAGCTCTGTGTTCCAACATTCGAAAGAAGGGACTGCTCTCACAGCTAGAGATTGACGAGGTACAACACAAATGCTACGGCAAGGAGGAGTCAGGACGCCAGGTCAGGGGGGAGATATCATCACCCCCACCCGAGATTGGGTACATAGCCCCAAGTGCGATAGGAGAAGGATCGTTGAGTGCGAGAGGAACTGACCTGAAAAATAGGATAATGGCCAAGCTTGAAACCTGGATCCCCCGTAGCCGGTTACCAAGATTACGTGAAGTACCCTCAGAACGTCTGCTAGATGATGTTAATGCAGCACTACGGACAATACCTACAACCACGATTACCGACACTAACAAGCTGATCTACAATACGGCAGCCATGATCAGTGAGATGCTTGGCTACAAGTTGAACAGCCACAAGGGGCAGTACCCTCCATGGAGAAGGAGGCTAGAGGGCAAGATCAAAGTAGCACGAAGGGAGGTTAGCCAACTAACGGAGCTGCAGAAAGGTGCGACAAAGAAGGTGCATAAGAAATACAGCAAGCTGTCCATACCTGAGGCCTTGGAAACTGCCAAGCAAAGACTCACAGCCTTGGCCAGCCGCTTGAGGAGGTACACCAGAGAGATAGAAGGCAGGAGAATAAACCAGCTGTTCTCCACAGAACCAGCAAAGGTGTACTCTCAGTGGCAAGGGAACAATAATAAGAGAACAGCACCACCAAGGCTGGAGACGGAGCAATACTGGAAGAGCATATGGGAGAAGGACGCAACCCATAACGGCAATGCTAGTGGATCTGAGGGCAGACCACAGCGACCTCCCTGAACAGGGTCCAGTAACCATCACAGTGGCAGATATCCAAGAAAGGGTCTCCAGTATGAAGAGTTGGACAGCACCAGGGCCCGACATGGTTCACGCCTACTGGCTAAAGAAGCTGACTGCACTCCACGAGCGTCTGGCAGCACAAATGAACCAGCTGCTAGTTAACGAGAGACACCCGGAATGGCTAACCGAAGGCCGGACGGTCCTGATCCCCAAGGACCCCAAGAAGGGACCGGTCCCCTCCAACTACCGGCCAATAACCTGCCTCAGTACTACATGGAAGCTCCTGTCAGGCATCATATCGGCTAAGATGAACAGGCACATGGGTCAATACATGAGCGGGACACAGAAAGGAATTGGCAAGAATACCAGAGGCGCAAAACACCAGCTACTGGTAGACAGAACAGTCAGCCGAGACTGCAAGACCAGACTGACCAACCTGTGCACGGCCTGGATTGATTACAAGAAGGCCTATGACTCAATGCCCCACAGCTGGATACTGGAATGCCTAGAATTGTACAAGATCAATGGGACCCTAAGAGCCTTCATCAGGAACTCAATGGGGATGTGGCGTACAACACTAGAGGCCAACTCCAAGCCCATAGCACAAGTCACCATCAAGTGCGGGATCTACCAAGGAGATGCTCTGTCCCCACTGCTGTTCTGCATAGGCCTGAACCCCCTCAGTGAGATCATTAACAAGACTGGCTACGGATACCGACTACGGAACGGAGCAGTTGTCAGCCACCTCCTGTACATGGATGACATCAAGCTGTATGCCAAGAGTGAACGAGAAATCGATTCACTGATCCACACTACCAGGCTATACAGCAATGACATTGGAATGTCGTTCGGACTGGAGAAGTGTAGTCGGATGGTATCAAAGAGAGGGAAGGTAGTCAGAACTGAGGGGATTGAACTACCAGAAGGCAACATTGCAGACATAGAGGACAGTTACAAGTACCTGGGGATCCCGCAGGCAAATGGGAACCATGAAGAGGCCGCTAGAAAGGCTGCAACCACCAAGTACCTGCAGAGGGTCAGGCAAGTCCTGAGGAGTCAGCTGAATGGTAAGAACAAGATCCGGGCTATCAACACGTACGCCCTGCCCGTGATCAGGTACCCTGCTGGGGTAATAGGCTGGCCAAAGGAGGAGATAGAAGCCACTGACATAAAGACAAGAAAGCTCCTGACCATGCATGGAGGGTTTCACCCCAAGTCCAGCACCCTGAGGCTGTACGCTAAGCGGAAGGAAGGGGGCCGGGGACTGGTGAGTGTCAGCACCACAGTCCAGGATGAGACAACGAACATCCAAGAATACATTGGGAAGATGGCCCCAACTGACCGAGTGCTCAGTGAATACCTCAGGCAGCAAAAACCCAAGAAAGAGGAGGGAGACGAGGAACCATCATGGAAGGACAGGCCCCTGCACGGTATGTACCACCGGCAGATAGAGGAGGTGGCTGATATCCAGAAATCCTACCAGTGGCTGGACAAAGCTGGACTGAAAGACAGCACAGAGGCACTAATCATGGCAGCACAAGAACAAGCTCTGAGTACAAGATCCATAGAGGCTGGGGTCTATCACACCAGGCAAGACCCCAGGTGCAGGCTGTGTAAAGATGCCCCAGAGACAATCCAGCACATAACAGCAGGGTGCAAGATGCTAGCAGGCAAGGCATACATGGAACGCCATAACCATGTGGACGGCATAGTGTACAGGAACATCTGTGCCGAGTATAACCTGGAAGTCCCGAGGTCAAAATGGGAGATGCCCCCAAGGGTGGTGGAGAATGACCGAGCTAAGATCCTGTGGGACTTCCAGATACAGACGGACAAAATGGTGGTGGCTAACCAACCGGACATAGTGGTGGTAGACAAACAGAAGAAGACGGCCGTAGTGATCGATGTAGCGGTTCCGAATGACACCAATATCAGGAAGAAGGAACACGAGAAGCTGGAGAAATACCAAGGGCTCAGAGAAGAGCTCGAGAGGATGTGGAGGGTGAAGGTAATGGTGGTCCCCGTGGTAATCGGAGCACTAGGTGCGGTGACTCCCAAGCTAGGCGAGTGGCTCCAGCAGATCCCGGGAATAACATCGGAGATCTCTGTCCAGAAGAGCGCAGTCCTGGGAACAGCTAAGATACTGCGCAGGACCCTCAAGCTCCCAGGCCTCTGGTAGAGGACCCGAGCTTGAAGGATAAACCGCCCGCAGGGGCGTGCTGGGTGTTTTTTTTTTTTTATACATTATACATATATATATATATATATATATACATATATATATATATATATATACACACACATATATATACACACACATATATATACACACACACACACACACATATATATATATATACACACATACATACACTCAACAAAAATATAAACGCAACACCTTTGTTACTGCTCCCATTCCCCATGGGATGGACATAGAGACCTAAAATTCATTCCAGATACACAATATAACCATCCCTCCCAAACAGTGGTCACAAATCAGTCCAAATGTGTGGTAGTGGGCACATCTGCTATATTGAGATAATCCATCCCACCTCACAGGTGTGCCACATCAGGATGCTGATCTGACATCATGAGTAGTGCACAGGTGTACCTCAGACTGCCCACAACAAAAGGCCACCCTGGAATGTGTAGTTTTTTGCGCTATTGGGGGTCTGGGGACCCAGAACCGGTCAGTATCTGGTGTGACCACCATTTACCTCATGCAGTGCAAAACAGCAAATGAGAGCAGATACACGGATTCCACAAAAAGATGTAAACAGAAAGCGCAGATTGTTCACCTGATGGCACGTATAAAGATGGTGCTGAAAGCCGACACATCACAGATTCTGATGCTGCAGGTTTTGTCACTCTCCGACCGGAATTCACTGAACCCGCAACAAAAGAAAATCCAAACTATGCTTAACGTTTGATAAACATTATCATTAATTCCCTCTTACATTTGCGGTTTTGCTTCCACCACAGTGGGTGCAGTGGTTCAGGGGGCAGTGCCAGAGGAGGTTGCCCAACACAGCCTATTTAAGCAGCATGCCAGGACCCAGAAGGGAAGAGAAATTTGGAGGGCTGGTGACAGTTGTTCTGCGTCTTGTGCAGGTTGATGGTTTCTGAGTTAGAAACAATCTAATGGCAAGAAAGGATTCAACATCTGCAGCTGTGATGCTGGCGACAGCCTCATTGCTTCTGGACAGATAAGCTAGTGAGATTTCAACAAGATAACATTACTCTGATAGTTATTTAAAAAAAACAAACCCATACCCACTAGACATACACTCAACACACACCTGAACAAAAGAAACTGAAAAGAACTAGGACCTGTAACAACTTGGGTATATGGACTGACAAAAAAAGGACTGCTGAACACCTTTATTGCTGTAATATTGAACAAATGTGTTTTATTGTTTGTGCTTTCACTCCTGAGTCGATACCTCAAGCAAATAGGCCAACATATCTATGTTCAGTCTTTCTTCTTTCTTCGTTTCAGTTTTATCAGTAGCATTTTCTGCTTTGGTTTTACTGCCGTAACTACAAGATAACTGCAGACCACTCAGAAATCCTAAGACAAGGGTTGTGTAGCTCTATCCTGCAACTATTGTAACTTGCCCTTTTCAGTGCAGTCAATTACTCCTCTGCATGTTTGGCTACTTTTTCTGCCGCACTGTAGCATCAATATAAGGGTTCACCAATGGCAGCAAATTTCTGAAGGGAGATTGCTGAAACTATTGGATTGAACATGTGGTTTGTATAGCTCAGTGCTCTGATAGGATTACAGGGTTTCA
>NC_137431.1:6496876-6764376 GCF_964374335.1 Astatotilapia calliptera | reverse complement strand
TATGGAGTTATGTAAAAGAAAATACACCTACCTTCAAGTTTTATGTATCAAGACTGTATATAGAAAAAAAATCTCTAGTCCTCACCAAGTTCTAAACTAATTTAAAATCTGGGACAAACAACCTTAAAATGAACAACACATGACATATTTTACTGTATCATTTTTTGCACAACTTCATTTAAAATGTTGCTTTACTTCACTGAAGTTGCAGGCATTCATTCATGCACAGATCTCTGAGGGTCCCACCACACCATTTCAATCAGGTTGAGTTCTTGATAATGGTCCACTGCAACACCTTTAATCTTTTCTCTGAGTTATTTTGTTCTAGATTTACGTGTGTGCTTGGTATCTTTGTCCTGTCGCAAGACCCAATGGTGCCAATTGTCAGACAGATGGCCTAAAATATGACTCTAGACCAGCGGTCCCCAACCTTTTTTGCGCCACGGACCGGTTTATGCCCGACATTATTTTCACGGACCGGCCTTTAAGGTGTCGCGGATAAATACAACAAAATAAAACTAGTACCGGTACCGAAAAAAAAGAAGATTTATTCATAACACACCTGAAAAGACCCAGGAAAACCGAGTTAACGATAAAAACGATAACATAATAATGCTGAAAACCAATAAAAACCCTGAAAACCATACATTTCACACCTGAGCCTCATCTCTTGCGGCCCGGTTCCAAACGACTCACGGACCGGTACCGGTCCAAGGCCCGGGGGTTGGGGACCGCTGCTCTAGACAATTAATTTAGAGGAATTCATTGTCACCTTGATGACTACAACGTGTCAACGAGCCCAAATTATCAATCAGCAAATGCTATTTCTCACAGCAACCGCGGAGGCCTGATATCCCCAAGGCTGGAATTTCCCTCTGCCATAATAATGAAAACAAAATCATCTTTAGAGCTTCTCTTCATCATCCACCACTGTTCTTGACAGTCAATATGAGATATTGTGGTGGGCGCGGTCTGCGGATGCCGTGCGGATGATCCTGCATGGCATCTGCAATCACGCCTGCCTGTTAAAACATGGGGACTCAGGTGTAAGTGTTGCATTTTGAGGAGAAATTTATTTTGCACCTGCAAATTTTTTTTACGTGCGGTCAAATTTTTTATTTTTTTTTTTACATGCGCTTAGAATAGTGGCACAAAAATAACGCCATACATTAACAGCTCCCACAGTTTCTGTGCTCACTTCAACATGTTTTGCATTTATATATATATAATGATAAATGAAAAATGAATGGAAACAGCAAAACAGCATAATTGGTTAATTGGTGATTCTAAATTGTGAATGTGAGTTTGAATAGCTGTCTTTCTCTATGTGTTAACCCTGGACAGGCTGGTGACCTGTTCAGGGTGCACCCTGCCTTTCACACTAGGACAGCTCCAGCCCCCCGCCTCCGCAACACTGAATTGGCTTAATGAAAAAGTATGGATGGATGAATAAAAACAACAATTGTTATGTGGTGGTCAGTATTAGGGTTGGGTTTAAAAAAAAAAAAATTTCAGCAGATTGATATTGATATCGATTCATTAAATCCTGAATCAATTTTTAAATATAAATGTATTTTGCCAAAATCGCCAGAATCTCAGCTTAAAGCTCACAAAACTATTTCAAGAACCACCAAACAGCTAAAACAGCAAATGAGAGCAGATACACGGATTCCACAAAAAGATGTAAACAGAAAGCGCAGATTGTTCACCTGATGGCACGTATAAAGATGGTGCTGAAAGCCGACACATCACAGATTCTGATGCTACAGGTTTTGTCACTCTCCGACCGGAATTCACTGAACCCGCAACAAAAGAAAATCCAAACTATGCTTAACGTTTGATAAACATTATCATTAATTCCCTCTTACATTTGCGGTTTTGCTTCCACCACAGTGGGTGCAGTGGTTCAGGGGGCAGTGCCAGAGGAGGTTGCCCAACACAGCCTATTTAAGCAGCATGCCAGGACCCAGAAGGGAAGAGAAATTTGGAGGGCTGGTGACAGTTGTTCTGCGTCTTGTGCAGGTTGATGGTTTCTGAGTTAGAAACAATCTAATGGCAAGAAAGGATTCAACATCTGCAGCTGTGATGCTGGCGACAGCCTCATTGCTTCTGGACAGATAAGCTAGTGAGATTTCAACAAGATAACATTACTCTGATAGTTATTTAAAAAAAACAAACCCATACCCACTAGACATACACTCAACACACACCTGAACAAAAGAAACTGAAAAGAACTAGGACCTGTAACAACTTGGGTATATGGACTGACAAAAAAAGGACTGCTGAACACCTTTATTGCTGTAATATTGAACAAATGTGTTTTATTGTTTGTGCTTTCACTCCTGAGTCGATACCTCAAGCAAATAGGCCAACATATCTATGTTCAGTCTTTCTTCTTTCTTCGTTTCAGTTTTATCAGTAGCATTTTCTGCTTTGGTTTTACTGCCGTAACTACAAGATAACTGCAGACCACTCAGAAATCCTAAGACAAGGGTTGTGTAGCTCTATCCTGCAACTATTGTAACTTGCCCTTTTCAGTGCAGTCAATTACTCCTCTGCATGTTTGGCTACTTTTTCTGCCGCACTGTAGCATCAATATAAGGGTTCACCAATGGCAGCAAATTTCTGAAGGGAGATTGCTGAAACTATTGGATTGAACATGTGGTTTGTATAGCTCAGTGCTCTGATAGGATTACAGGGTTTCAAAAGGTCTCTTAAGTTAGGTATTGCCTAACCACTGAAAAGTAAGCAGTTTTAAACTGGATCTGAAATTAACTGAAAGCTAGTGTAAGGAGGCCAGTACAGGTGTAATGTGTTCACACCATTTCTTTCCTGTCAAAAGGCAACCTGCTACATTTTGAACAGCTTGTAGGTGACGAAGTCAGAACTGATCAGAGCCAATTATAAAGAGTTATAATAGTTTTCACAAGTAGTAATAAAAGCATGAATTACTCTCTAAAAGTAATGTGCCGTAAGGTAGGCCTTCACCTTACTGAGGAGCCACAGCTAAAAGAAACTTGTCTTAACAACAGAGCTAATCTGTTTATGAAATTTTAAAGCACTGCTAAAAAGCGACCACATGCTGTATGGCTGAGAGCAGCCGGCCAGGTTCAAGTCCAAGCCGCAGCCCTTTCTTCCTTTTGCTTTCCTATCAATTCTTCACTGTACCTATCAAAGTAAAATCCAAAAAAGGCCAAAAATTAAATAGAATTATAAATTTGTTAAGATTAAGAGTAAAGTAATAATCTCGATTTACAAGCACAGAATCATCGAAAGCTGATGCAAACAAAGATGCTGTTAAAGAACTTATCATGTGCACAATCGGACCAGACACAGACTGAGTCAGAATGTTTCAATAAGATCAATAAATTCTTTGACCAAGAGTCTGGATTCATAATGGACATGAATATTAAAATCACTGACAATCAGGAACTGATCATAATTCAATGAGCAGTGTCTTTCATAACTAATGACAAAAATATTTTAGTCAAGCCCTATAAACACTAATTTTCAAAATGAGCCAATAAACATTATACTAGAAAACAGGAAGCCAATGTTGATGCTGTGCCACACTCCTGTCTTCACACACATTTCGCAGCATTCATCTGTTAAAGTAGGACAAGTCTTGCAGCAGCAAAATGGCAGAAATATATCAATTACAACTGCATCAATTATGTCAATACACACACTTACCTTGGCTATTATCACCATTTTGCGCAGTATTTTCATGGCATAATGTACTCCAGTTGTCTTTTCTTTGACAAGAATCACCTTCCCAAAGGTACCCTTTCCAAGCAGCTTCAGATATTCAAAGTCACTCATTGTCTGTAAAATATACAACTCATTCATTGTGGAAGTGTGTGTACATTTTTTTTAATTAAACAAAATAATCTTTTAAAGTTACGTACATTTAGAAGTAAAATATATTATGCTGTTCGTTTGACATGAAATGAAAAGTTTCGTTCTTTGCATCCTTGTTCCTTATGTCCTAATGCAAATAGCAGACTGCACATAAAACTATTCACCTAATCACTGTGACATAAAAGCTCAGCCTTGGTTTGAAACCACACCAGTAATGAGCAAGCAGTGGCTCTGACTGTGAAACAGAGGACCTCTACACTAAATGGCTAATGACTTATCAATCACAAAGAATAAACACCTGAATAGACTGACTAGATTTCTCTCTTACTCTAATAACATTTAAAATGAACTTAACTAACAAATACGACCATAAAATTTTCAGGAAAGTATTTATTGAGGTTATACAGCAAGCAGACATGCCAAGGGGCCACTTTCCCCCACACTTGAACACTACAAGATGTCTTTTTGCTACCACTGCAGTCCCAATGAATGCTGGCATTGGGTTTACTTTCCAATTCTAAGGATAGTAATTCTGAGGAAGCCAGAGACAATTACATGTTTGTATGATGTAAGAAATATCCTTTCACAAATCTATACTGATATTCCTGTTTGCACAACATATTGCTTCCCTGATAGAGTTTATGTGAGACCAACTGAAACTGGCCTGACTTACAGTAAGTAGCAGTTTTTATCAGCTCAAAGCTGTATCAGCTAATTCTCTCACCACTTTGGTGCAGCTCTTGGATATAACTGCCTCCATCTCCACCAGGCTGCTTTCGTTTGGTGAGCTGAGAACATCCATTGGTTCCTCTTCCCCCTGTTCCTGCATTTTCAGACTGTTCGCTACATACTGGATTGCCCTTATCCACCCCTCTCTGAAATGTAAAAAATATCACAAATTGCCACTCGGCTATCCAATCCGTAAAACTGTGAAGAGTATGAAATCACTGTATCATATACATCAATACTGGAGAATTTGGCGTGACTTAGTAATTGTCAATTTAAAAAAAACATTAGATGGAGTCGAAGTATTCTAAATGACAACTAATGAATAATGGATACAGGAAAATGCACATCACAGTACATAAAACACAAAAAGTGCATGCCAGGATTTGACAAGGATAGTAAGAAATGTGATTTACGGTTTTTACCTCTCTTCGTTGCTTTCTACATGAAAAGTACGTTCAATAACAGTGGTCCACTGCAGACAACGGATGACAAATGTATTAGGTCTGGGTCTTTCAGTCTTCATTAACTGGCATTCTGTAAAAAATACAATTATCATTCATATTTACTTGAAGGTGGTTAGAAGGGACCAGAACTGAAAAAACATACAGGGAGTCTTGAAAACTGAAAGGATCTGACATAAAGGACGGCCACTCTTCAACATCTTAAAAGACTAACCTGCCACTGAGAAGTTGTTCAGTGGTGGGGAAGGTTGGTCATTTAAATCTGGTTTCTCTTTGTAACCGATGAAAGAGCCATCGCTCTTTAGGATAAAATACCTAGGCCTCCATGTTTTGATATATTCACCTGGATCAAAAATGACAAATTAAATCAACAGTGCAATTATACGATGAGTAGCTGGCAACAGACAACAGAAGTCAACAGTTTTCCCATCTTATAACACAATTTTATAACAATTTTCATGATCCATACCTCTTTTGTGAAGCCATCCCTCTCTCACTATACTGACTTCATTCATGGTAAGGGACTGCCCAGAGAGAGTCAGAAGGAGGAAAAGTAGATTCTTACTATGTTTAAGACTCAGTCACAGTGACAACAGCACCTACTGAATGAAATAAGCAGTGCAACAAAATGGTAAATGGCCTGCATTTGTATAGCGCTTTACTCAGTCCCTAAGGACCCCAAAGCGCTTTACACTACATTCGGTCATTCACCCATTCACACACACATTCACACACTGACATTAAATATTTTCCATAGAAAAAAAGAAAAAAATTAACATTCAGTCAACAGCTGACTAAAAAAATAATAATCTTAAAATGAAAGAAAAGTCATTTAAGACCTGATAATATAATATCCAGATGAGAGTATCTGGATTTCATCAATACTGACTGCAGTCAGAGTATTGACTAAATTTAAAAAGCTTATTTAAGATATTTGTTAAATGTTTGCTGTCTTGATGTTGTAACAGACTATCAACTTTAGGATTAAACAATTTTATCTTAATTTACAGATTTAAAGCCTAAAGTCTCATATTTGCTTCACTGTCAAGCTGAATGATTTATATTGAAAAAGATGGGTGTTGGAAAAACATCAAAAAGACCGACCGATGATGCTGTATCCACTATATATTAGAATGGCTAGAAAGAAAGAAATAAACTTCGTGTTCAAGTAATGGAAACCACACAATATTTAATAAGCTATTACAATATTTTCAAACTTGATAAGAAATTATTGCATATTCATTGTCTATTTATTCGCTAATCGTTTAATCATTTATGATTGTCTCGACAAGTTTCTGTAAATGTATACTATTACTGTTTTACTCGGAACATAAACTTACATGTCAAGGGGACGAAACCTTACACTTTATAGAAGTGATGGTGAGTAACATTTAAAATGGCATATCTTAGCCCGTTGCAGCTAACGTGAAGGCTCCACAGAATGAGCGTTGGCTCATACGCCGCCCAGCACTAATAAACCAATCCGGAATTTTAAGTATTATTTAAAAAAGGGGGTTTTGGCATATGACATGAATGCATAAGTCTACCGGATGTTAACGTACATTACTGTACAATTCCTGCAACGTGAGTGTGTGCGTTTATCGCTAGTTTTGTTGCACAAGGATACCAGCGGCAGGTATCACATTTACAAACATCGCGCAACATTTTAAATGAAAGCACAATACAAAACTCGCAATTTGTAGTAATTCCAGCTAAACAACACATAATACCATTCTAATCCTACTCTCATTGTTTCTCGTCACTCGGCGGGGCAGTTAAGTTGGTTTGCAGTTAAATACTCACAGCAGATAATTTACTGTTAACATACAACGAAGTTTGAAAGCACACGTTACAAAAAGCTTTAAGTAAAGAAATGTATATACAGTTAATAACTTAACGTATTCACACTGAATCTATATTAACAGACAAGCGAACGTCAAACAACGATACTTGTCACTTGAGTAGTGTCAAAAGTCACTTTGCTACTTATAGCTTATTATCACATATTAGGTTCTTATTTTACAGCCAGTCATAGTAGTGCTTTCCATACTCGACTTTTATGGGGCTTCACACCGAACTCTAATATTAGTAATGATTCCTTGAACTATAATACATTCATTTTTATTTTTATTATTAGAAAAAAATATCTTACGTTAGCGATCATATGCCTTCTGGTAGGGTTGCTGAAAGAGCCCTGATAGCGATTATCAAAAAGCAGTTCTACCTAGCTATGAGTTAAAAGTTTGTCAGCTAATCTTTTAACTTCATATATTTTGCACAACTTAATTATGAAACCTAATTTAACGCACATCTCAGTGACTTTATCCCACACAGATTTCGTTTCAATGCAGCTTTCACAGTTTAGTTCCAGAACAGGCCATCCACCGAGGAAAACGCCGTGGAAGTTTCTTCTTCGTAGCTTAGGTCACATAGTGGTACCTCTTTACGCAAGTATCGCCCCCTGCAGGCAGCATGTGTGCTTGTTCTTTGTTTTGTTTTTTTATGCCATTGTTCCCGGAAGTTAGTAACATACACTGCCCGCGCCATGAAGATATTGGAACACTAATGTTTGTGATGCTTTTTTGAAAAGCTAATAACTCAGAACATAAGTCTGTATGTTATAAGCAAATATAAATTAAATTGATTTGTATCTGAAAACATGTTAGTGGATCAGCCACCAATGATTTAGGGCTTTTTTAACTAGGATAATACTGTGAGCAAACACATACCCAGATACCCAGTAATACCTAATTCACTGTAAATTATGTTCTCTTAATGTTATTTTAGCCAACATAGTGAATTAGTTGTTGTTCATTTGATGGTGTTAGTGACATTATGAAATCCAGTTTTTCAGCCTGTTTAAAGTCTTTCCACTGGGAGTGTGATCAAATTAATGCTGGACTATGTTCAGGGAAAGGCTATTTCTGTTACATATGGCTATAATTATAAATTCAGAGAGGATATTTGAGATTGGAAGTAAAAAGTCACCAAATTGTTTTTTGTTTGTTTGTGTATTTTAGCGTTTTCCTGTTGGCTGTTACCACCTGTATTTGGTTGCTTCTCAGCTGATAGAAAAATAAAAGTGAAAGTGAGGGACCCAGCTGAGACTGGAAGTACAATAACATTTAAAATATGTCACAAGCTAAACGCTTAAAGTTTTCTACCACTGTATTAGGCAATTCAACACCAAATACAATATTAAAGATGCAAGCAGCAATAAGAGGGTCCTTGCACCCTGCTGCTTGTCCAGGCCAGCCTCAGTCAACTGTGCTGAGGTCAAGCACTCACGCAGTCATGTGGTTATTTTCAGTTCAGTACGTTAACTGGGTCTGGCATCATTTACCCTACTGAACACCATCTATGGCCACTAGGTGGCAATTGTCTAACCATATGTCACACTGCTGTATATCATGTGTGGAACCAACAGTTAAAATTTCATTTATATTGAATAATTATAACCTACTGGATAGTTCCCTGTTGCCACAAGTTAGCGCCATATGTGTGACACAATATTGACAAATACAATCTAAGTCGCTTGGAAAGAAACTGACTGGACTTCTTTAAGTTCCTTGAAGATGTTTCACCTCTCACCTGAGAAGTTTCTTCAGTTCTGAAAGCAACTGACCATCTTTGAACAGAGGGGGCAGCTTATGACACCAACTGGCTGCCACCTACAATGCAGTTTTAAGGTACCTTCCCAGGCACCCGAGTCCCCATTCACATCTTGTGAGCTCAATGGGTCACATAATAAGGTGGGGCAAGGTCTCAAAATGGTTTCACCTGAAACCTCTGCTGATAATCCTAAAAAGTTGATTCTGCTCGTCTGGACACTATGCAAGGATGAACAGAATCAACTTTTTGGTATTTCACTACCTGGATGATTGAGCATGCATCAAGACTGTGCAGATAATGACCAACAGCCTTTTTTTTTTTTTTTACATCTTCTTACATGTGGTGAGGCACATTATTATTGACTAATAGTGGGTCAATGACCCTCTTAAGAGACAGTGCTCACTAGGGGTTAATACTTTATTTACTAATGGTTAATCCATGATTTATAAAGTAGAAAAGATAAAGCAGAAAACATAAAAAATTAAACATTTTATATGGCCTTACTAAGCAAGACTATTCGTATACACCTATATAAATGACATACTAAGGAGGAACAATACTTTATGATTGAGTTTTAACTAATACTTCTTTAATGCTTAATAGTGTGTAGATATTATAAAATGCCACCTAGCTTTTTAAATTTTTATTAACTTCTATTTTTTTAATCAAGTGTATGTGACCGACATTATATTAAAAACATTATAAATTCCATTTTTACCCAGTTTTAATGAAAAATCATACACAAAATTTGCTTGCTTGTCACAATTTTTATTATTTTTTAACAAGATAAGCTTTATTTTTGAGTACTTTTAAAGAGTACTTTATCAGATGACAATGGAAGAATATCAAAAATAATGTTTTCACATCTGAAAGGTATCATAGTTCTACGTGGGGTCATATGGAGTTTTTCCTGGTATACCCTGAAATGTACATACATGTAAATAACTTCACTTGCGCAATGTTGTGTAATTTTAGACATTCAACAACAGCTGCTGGAATTTCCTGGAATGGAACTCCCCAAAGTTCTATTCTTTTCTATTCTATTCTATTCTATTAAAAAGTCAAATTTCTAACCCATTTTCAAGAATGTAAGTTAACATGTGCTGAAATGTATATCCTTGGAGCTACAAAACCAGTAGTGTGCACTACTAATTTTGCAAGGACTTGAAATTGTTTGATGGTAAAAGTGTCAACAACCTGTCTGAGCAGATTACTGTTACCTGCCACTGATAAAAATGCCTGGGCATGTCATTCATATGTCTGTTGATGAATATTACATGAAACACTAAAATTTACAACTCCTAGAAAATAATTGGAATTCAATTCTGATTTCCATAACTAAGCAAGACATCGGGGAAAAATAATGATAATAATATTTTATTTGAAAATGTGTTCATGTTCATAGTCTTAGGACTGATCAGACCTTAAAGTCCATTGCATGAAAACAAATTAAACAATGTAAAATAAAATAATTTCGCCAAGTAAAGCACTGTGAGCACTGCAAGATAAGCATCCATTTTTTTCCCTTTTGATCAGTTCTTCAGTCTTCATCCTTGAGCTGTGACCTTTGTAGCTCCTGCATCAGAGCTAGAAAAACAGAGCAATATTCTGGTATAACACAAGATCACAACATACTGTATATGAGTAGTTTCTACATGTATGCCCTAGGTTCCTCTGACATAGTTCCTCTAGGTTCATCTGACATATGGATAGTATATACGTTAGAACTCACCTGTGATAATTTCTTCCTTTACTTTGTAGAGTTCCTTTTTTATTTCTTCAAGGATTTCCTTCAAATGCAGACAGAGTATGACGTTTTGCATAAAAGAAGTACATTTTGTTTTAATAAAGAGCCTTAAAACTTTATGTGTACAATAGTACAAATCTGGAAACAATGTTAGAAGCTTTGCAACTATGATTTAAGGTTCTTTAGATGAAATGGCTTTATAATGCAAGTCCTGGGAAAAACAAGCAGAGGCTTAGAACACATATTTTACATACTGAATAGCTTCTCTTGTTTCAAAGGAACTAAAATAGATTTATGTCATCACAGAAAGTTATACTATTTACTAAGGAGTTGTAGGATATTGGTGTGTATTTATATAAAGATGGAGGAACAAACCTGTTTAAATTTTTCCATATCACTATCATTTCCTGTACCATCTGAGTTCTTCTTCACCACCTTCATCCTACAAAAGAAAGATACTTTATTACACTGAAGCAAACACAATCAAAGAGGTCATATTTTAGGCCAAACACTTACTTTTATCTTCATGTACGTGTTCCAATAATGTTTCTTTCTTTTAAATTAGTTTGGAGTGCTATGCTACAGAAAGTGGAACACTCACTGAATCAGTTGAGCAGGATAGTGGCAGCATGTCACACTCAATGTGTTTTTCAAAGCAGAAGCAAATAATCACTAATAATTTGGAATTTTATGTGGAAATCTCTAAAACTAAATGGAAGCAAGTTTGAGGCCACCACACTGAAAATATTAATATTTTAAATTAATTATTAAAATATCACATTTTTATATTATTATTATTATTATTATGTGGGGATGATGCAGATGGCATGCTTGAGGCAACTGTTGTTGTGATATGGTGCTATACAATTGAAATGAATTGTTCTGTCAGACATCAGGTGTCTGTGCTGGCCAAGCCTGTTCTTGTAACAGGCAGTCAGCTAAGATCCCTTTTGCCTAAAATAATACAGATTTTAAAAAATTGACATGTTTGTTGTTAATATTCAGCAAATATGAAAGTTGTATAAAAGTCCTATATGCTTTTGTGTCACTTTGCATTAAAGTACAAACAATTTTAATGCCTGTATAATACATAAATTAAAATAATAAAGTAAGTTTTAATATCTAAGTTAAATAAGTGCATAGACAAGCAGACTAATTATTTGCATTGACAAATATTAATGAGTTCATAAAACTATGGCTGGGTGTAGCTCTCTGGTGTGCCTTTCACTTAATGTTTGCAGTTTTGCGATTACAACAGAGTAAGCTATTTGTACAGTCATGCTCACAGCTCTGCTGGTTATCTGTGGGAACATGTGGTTAAAAACAAAGCATTATCTTCATCTCAAACATGAGCTGGCCAGGGGAAGCAACACACTTTGTTTCAGGCAGAAACAATAAAAGCAGTTGATAGTTAATCTTATGACAGTAAGACAAAGTAGAAAATAGAAATGCCGCACACACCAACAAACAAATAAGTATCTCTTTCAGATTGGAATAGATCTTCATTGAATGCATATCATCTTAGAAGAGAACCTATGTAGTAGGCAGAGTCAGGGGGGAGACTAGTACCTGGACACTGGAGTAGTGGCAGAGTTTGAACTGGGGCTTGAGTCTTTTTGATTGGTGGTTAAGGATTTGGCTCTGTTGCAAAGAACACAGATGTTTTAGGAAAGTTGTTGATTGCTGAATTGCTGTGGATGGCTCAAAATAGGTTGTTGTTTAGTATATAATGTATGGATCAGTTGTAAAGTGAAAGTCTGAACCAGTCTCTTACCTTGGCATGGTGGCAGATTTTTCCTTGGATTGATTGATTTCTGGTGGGGAATTGTTGTATTTATTATTGCATTTCATGTTAATATCCTCAAATTAAATGTTTTTGTTTCTTTCACAAAAAGTCTATGTACAATGCTGGCTGTAGTGTAAAGAGAGGCATTTATCTTTCTTTATCTACACAGCTGTGATTACTCACCCGCTACACCTGAGGATTTCGATACAGAGGACTCAGAATCCTCCTGTAGTTACGTATAAAGATAATTACAGTTATAATTCAATATTTAAATCTTATTAAATCTACAAATACTACAGACCCATAAAAAAATCTTATGGGTCTTCTTGAGAGCATGGGGCTTACATTGTGAGATTCTTCCTTTTTTACAGCTGGCTTATCAGCAGCTTTTCGCCTATTAAAAAAAGAAATCCATTACAATACAAACAATGAGATCCTCCATATCAGACTATCACAAGTATTTCTAAGATGTATATCTCTCGATTATGACTTGCCTTCTTGCAAGGATGGCACTCATTTCTCCCATTAGATCACCTCCTCCACTTCCACCAGATGAGGACTGTGGTTTCGGGGCTGGGGCTGCTGAACCTCCCTCATCCTTAACACAAAAAAATGCACATCACTGTGTTTAAAGCCGTTTGGTCCAATGAATAGATCCTTTTGAAAAACATAAAACTAAATACAAATAGTAAAATGTGTGTGTGCATCAGGGTTTTAGAGAACACAAATACATAAATGGACTGATATAGCACTTTTCTACTCTCCCGGAGTACTCAAAGTGCTCTATACAACAACACACTCCAATGGACGCATGGGAGAGCAACTTTGGGTTAGTATCGTGCACAAGGATACTTGGCATGCAGACTGGAGGAGCCATGGCTCAAACCACTGAACTTCCAATCAATAGGTGACCTGTTCTACCTCCTGAGCTACAGCCACCCCGTATATGTATATGCATATATGTATTTGCTCATACCTTTACTGTTTTGCGCAATTTGGCTCCTGCTAGAGCTGCAGCCAGATCATTTCCACTGCCACCTCCACCTCCTCCACTGCCTCCTGCAACCGGTGGGGGTGGAGGTGCAGGTGGAACCATACCTCCAGATGGAGGTGGTGGAGGTGCAGGTGGGCATCCCCCAGAAGGAGGTGGGGGTGGACCTGGAGGTGGTGGGGGTGCTGGTGGGGCAGGTGAAGTAGCTGGTGGGGCAGGAGGGGCAGGAGGGGCAGGAGGTGCTGATACAGTGGCCTGGCGTTCTCGCTCCAGACGTTCTTTCTCTTGCTGTTCCTGCTTCTGACGTTCGAGTCTAGACGAAGATAGACAGATAAATTAGAGCTAAGTGCTGCTGTTTGTATAAAAACCTCAACAGGTATAATACATGTGTTTATATTTCACTGAAAATCCATCCTTTATATTGTGTGTGGAGGTTCATAGTCGTGCAAATCGTGGTAGTTTTAAGAGGTTAGAAAAAGAAAGGAACTTGATTTCTTTAAGTTTCTGAGTATGCTTCACCTCCCATCCCAGGGTTCCAGAAACAAAAGACAAACAAAAGAATTCCAGGTATTTAACAAGTAGTGGTGTCCCCTCTGGAGGTGGTTGTTGACCTAATACAGATCATGTGAGTCAAAAAAGGCATAGGCCATTACCATCAGAAGGGGACAAGGGTGAAACCTCTGTGAGACCCACCCTATCATGTGACCTATTAAGGTCAACTGAGGCAAGGTGTAAGTTGCAGTTGAAGTGCCTGAGAACTACAATATCAGTTCCTCATAGCTGGTGTTGAAAGCAACCACCTCTTTTCAATTGTAGTTGTTTGTTATGGACATGGATGGGAGGAACACTTTTCAAGTGGTAAGGGAGTATGAAAGAGAATCCAGGAAATTATATACTATAAAATTCCCCTTTGATTAAATCTGAGATGCAAAGAGTCCAGATTGGTCCCAAGAGTTTGTGGTTTTAAACTACAGTCAAGAAACATAGAGTTAAGCAGATCTGATGGAGTAGTACAGAACCAACTCTCGAGTAAACGATACAGGTCCTGACTGTTGGCTGTGCTTACGTGTCGAGCAGCAGGTTAGAGTATCTGGCCTTCTTACAGAGGGGCTCCCCAAGCTACCCAGCTGGGGTACCCCCTCATCACTGATCTTTGATGAGGGGGCTTGACTCACAGTCTCTGCTCTAACTCATCTCAAAAGTGTTCTGTTGGGTTAAGATTGTTGCTCTGTATAGGCCAGTCATGTTCTACCACACCAAACTTGCTCATTAATGTCTTTATAGACCTTGCTTTGTGCACTGGTGCGTCATGTTGCAACAGAAAGGGGGCATCTCCAAACTGTTCCCACAAAGCTGAGAGCATGATATAGTCCAAAATGTCTGACATGTCGGAAGCATTAAGAGTTCCTTTCAGTGGAAGTAAGAAGCCAGGGCCTACTCCTGAAAAAAGGTTGCCACATCATAATCCATCCACCACCAAATATTTATCCTTGGCACAGTGCTGTCAGACAAGTACCATTCTCCTGCCAACTGCCAAACCCAGACTCACCCACCAGATTACTAGATGGAGAAGCCCAAATTGTCAACGGTGGGTCACTTTTGATATTGTTTCCATTTCCCTAGAGTGAAGTGGTGGTGTGATGCATCCAATGTTCTGCATTACGCTTGGTGATGTAAGGCTTGGATGCAGCTGATTGGCCAAAGAAACCAATTAAATGAAGCTTTCTATGCACTGTTCATGAGCTAATCTGAAAGTCACATGAAGGTCTATAGTGATTTTCAAATAAGCTTTGCCTGGAGTGTCTGAACTTTCTTTTATGTTTAATTTACGATACAGTGAATGTGTCCATTTGCGTACCTTTTTGCCTATGCCAAACCTATGGAGAGGGGTTTTCAACATACGCAAACAACTCTCGTGCAGTCTTCCAAAAACACTATGGATAGGTGTGACTAACTGGCTGACTGTTTGAAAAGTGGATCATGGTAAGGCAGTGACAGCAGAGTTCACCACAAATTTTAGTAGAAGCCCCAAAAAATATAAAAGCATGAAAGTGAAGTGGTGGTTACAGAAGACAATTTTCATTTGTTTAACACCTGGTTTCAGGCGTTATAGTTTCAGTTTTCTCTATGGGTGAGTGAAGGACCAGCCACAGCACAAGGAGAGTGTGCCACAGAACAGTTGTTTGTGACATTGCCCTTATTTACAGCAAACAGCTACAATATGTAGACCAGGGGGGTCAAATTCATTTTTACGTTGTGGGCTACATACAAACCACTTTGATGTTAAGTGGGCTGGACCAAAGAAACTCTCCTTTCCATCAGTCCAAGTGCTATGGTTTTTAAAAAAAAAGATTTTTGGGTTTGACTCATTTTTTATTATCTTTGTATTATAGTTTTGCTCTCCTAATCTATAGGTCTTTAGGTGCATTCTAGGTAAAGATGCGTTTTGTGTTTGAGCTCTACAGTCTTCTGTTTATGTTTTATATTTATAGATAGCGTAGTATCTATATTTCTGGTTCATGATTCTAGTTTCTTTTTTCATCATGTTATATTTCCTTTGTTTCTAGTCTCTCTTCCTCATTTGGTTATGTTTTCTTCAGTTATCATTGTTTTTGTGTTCCCTTTCTGTCACCCCAGTCAGTCATGTCTCCATGTTTGTTTATTTCCCCTTAAGTTCATGTCTTAGTCCTGGGTCTCAGTGTATTACTTCCTATTTTATTTTGATAGTCCCTTGTGTCTTGTGCTGTGTTTAGTTTTGTTTGCCCCTGTCTCATTAGTCTAATTCCATCCAGCTGTTTTCCCTGGTGGGTATGTATTTTCTCCATTTGTTCTTTGTCATGTTATCCCTCAAAGTTGTGTCCTCCCTTGCAGTATGTTTTTTTTTTGTTTTGTTTTTTTCCCCCCATTGAGTTGCAGGTTTGATTTACCTTGTTAAATTTCTCATGTAACTTTGTGATTTTCTTTACTTTAATAAAAGCAACTTTGTAGTTTATTTTCTCATATTTCTCATATTTTATACTTTTCATTGTAGATAGTGGAAAAAAGGACATTTTATTTTTGTCATCTAACTCATCACTTTGGTGTAGTTTGGGAGGAGGTCTTTATCAGCAGAAAAAGCGTAGTCTGTCCATAGGACCACTGCAGAAGCATTCAAGATAGATTGAGGAGCTCAGTCATTCAGCAAGGGCACAAGGTAGAGTTGCTACTCCCCCATCATGAAAGGAACCAGTTGAGGTGGTTCAAGAATGTAACAAGGACACCTACAAGGTGCTTCCTAGCTGAGGTATTTTGGGCATGCCAAACTAGAAGAAGACGCCAGGGCAAACCCAGAACATACAAGCCAGCCATGAGATCATTACTTTTGGCTGGCTGGGAGACACTTTGGTGTCCTCCAGAAGAGGTCTAGGAGGTGGGTGAGATAAGCAAGGTGTAAACATCTTTGCTTTTAGGCTGTGTGCTCCAAAAATAATGTCACATCCACATAAGAGAAACCCTAATTAGTGCCTGCTGACTGTGCACTTGTGTTCCAACTAGCTCGCTTGCAGTGGGATAATTAGCGCGCTGCCAGACTGCCCTCTTTCCCCTGCTCCCTCCCTGGAAACGTGCTTAGCTGGAGATCTGAGAGATGATGTGCTTGCAGCCACCAGCAGCCGCCTACAAACCTCACTCATATTCCTCATTAACCCTTCCTTGATGCTTTAAGCCCTTCAACTAATCCAACAACATGCATCATATGACCAACATCTGTCAAGTCTGCGTTTTCAAGTGTCCACACTGCGATGGGACAGCTCCATTTTGAAATGTATGCGTTTTCAAGAGCGTTTTCAAAAAGATGGCATTTTTCCTTGGGGAAAATGCCATCTCAGTGTGGACGGGAGGCCAAAACGGAGAGAAGGTGATGCGTTTTCAAACAAAAACGCATTAGTGTGGACGTAGCCTCAGCTTCTGTAACCTGGTGCATTGCACTGCTGCCGCCACAGCTAGGTTTTGACAGTCAAGTGTACAGCCATGTTAGTTTATTCTGCAATTCTAGTGATATATCAGAAGGTCAGAGTTTCATAAATTCTACAGAGGGAGTGGAAACATTTTGATAACATGAGACTTTATTGAAAAATACTTGGCAATGACTTTGCTTTCTGTATCAGCGCTGATGTGGTGCTATTGTCTAAGCAGAGAAAACTGTTGTTCAGGAAAATAATGCAGCTGCTATTTACGTCTTAATGGTGAGCATAAATAGAAGTGACTGTGCAGAGCAAGCAACCAGTGCAGAGTATACTAGTGCCTGCAGACTGATGAACTCATGACTTGTATCAAGGAGAAAATAGATATGTGGACTATCTGCTGTAAACAACATATCTCTGCATTTGCATTGTAGTCTTTATTAGTCTGTAATAACTGCTGAAAATGTTAATTAAAAGCAGAAACAAAACCTAAAAACCAATGACATAAAATAGATATTAGCCTTAGTATAATTAAGAATGAACGGTACCTTCTCTGTTGTTCCAGCTGCTGTGCAGTGGGGCCGTTCTGAGCTGGGCCTAAGAAAAAGCATTAAAATTATTTAAAATTAATATATTACATAGATAATATAAAATATGCATGTATGCTTATATTAGGGCTCTCAAAGCCAACGAGATGATAACACATTCATGCAAATTCAGTTATTTGTATTTACTGCCAGTGTGAACTGAGTTACCACATTGAGTCTCAAATGCCACTTGGTGGCTAATAACAATTAAAAAATGCTATTGAGCCCTTTTGATAACTGGCAGGGAATCTTTTACAATGGTTTGAAGAAATTTTATCTCACTTTTTTGAAGAATTGTTTTAATTCAGGCATAGAAATGTTTTTCTGTATAAGTATCTAAACAGAGTTATAGTCCAACTCCAAAAAGTAGTTGGAATAAATGCCTAATAATCAAAAATAATTGTATTAACTAACATTTATTTATAGGACAGTACACTGGTTTTTAGGCTTATTAGTTTTCAGTGTGCCTAATACATTTCTTTATGCAATTCATTTTGTACTATTTGTTTTGATTTTGTGATTTCTAATCTTAGAGAGATTAGCAACACACTTTTTTTTACATACTTATATCTCTTATATCTTTTTTCCACTCTGTGTCACTCACATATTATCCCCACCCCACCACCATACCACACTTACAGATTATTGTCAGAATATAAAGACATTGCTATGCTCCTTGTTTTAGCCTTTTCCCATGTGCCTTTTGTACCAGTTACTGTTTTGCTATTCCCGTTTTTCTTATCAGTAATAGCTATGTTCCCTAATGTTTCCCATCTTCCCTAATTACCTTGTGTGTTTTTGGCCTTCATCTCCCCATAGCTTTTTTTTCGCATCAACCTGTTTCTTGTTTACTGTGCATCCTGTTCCTTGTGTTACATCTTTGTTTCCTAGCTCCCAGGGTTTTCCAGGCATTTCCGTGTGTTCTTATGGCTTTTGGTTTACCTTCAATAAAGGATTATATTCACTGGAACCTGCCTGTCTAAGAGTCTGCATTAAGGGTCCTCAGTCTTCACCAAATCTGACAGACAGGAATACTGCACGATCTGGATCTAACATGTCTTCTTGCACTGGTGTGGTTACCTGCAACTGCCGGGGCACTGACAGTATCTAAAGCATGCGTCATGGTGTTGGCAAACAGAGTAGCATCTTCTTTACTGCCAAAATTTAGCCCCCACACCTGCTTGTGATCACGCCACTGATGGAAATTTGGTGTGGCTTGATTATACTTCATTCCTTTGATAATGGGACAATTGATCACCACCTGATGAAAACAGGAAGCGAAGGATAATAAATGTAAATTAAATATAAAGTTAGTCAGGCCAGAAGTAAATTTGTTTAAATATATAATTATATGTGAGATCATATTGCTGATGCTTGGTCCACAGTAGATTGTAATATGCATGGAATAAACCAATACATGTTGTGGGTATTCATCTGTTAATTATTAAGTCTGTGCAAGGTGAACAGAATACACTGTGTGTCTCAAAGTGTATATACATACATACATACATACATACATACATATATATATGTATATATATATAAACATATATATATATATATATATATATATACATATATATATATATATATATATATATATATATATATATATATATATATATATATATATATATATATATATATATATATATATATATATATATATATATATACACACACACACACACATACACACACATTCCACTGTGAGAGACAGAATCTGAAAAGAAAAATGCGGTAATCACATTGTATGATTTTTGAACAGTGTATTTGTGAATAAATTGATCACCCTGAACTTGCAAAATCCCAGGGTGATATATATGTGTGTCTGTGTGTGTGTGTGTGTGTGTGTGTGTGTGTGTTAGTGTCTGTCCAATCAGAACATGAGAAGGCAATTGTCTGGTTTCGTGTGTATGCTTTTCTTGTACCTGCTGGTCAGCCTGCAGTTTGCGTCCCACTACTCTGAAGGTGTTTGCTGAAGGGTTGTGATAGATCTGGACACGGCTTATAGATGTACTGTCAGATCCTGCTGGCACCCAGCGCTTGCTGTTGTCATCATACAGCATGACTGTTGCCCTCACCTGACAGATACTGGACTCACTGTTTGAGGGAATGATTAGGAAAAAAAAGATGACCAGATGCAGTGCAAGAACAAAATACTAAAATGGTGTAAGTGTACAGATAAAAGAAACATGAACATTCTTCTATAACACGAACTCTTCCGGGAAGGCTTTCCATAAGATTTAGGAGTGAGTTTACAGGAAATTTTGATAATTCTTTCAGAAGTGCATTTGTGTTCAGTTGGGTTGAGGTAGGGCTCAGGTGCAGGCCAGTCATGTTCTTCCACACCAAACTTGCTCATCAATGTCTTTATGGATATCTTGGAATGCTGAAGTTTTAAGAGTTCCTTTCACTGGAGCTAGAAGCCCAGGCTGAGCTCCAGAAAAGCAAGGCCACATCATAATACCCCTGCACCAAACTTTACACTTGGCACAATGCAGTCAGACAAGTATTACTGTCCTGGCAACTGCCAAACCCAGACTCATCCATTGGATTGCTGATGGAAAAGCATGATTTGTCACTCCACAGAACGCGTTTCGACATCTATAGAGTGTTGGTGATGCATCCAATGCTCTGCATTACGCTTGGTGATGTAAGGCTTGGATGCAGTTGCTCTACCAAGGAAACCCAGTAAATGAAGCATTAAATGAACCCATTAAATGAAACACACTATTCTTGAGCTAATCTGAAGGTCACATGAAGTTCGGAGGTGTGTAGCGATGAAATCGCAGAAAGTTTGAGATCCCTCACTATGACTTTATGCAGCCTACCACTTCATGGCTAAATTGCTGTTGTTCCCAATCGCTTCCAATTTGTTTGTAATTCCACTAAGAGTTACATTTATTAATGAGGAAATTTTATGACTGGACTCGTGTAACCCATGGTGGAGGGAGTTACACGCCAAGCAACAGTTCAGAGTACCCAGCCTTCTTATGGTCATTGAGTACTTCAAGGAACTATCTGCCTGATCTGAACCTGAGTAGTGTTTCATCATTGGAGTTTTGTGCAAACCACAGTTTGTCCATGACCAACACCATGTTAAGGGTATCCATAAGTGTAAGTGGCACCAGGACATCCTAGGTCACAGATCAGCGATCAATATTGTAATCATATCATCTGATCTACGACCTTTGAGCTGGACACTTGGATGAAGAGAGAAGCTGAGCTGTCAACCACCTTATGGGTGGCTGTAGCTCAGGTGACAGAGCAGGTCAGCCACTAATCAGAAGGTTGGTGGTTCGATCCCAGGCTGCCTCCTGGCTGCATGCCAAATATCCTTGGGCAAGATACTAACCCCATGTTTGCCTACTGGTGGTCAGAGGGCCCGGTGGCGCCTGTGTCCGGCAGCCTTGCCTCTGTCAGTGCGCCCCAGGGCAGCTGTGGCTACAATGTAGCTTGCTATCACCAGAGTGTGAATGTGTGTGTGAATGGATGAATGACTGAATGTAGTGTAAAGCTATGGGGTCCTTAAGGACTAGAAAAGCGCTATACAAATGCAGGCCATTTACCATTCACCTGGTGGCTAATTAAATCAGGTGGCAAGAGGATGCCTGACACATGTGCCACACCTAAACGTACAGTGAGGGTGTGCTGGCCCCTGATCCAGGAGATCTTCAACTCTCACCTCCGGCAGAAATACAACAGCATTCTGTGGCTGGAGAAAGAATCTGCACCTAGACTGCTGAGGCAGCTGCAAGTAGATGCTGCAAGGTGGTTGGCCCCTGTTATGGCAGTAACCAGATGAACCAGATGGTAGACACTAGGGATGGGTATCGTTTAGGCTTTATCCGATACCAGTACCAAACCGGTACTTTTGAAACGGTGCCCGTGCTTAAACGGTGCTCAAACTGGTGCTTAAAGAATGAAGAACACAAACTTTGTCCTAAAACCTCTCATGTTTAGCTGTTTTTTTTGTAAAAAAGACAACAATGTTAGCCTTTTCTGCAGCTATAGGGGATTTATGGTATCACTCTTGGCTGGAAGCAGTGCTTAATCAATGGGGGGAAAAAAAACACCAACTTTGTCCAAAAACCTCTCATGTTTAGCTGTTTCCAACTTTTTCTTTGGTCATTTTAGCTTTTTTGGCCAGGGTGAAGGGAGTATCTGCCATCAAACAAGAAGACAGCCGCATGTAACTACGACGGTGTTTGCTAGTTCACCTTACGTGCATTAATTTAATAACGTGGTTAGCCTACTCAACGTAAATTACACACGAACAACATTAAGCTACTGACCCAGAGAAGAATGGCTGCTGCTGCCATCATCATCCGTCATCATTTCTGCTACACTGGCAGGGCTAGGGGCCAGGACTCTCCTCTTCGGGTTTTTGGGGGGTGTTGCTAACTCCGGGACCGATAACAGGCACCACACCCGCAGTAGATGTGCTCGATGTGAGGTCTCGCAGCAAGCTATCAAATACGGCTTTTAAAAAAATGCTATGCGTCGCCAGGTTTTTCATCAGATTCGAGGTGTTACCTCCTTTGCATCACCTTAGTATCACCTTAAAGCACTTGTTGCAGGCTGTTGAGTTTGCATCTTTTGCTGTGAAGTACAGCCAGACTTTTGACCGCTTCGCCTTGGGCGTTTTTAATCTGTAGCTCTGCTCTAAAAGAACATACGTACGTACGTACGTACGTACCTACTGCGCTTGCAAAGGTAAAATGATTGGCTGGAATCCAAAGTGTATGACATCTCAGGGGGGAAAAAGCACCGAAATAAAGCACCGAAATGTGCGCTGCTTTTCGGTCTGGTTACTACCGTTTATGTCATAATGGCACCGGATACCGGTACCCATCCCTAGTGGACACCAGAGATGAGGAGTCCTATCAGGTTTAGTTAACCTTTGGAACTTTTGAGGCAGCTGATGGGTACTAGCATGCCAAGCAGAACATGTCTCGGGCGGTAGCTGAAGCAAAAACAGAGGATATAATCGGGTAGCGGAAAGAATACCTCCTTCTCGACTTCTGTAGAGAAAGCAGACTCTAGGGACGAGGGAGACAACTTTCCCATCACTGAAAACAAGGTCACTGAGGTCATTAATCCCCTGGAGTTGATGAGCGTGTCCAAATCACATGACTGATTTAAGATGACATAGCAGTAATATGCAGCCATGTGGAGTCTATTTCTTTGTTTGTTTGTTTTAAGAGTGTGTATAAACTATAGGTTAGTTTTTAAATTGTGTTAATAGGCCAAGTAAAACCAAGGTTATGATAAATAATTTACAAAATGCTTTTTTATGAATACGAGCCTCCCTGAGAAGATGTATGCCAGGTTGCTGAAAAAGAGTTTGTCCATTAGTCAAACCTAACTGACAAACAATGCAGATCCTGTTCATGGAACACTGGACTAGCTCTTTATCCTTGGAAGAATATTTGAGTGTGTCCAATTCATCTACATGTGTATGGGGAACTTGGAGAAGGCATTCGACTGTGTCCTTTGGAGTGTCCTACTGGGGGGTGCTTCAGGCGTTGCCATTCAGTCTCTGTACAACTGTTGCAGGAGCAATGTATGCATTGCCAACAGACATTGACAGACTCATTCCTGGTGCGTGTCTTCGCCAGGGCTACCCCTTTTCACCAATTCTGTTAATAATTTTTATGTACAGAATTTCTAGAAGTAGCCAGGTGGCAGAAGGCTTCCACTTTTGTGGCCTCAGAATCTCAACTCTGCTTGGTACTCCAACATAGTGCTCTGAACAGTACCATGTTGGAATTCACTGAGCCCCTTAGACCAACCCATTCTTTCACAAATGTTTGTAGGTATATGCAACATCAGTGCCCTGTTGAGATAATAAGCTCCACTAAATAAAGGATGAGATAAAATCCACTGAGTCAAGACAATAATGCTCCTTATCATGCTTAGAGGGTATCACCAGTCCAGCATCCTCAGATTGTACGCTAAGTGGAAGAAAGGACGCCGAGTAGTAGTAAGTATCAGAACCATTATTCTGAATGAAACAACAAAGATCCATAAGTACATCAAGAAGCTGGCTATAATGATCGCGTGCTTAGTGCACCAGAAACCCGAGACACAAGAAGTGCTAGAGGAGGGACCACAATGGAAGGATAGGCACCTGTTATTGAAAAATCTTACCAATGACAGGACAATGACTAAAAGACACCACAGAGGCACTAATTATGTCAGTATGGGAACAAACTTTAAGCACAATTCAGTTCAATTGACTTGAATTCAATTTTATTTATACAGCATCAAATCACAACAGCAGTCACCTCAAGGTGCTTTATATTGTAAGTTAGACCCTACAATAGTGCATACAGATAAAAACCTAACAATCATGTGACCCCCAATGAGCAAGCACTTTGGTGACCGTGAGAAGGAAAGACTCCCTTTCAACAAAAAGAAACCTCCTTCAGAGCCAGGCTAAGGGAGGGGTGGCCATATACTGTGACCATTTCGGGTGAGAGAAAGAAGACAGGACAAATGACATGCTGTAGAAGAGAGCCAGATATTAATAACAAGTATGATTAAATGCAGAGAAGTCTAAGTCACACGATCAATAGAGGCTGGGATCCAGCACGTAACAGAAAGGTGTAAGATGCTAGCAGGCAGGGGATACATGGAACGCTATAATCAAGTGGCTGGAACAGTGTACAGAAACATCTATGCCAAGTCAGCCCTGACTTAGTGGACAAACAGAAGAAGATGGCAACATTGGGAATAAGGAACACGAGAAGCTCAAGAAATACCAAGGGCTAGGAGAGGAGCATGAGGTGATGTGAAGGTGAAGGCAGCAATGGTGCCTCGGGGTACTGACCCCCAAACTGGGCAAGTGGCTCCAGCAGATCCCAGGAATGACATCTGAGATCTCTGTCCACAAGACCACAGTCCTAGGAACAGCAAAGATACTTTTGAGGACCCTCAAGCTCCCAGGACTCCTGGTAGAGGACCCAAGCTTGAAGCATAGACCGACTGGGTGCTGGTTTAGCTCACTGGGATGAGCAGGTGACCACATGCCGTATGGCTGGGAGCGGCCGGTGCGGGTTTTAACACAACCTGCGGCCCTTTGCCTCATTTCTTTCTCTGTCTCTCCCGCTGCTTTCCTGTCACTCTTCACTGTTTCTATCCATAAAAAGACCATTGTTGCTTGTTTGGAAGAGCTGCCAGGAGACAGTTTCTTCTTGCTAAAGAACATTTAATATTTGCAAAGTTTTATCGGAATAAACCACAAGCTTTCTGGAACAATGTTTTCCAGACAGACCACACTAGAGTTTGGCTATTTGGGAACTGAACCATGCAATATTTGGCAAATCCCAAACATACTATATAAGCACAAACACACTAAATTTGGGTTTTTGTTAAATAAATATGTTATAATTGTGTGATATGACCTATATAACTCCACATCCAGATTATATTAAAATTATTTTAGAACCTAGCAAAGACCTTTTTTTAAAAATAATCATATTCTTTTATATACTTTTTATTTATTATGTCCTGACACATAGAACTTTTCAAATTCTATAAAATACATACAGGGTGGACTTTCTTTTCTATTTCTAAACTGTTCAAATTTTGTATATAAAATCAAATTAATTCCTCTAGTTAGTCAATCTGTTTAGCACATTTGAAAAGTAAGTAATGCTTCATAGCTTTACAGAGGTTCAGAACCCTAAATTTGTACACTGTAAAGTAATGGGGCAAATATGTGTTTGTATTTTTGATGATTATTTCATTAAAACAATTATACATTTATACCTTTATGTATTTATCCTGTGTGGTTTGAATGTTTGTATGCAAAAATTAATGAAATAATAAAAAGACTACATCTCTCTACAAGTCATTATGACACTGACTTGTTTTCAGTCTGCTACTTGCAATGTCTGTAGCCTGTGGGAAAGCTTTACTTCCTGTCACAAAGGTTTTCATGTTTTGACCACTTCCTGTGATCAGTACAATGCCTAATATGGACTGTATTTCACCTGTCATATGCACCAAGTTCTCAAAAGGTTTTGGTTCCCCAGAATGCTTTCTTGGATTAAATAACATTATCATAAAAAAGGAAATGCAGATACATGTTTAGTCTATGCGCAATAACTATAATAATTGAAGCACCTGTTATAAGCTTCAGACACTTGCAGACAACAGGAAATGTAGTCAGAACTAAATATCTTTTCGGTAAAATATAGAGAGCACTATGAGAGTCGGTGTTGTTTTACACATTCTTACACGAGTCATTCAAAATTAGAATGAACATATGTTTCTTTCCTCAGTTTAAAAATTTTTATTAATATAACTAATGTAAGAAAATGACTCACCCCATATTTCAGCTTTGGTCAATATCCAGCGTTTCACTTGTTTTTTAACAATATTTCTTCACTTCAAAATGAATCGTGTCTGTAGAACCTACTGTCATCCCTGATTGCACATTTGAGTTGCTCTCTCGCTCTGTGACTTTTTTAGCAGCAAGCATTTGCACTTCTGCCTTTGTATTGTCATTTCCTAGACAGTTTTTTTCTTTCTTCCTGTTCTCGTCTCAACTCGCTCTTTCAAATTCATATTTTCACACCTCCCCCATTTTCTGTCTCCCTGCGGTATAGCTCTGATTTCTGTCTGCTTTTTCTTTTCTATCAAGCTGTTGTTTTTAATTAGAGCGAGTCCTCTTGACATAATTATTATTACTATTTCAGATAAAGAGCACATGTGTGGTTTAACAAAAATTTCTGTAATTACGTTTGTGCAATACTGTTATGTTTGTATTCATTGTATTATAGGTAGGTAGTAAAAATAAAAGTCATAGTAAAGTAACAGCAACAAGTTTAGGCTTCAACCTACAAATTAAAATCTAATGAGTAATCCCTCAGTCTTCATTACAACAATTGTGACTGCTTCAGATCTTGCTTTACTATCCTCTTGTTGCAGAATAAGAGTGGTGTATTCTTACCTTCTATTAACTATTATCATTAGTGTTGTTGCTGTTTGTGTTTTGGTGCTTTATACAGCACTTTGCCAAACTTTCAACCCTCATCTACTGAAATATTGAAGTTTGCTTTTAAATATGTATTCGCACAGCTTCAGTGTTTTAGCATGTTCGCATGTGTGTTGACTTTAAATAGTTATGCATTTGTATGCACATACATATGTATGAAACCAACACCTCGTCAGTGACAAGCTTTGTTCCTTTAATAGCCATCTCTAGTCGTATTTGAATGTTGTTCATTTCCTCTTACTTTTCATGATCACTTTGCAGTTCCTCATTCTTATAATGTCTCTGCAATCCACTAGAAATTAAAATAAAAAAAAATGTTAAAAGAGGTTTTAGACTTGCTTTATTGATAAGCTATTACAAATAATAGCATTTTAAACCCTGTGCTGGGTCAAAAATTATAACTTGTCTTTTTCGTTACCCATGGATTCAGCTTTTTAGCACTATTAAAGAGTGCAAACACTCAAAAATGCAAACACTCAGGGTTACAGAGTATCCCTGTGAACTCTGGTAAAATGAACATATTAAGAGTGAAAATATGATACTAACAGAGAGAAGACCTATGAAGAGGTTAGCAGAAAATAATTTACTCAGATGTATAACTATGTTTAGGTGTATTTATTCGGTTTTAGCTGATCTCAGGTGTTCAGAAAGATTGTTCCAGGACAGAGAAATTGCAAAAAGCCCAAGAACTACATCTGAGACTTCAGTCAGCATGCTAAATGTTAATGTTAATCACAGTACAATTAGGTATTGTTTGGTTGGAAAGAGAAAGTCTTTTCTTACTAAGATAGATAACATTACTGTCCCATGTGGGCAAATGCTTGCATTCCTTTGGGTTTTTAATGTAGTGTGCAGAAAACATGCAATCGGTCCCAGACAGCAAATGCAATCCCCCCCCCCCAACCACCAGTTGTCCTTGCATGGAGGTTGCTGTCCTATTTTAACTCAAGTGTGACTGAGGCCTTAAGCAGACTAGAAAAGAAGTGTGAAGACTACAACATCAGACTATAAGATAAGAAAACCTTTAGTCCCACACGTGGGAAATTTGTTTTGTCACAGCAGGAAGTGGACAGTGCAAAGTTATATAGCAAAAATTAGAATACAATAAGAATAAAATACTGTACCCAACTGTACAGAATAGAATAAAATACTATATACAGTAGAATAAAATATACAGTAGGATAAAAAATAGAGTACAAATGCTTTATACAACTGAGTAAAAATACAACTTTGTCAGAAAAAGAGTACTGCACTTAGAGTTATTGCACATGTGTGGATGTGTGTGTTTGATCAGTTGGAGTCTTTGTTGTGGAATCTGACAGCAGTGGGGAGGAAAGACCTGCGAAATCTCTCCGTCCCACACCGTGGGTGCCGCAGCCTGCCACTGAATGAGCTGCTCAGTGCTGTCAGAGTCTCCTGCATGGGGTGGGAGATGTTGTCCATCAGGGATGACAGCTTAGCCACCATTCTCCTGTCACTCACCACCTCCACTGGGTCCAGAGGGCATCCTAGAATCGAGCTGACCCTGCGGAACAGCCTGTTCAGGCTCTTCCTGTCCCCGGCAGAGATGTTGCCACCACAGCAGACCACACCGTAAAAGATAGCTGAGGCCACCACAGAGTCATAGAAGGTTTTCAGGAGTGGGCCCTCTACTCCAAACGACCTGAGTCTCCGCAGCAGGTACAGTCTGCTTTGCCCTTTCCTGTAGTAGGCTTCTAAATTATGAATCCAGTGCAGTTTGTTGTTCAGATGAACACCAAGGTACCTGTAACTGTCCACAGCCTCAATGTCCATACCTTGGATGTTCAGTGGTTGCAGTGGAGGATGTTTGTGCCTGCGAAAGTCTACCACCAGCTCCTTGGTTGTACTGGTGTTGATCTAGAGGTAGTTCAGCTGGCACCAGTCCACAAAGTCTTGGGTCAGTCCTCTGTACTCCTTGTCATCCCCATCAGTGATGAGGCCGACTATTGCAGCGTCATCAGAGAACTTCTGCAGAAAGCACTGGGTAGAGATGTGGGAGAAGTGTAGATGGTGAAGAGGAACGGAGCCATAGAACATTATGAGAAAAAAAAAAGTTGCGTTGCTGGGAGCAATTTTACTTTGATTTTGTTTCCCAAGGCAATTTGTCCTGAGTGAACAATATATATATATATATATATATATATATATATATATATATATATATATATATATATATATATATATATATATATACATGGATGACATCAAGCTGTATGCCAAGAGTGAACGAGACATCGATTCACTGATCCACACTACCAGGCTATACAGCAATGACATTGGAATGTCGTTCGGACTGGAGAAGTGTAGTCGGATGGTAACAAAGAGAGGGAAGGTAGTCAGAACTGAGGGGATTGAACTACCAGAAGTCAACATTGCAGACATAGAGGACAGTTACAAGTACTTGGGGATCCCGCAGGCGAATGGGAACCATGAAGAGGCCGCTAGAAAAGCTGCAGCCACCAAGTACCTGCAGAGGGTCAGGCAAGTCCTGAGGAGTCAGCTGAATGGTAAGAACAAGATCCGGGCCATCAACACGTACGCCCTGCCCGTGATCAGGTACCCTGCTGGGGTAATAGGCTGGCCAAAGGAGGAGATAGAAGCCACTGACATAAAGACAAGAAAGCTCCTTACCATGCATGGAGGGTTTCACCCCAAGTCCAGCATCCTGAGGCTGTACGCTAAGCGGAAGGAAGGGGGCCGGGGACTGGTGAGTGTCAGCACCACAGTCCAGGATGAGACAAGGAACATCCAAGAATACATTGGGAAGATGGCCCCAACTGACCGAGTGCTCAGTGAATACCTCAGGCAGCAGAAACCCAAGAAAGAGGAGGGAGACGAGGAACCATCATGGAAGGACAGGCCCCTGCACGGTATGTACCACCGGCAGATAGAGGAGGTGGCTGATATCCAGAAATCCTACCAGTGGCTGGACAAAGCTGGACTGAAAGACAGCACAGAGGCACTAATCATGGCAGCACAAGAACAAGCTCTGAGCACAAGATCCATAGAGGCTGGGGTCTATCACACCAGGCAAGACCCCAGGTGCAGGCTGTGTAAAGATGCCCCAGAGACAATCCAGCACATAACAGCAGGGTGCAAGATGCTAGCAGGCAAGGCATACATGGAACGCCATAACCAAGTGGCCGGCATAGTGTACAGGAACATCTGTGCCGAGTATAACCTGGAAGTCCCGAGGTCAAAATGGGAGATGCCCCCAAGGGTGGTGGAGAATGACCGAGCTAAGATCCTGTGGGACTTCCAGATACAGACGGACAAAATGGTGGTGGCTAACCAAACAGTGGTGGTGGTAGACAAACAGAAGAAGACGGCCGTAGTGATCGATGTAGCGGTTCCAAATGACAGCAATATCAGGAAGAAGGAACACGAGAAGCTGGAGAAATACCAAGGGCTCAGAGAAGAGCTCGAGAGGATGTGGAGGGTGAAGGTAACGGTGGTCCCCGTGGTAATCGGAGCACTAGGTGCGGTGACTCCCAAGCTAGGCGAGTGGCTCCAGCAGATCCCGGGAATAACATCGGAGATCTCTGTCCAGAAGAGCGCAGTCCTGGGAACAGCTAAGATACTGCGCAGGACCCTCAAGCTCCCAGGCCTCTGGTAGAGGACCCGAGCTTGAAGGATAAACCGCCCGCAGGGGCGTGCTGGGTGTTTATATATATATATATATATATATATATATATATATAGATATATATATATATATATATATATATATAGATATATATATATAGATATATATATATATATATTCTATTGCCTACATTGTAGAGGGTGACTTTGCCTCTAAACAGAAAAAGTGGGCTCTAAACAGGGTTAAAGTGGGGTTGGCAGGTGGGGGAACCCCCAAAGTTGGTTATAATGGCTCAGTGTGGGGAAAAAAATCATAACTCACAATAATTTCTGTTGAGAGCTCCAGTAGATTTTCTTTAGGGTACATGCTGTGATCAGCTGACCTGCTGCTCTTTGTGAATGTACACAACTGAATTCAACAAGATATGAAGGTGGAATTCAGTCAGTGGATCTAAGTATCATCAGCTAAAATTCATATGAATTTCTGCTACACTTAATGTAACCTTACTCTGACCATGAAACCACAGCCAGTGAGGCACATACACTGTTCTTTATTTTAAATCCATCATAGTACAGCAAACCAACTTGTTTATCCTTCTCTAACCTGCAGAGTATTCTCATTTAGCCTTTAAATAGCAGTTAGTCTACCTCAGTTTGTTTTGCAGCACATTTAACAACACGAAAAACATAATGTCACGTGTACAGACCCAATATCTGATTTAAAAACATGAGGAGTTACATGTTAGTGTAACCCATGTAAAATACAGGGCTGCAAAATCCCTTTTTGTAATCTAAGGCTATAGCCTGTTATTGTCACAAGGGGGTACTGTGATGCAGTTTTGTGTTCTGACGACCTTGCGTCTAGTGCGCCGGAAGTATTACCTGTCTCTTCCTGTGAGATCTTCCCTTTGATGGCGGTCAAGTATGTGTCGGAGCACATGGAAAAAGTATCTTGGTATGCAATACTAAAACCCGGTTAATGAGACCAGATTGTTTTACGTATAAATGCTAATAAGGTACTCTTTTATTAGGCCCCGAACTCTTACCACAAAGGGAATAACGTCTGTCAAGTTATTTGTGTCTGAAAATCCCGGTGAGTCACGTGCTTTTGTTAGCTACCTGTTAAGTTAGATAATGTATTTCACTAGCCGATTCAGCTCAGAAACCTTTGAACAAAAACCAATCGGGAGCTATGAGAATCTGGCGTGTTGTTTCACTTCTCCTGTTGTTTTTTACAGTGTGTTATAAGCAGTGTTGGGAAGGTTACTTTTAAAATGTATTCCATTACAGAATACAGAATACATGCTCCAAAATGTATTCTGTAACGTATTCCGTTACGTTACTCAATGACAGTAACGTATTCTGAATACTTTGGATTACTTAATATATTATCATGCTTTTTACAACAACGTGAATGTACTATTGCTGTGTGATTTATTACTATTACTGAAGGTCCGCGACTCCGAACTGTAGTAAAGGGACCTCTGATTGATACGGCGGGGTCCCTGTCGGCTTGTAGCCGAAAAATAGCTTTACTTTGTTGTGTGGGTCAACTTTTCTTGCGAGAGACAGAGAGAGGCGTTGAAAGGCTGCTCCAACGGAACTTATTGTTTTTGGAGGAAAACACGAACACGGTGTACAGTCGAGTCTTAATAGCTTACTTACAACTAGGCTCGTCAGACACTCTTCTTGGCTGAAGTGGTTATTATTATATTTACATGCTTCCAGCTCCCGTTTTTCCTCGATGACAACTCGTACCTTTCCACTCCCCTTTTTCTCTCTCCTCGCGCTCAGACCCATAACGTGTATGGCAGTCCATTCTCCCTGCAACACGGACTACACTGCCCATGATGCTACATTCTTTAGAGCTATGCTTGTAGCATTCTGCCTGTTAGCTTAGCACAACAACATCAACAACGAAAAGGCGCTCTCTCACCCAGGAAACGCACAGTCGCAGAGAGAGAGAGCGTCGCCCTGTAACCATGGCAACCGTAACGCTGCCGCCTGGAACAACAGAACGTAGCTGTCAAACAAAACCCAAACAGTCCTGACCCGCGACAAAATGAAACAGGAAAGTACCGCAGTGTAATCCATTGATTTCAACAAAGTAACTGTATTCTGAATACCACCTTTTTAAACAGTAACTGTAACGGAATACAGTTACTCATATTTTGTATTTTAAATACATAACGGCGGTACATGTATTCCGTTACTTCCCAACACTGGTTATAAGTGTTGTGTGCTTTGAGCTAAACGACGCCAATGCTAGATGCGATGCTAGCTGCTAATAGCTGTTAGCCACCCTGTTGGGTCTGTCTAGCACAGGCCCACCGCTGGAACGAGACAATTTAAAAACACAGCAAAAGCATTGAACACCAAGTAGGCAAAGTTCTTTGTGTTACTCATGCATGAGGGAGACCTGCCTGGAGCCAAGTGTCGTCCCACCACT
This sequence comes from Astatotilapia calliptera, assembly GCF_964374335.1. Taxonomy (NCBI): domain Eukaryota; kingdom Metazoa; phylum Chordata; class Actinopteri; order Cichliformes; family Cichlidae; genus Astatotilapia; species Astatotilapia calliptera. Next base: position 6,731,596 of record NC_137431.1, on the reverse strand, counting down.
TGACCTCCATCAGACTCTCAGCCAGGTTCCCCATAGCACTCCTTTTATTGTGGTTACATGAATATGCACAGGGTCATTAACATATAACATCCTACATAGGTATACATGTGAACAAAGAATACTGTGTGTGTGTGTGGGGGGGGGGGTCAGAGTGTGACCCCATAAAGACTTCCCTAAACCTGCTGGTCTGGAAGTCCAGCAGTTCATCTAAACAAAAGGCATTTAGACTAAAACAGATATAGCTACGTTTATCCTACCATAAAACAATAAAACAAGGTACGACCTCTTCCCATGCTCCCAGGATGTAGGTGTGCATTCCAGTGTGGAATACACACCAAGCCTTTGTAGCCTGCTAAAGATCACACATCCTATCACTACACAATTGATTATACACCTCTAGGCATATATGGTTAAATATTTCTAAGCATAAATGACAATCAACAATACAAAACCTAACACACCCCACCCCACCGAAGCCATATTCCGATCGGGGAGGTATTCAAGTAGAAGCACTAGCTCTGTTTATATTAGAATGGTTATGTCTGAATAGATATGAGCATATTTCAAGTTTAATAGTATTTGCACTGAATTAAGTTACATTTGCTTGTAAGCCTTAAGGATGGATGTCACTTTCATTGCTATGACTGTTTACATTACTGTTTAAGCTGCTGATGTTCTTTGTTGTGATATAATTTTGATAAAATTGTTGATACTGGTACAAACAAGTTACTGTAACTCTTGTAACTTGGTAAAGCTAAAGGGAATGCCATTTGTGATTAATACATTTGGAAAAGAAGTTAATGAGCTCATGTTAAGAAGACAAAATGGGAAAAGAAATTGATTGTTCTGCACTGTTTGTGCAGATTGGTTTTTTGAACTACTAGAAGGATTCTGGAGAACCACTGACGGTGAGAACAGCCCAACTGAGATCCTGGATGATCTTGAAATGGTGTGGCCAGCCATGCGATCGGATTGTGGGATTTGCCTGAGAAACTGATTCAAGCAACCCTGGATTTCAGATAAGCCCTATGTACTACTTTTCCTACCCGGATAATAGGGTTTGCACACTGACAATTCCCCTACAGTACACCTGTTTGGGTTTTCAACGACTTTAAAGGACAATTCAGACTGGACAATTCAAACTTCACAACGGAAACACTTTAATCTGTTTCATTCATTCCAAAGAGCTCTGATACAGTTCAGTATAAATCTTCCATTTGAATGTCTTTATTTTGTTTTGTTTTACATGTATTCACCTTTAAAATGCACTATTAGTGTGCAATTTGGGTTATTGTGTTGTATATGTATATAAATGGTAGAGGTGGGAATCACCATACATCCCACGATACGATATTATCACAATACTTAACGCACGATACGATATTATTGCAATTTTTAAAAATATTTTGCGATATTCAGATTCTGTACATAAAGGTAAACTTTATCAATATTCATTTTATCTAATATCAAAGTCTCACACTCAGTCTTTCTCTCATTTCAGTCAGTTTTATTGTTGACAAACTGAACGGTTTGTATTACAGTTTAGTCCCAACTTAACTGAATGCAACCATCTGGTACAATTATAGCTATTCTGAACTATGCAATTTATGAAAACTATGCAGCCCATTCAGCAACTGAAGAATTTGAAAGTAAATTAAAACAAAATATAATTTTACATTAAATAAAAAAGTTTTAAACTTAATTAAAATAAAACATGTCTTAAATTAAAAGAAGTAAACTGTCATGTTTATTGCTGCCAAAAAACAAGTTAAACACATTTGGACAGTGAAGGAATGTCAGGATTCTTGCTCAGAAAAAGGATCAACATGCTCTGAGCACAAAAACCTTTTTTGTAACAAAATATCGATTTCTGCTGTCCCTGTATCGATACATTATTAGCAAACAAACTATCACGATACTACACAGTATCGATTTTTTCCCCCACCGCTAATAAATGGTACTGAGACAAAGGTCCCAGTTATTCACTTCCAAGCCAACTCCTTTTGTGAGTCTCCAAAACAAAACCTCATTCTGAACCTAGTAAGATGTCTAGGGTCTCTATTTGAAGTGAGAGTGTACTGGTCCTGAGTAGAGGCGCTACATTAGCTTTAAATTTCCAGTTTATCAAGTACCACTGAGCAGTCCTTACCTTTAAATCTAAACTCTCCTCTTCCTCTCCTCTCCTGTCCTGTCTTTTTGTTTATCCATCTCTGAGTAAATTTAATCCTCTTTCTTTTCTCTCTGTGAAATACAGCAGCTGGACCTTTAGCTAGCATCACACTGTGACAAACTGCACGCAAACAGTTTGTATGTTTAATGATGTTTTTTTAGCTGATAGAAACATTGCATTTGAAATTACCTGCCACTTAAAAAAAGTCACCCTCTCTATGCTCCCTCCTCTTCAATAGGCCTGCTAGATGCTGAAGTACCACATGCACAACTTATGGACAACTGCAGTCATTCCCATGTTGTGGCAAAAACAAAAGAAAAAACCACAATACCATTCCATTTTTAACCCCTGACATGGCACACATCATCTCTTTTTATGTGGCATCCCCTGGTGATTAATACACGAACAGGACTGCCATTAGTGATATGACATTCGCAAAACCATGGGCTATATAGTGAATCAGAAGAACTAATTCCCATTGAGTGAGAGCCAGCTATCGACTTTTTTTTGTAACAAGGTTTGTTGTGTTTCCATAGTATTTATCTGTCTTCCCACATACATCGCACACCTGGATCTGAGTGACCCAGAGTTCCTGAGTAGTTATGGACTTGTATTATATTAGATGTGTTTTGCTGATGGTGTTGCTGTCCCTCGTTCTCCCTGCTTGCAGGTATGTGTGTGTGGGTGTGTGTGGGTGTGTGGATGCAGGTGTATCTGGGCAGGGTAGCCCCCCCCCCGCTCCAGCAGGCCGCAGAGAACGGGGGTGTGTGAAGACTCCAAACCTCCCTCCGCCCGCTCATATGTAGTGTTGATGCATGTGTGTTCTAAGGTGCCTTTAAAACCCAGGAGGGCATGGAGCTACCTGCCAGAGAGTAGCAGGTAAATGATAAATTGTGAATATAAGGAGCATAATATAATATAATAGATCCAGAAATAGATTCTGAAAGTAACTTTCTCTCTTCTTTTGTTAAAAATTGTAATTATTTCACTCAGGAACAATATGAAAAAGAAATTAACCTAGACGGGAAGCTCTCATTAATTCACTTTAACAGCAGAAGTATGTACTCTAATTTTGATTTCATTAAGGACTATTTGCAACAATTTTCTCGCCCCTTTAGTGTTATAGCCATCACTGAAACTTGGTTCAATGTCGATAAAGGAATAGATTTTTGTTTGAATGGATATGATTTAAAATACATGAATAGATTAAATAAGGCGGGCGGCGGGGTTGCTATATATGTTCATAACTCTATAAAATATAATGTTGTAACAACTATGTCTATGGCTATTGATGGAATTTTGGAATGTTTGACTATTGAGATTATGAATGAAAAAAAGAGAAATGTTATAATAAGTTGTATATATCGGACACCCAGTTCAAGTATTGACACTTTTAATGAATGGATAGAAAAAACGTTTGCTTCGGTGAACCAAAAATTACTATTTATCTGTGGTGATTTTAACATTGATTTGCTAAATCCAACAAGGTTAAAAGCCATTGATGACTTTACTGACACAATGTACAGCTTATCACTATATCCAACAATAACAAAGCCAAGCAGAATAACTTCACATAGCGCCACTATTATTGACAACATTTTTACTAATGTCATGGATTTCCAAATTAATAGTGGCCTGCTTGTCTGTGATATAACTGACCACTTACCAGTTTTTACTTTGTGTGACTGTGATTTAAAAAAAATAGATACCAAGATCATGATAGCAAAGCGAACAATAAATGAAGAAGCAATTCATGCCTTCAATTTCGATTTAGCACAACAAGATTGGAGTTCGGTGTATGAAGAGTCAGATGTGGACAAGGCTTATGATAATTTTCTAGATATTTTTACTATGTGGTACAATAAACATTGTCCTGTAAACGAACACATGACAAAGAAAAAAAAGATAAAAAGTCCTTGGCTCACAAAAGGAATTATTAATGCTTGCAAAAAGAAAAACAATCTGTATAAACAGTTTATCAAAGTAAAAACAAAAGAAGTGGAACAAAGATATAAAGCATATAGAAATAAATTGACTGATATTATAAGAACGAGCAAACAACTTTATTATAGAAGAAGATTATATGAAAATAAAAACAATATAAAAGGAACTTGGGATGTGTTAAACAACTTAATTAAACAAGGATCTTCTGGAACATCATATCCTGAATATTTTACTGATGCAAATGGTGAAAATCACAACATGAGTAATATTATCGATGGGTTCAATAAATTCTTCATAAATGTTGGCCCTGAACTAGCAGCGGACATCCAGTGTCATAAAAATGAAAATATCAGTAATATAAAATCAAATCCCTTTTCACTGTTCCTCTCAGCTACAAATGAGCAAGAAGTAATAAATATCACATTAAAATGTAAAAGTAAGTCTTCAATGGATTATCATGACATAAATATGTCTGTAGTTAAACAGGTTATTCTGAATATTGCTAGTCCCTTAACATATATCTGTAATTTATCATTTCAGTCCGGTTGTTTTCCAAAAAAAATGAAAATTGCGAAAGTAATACCACTATATAAAAGTAATGACAAACACAGTTTTACCAATTATAGGCCTATTTCTCTACTGCCTCAATTCTCAAAAATTCTAGAAAAACTTTTTAATTCAAGATTAGAAAAATTCCTTGAAAAACATCAAATAATAAATGTTGGTCAGTATGGTTTCAGAACGCAAAGAACCACTTCAATGGCGATAATTGAGGCAGTAGAAGAAATTACTGATACACTGGATAAAAATAAATATGCAGTTGGTATTTTTGTTGACCTCAAAAAGGCCTTCGACACAATCAATCACTCAATTTTACTGGATAAATTGGAAAGATATGGTATTCGAGGGAAAGCTGGTAACTGGTTAAAAAGTTACCTAACAGGTCGGGAACAATATGTTAGCATAGGGCATTACCATTCAGAGAAACTTGGTATTACATGTGGTGTTCCCCAAGGGTCAGTGTTGGGACCAAAACTTTTCAATGTATACATAAATGATATTTTTGATGTTTCTCAAGTACTTAAACTCATACTGTTCGCAGATGACACCAACATATTTTTCAGTAGCGATGATTATACTGATCTTGTAATGACTGTAAAGAGGGAGCTAAAATTAATAAAAAAAATGGATGGACATAAATAAATTATCATTAAATATAAATAAAACTAAAGCAATGTTTTTTGGTAATTTAAAATATAATATAGAATTACCAATTATCATTGAAGGTGTACCAATTGATAATGTGAGTGAAAACAAATTTTTGGGAGTTATAATTGATAACAAAATTTCATGGAAACCCCACGTCAGACACATAAAAACCAAAATTTCCAGAAGCCTCGCAGTTTTGAACAAAGTGAAACAATTCCTTGATAAAGATGCACTTCGTACTCTGTACTGTACCCTGGTTCTTCCATATCTTACATATTGTGTGGAAGTGTGGGGAAATACATATAAAAATACAACTAATCCATTAGTCACAGTAGAGAAACAAGCACTGCGTATTATTCACAAGGCTGGTTATCTAGATCATACTCACAAATTCTTTCTTCAGGCAAAGTTACTTAAATTCCAGGATCTGGTTAATTACAATACATCCATAATTTTGTATAAAGCTTTTACTAAACTTTTACCGGCAAATTTACAAACTAGATTTGAAATTCGAGAAAAGGTTTATAATGTGAGAGGCTTTGGAGAATTCAAATTACCCAGAACTCGAACAACCCGTAAAGGCTTTTGTGTGTCTGTATGTGGTGTGAAAATCTGGAACAGTCTGAGTTTACAATTGAAACAATGCAAAAATATTCATAGATTTAAATTTCTCTACAAACAGTTGGTCTGGTCACAGTATACTCAATGATGGGTTTTAGTGTGCTCTGTAATGTCTGTCCTCTTACCATTGCTGGTATGGATTCCAAAATAAAAAATAAAAAATAAAGTGTGCGTATGTATGTACATAAATGTACTTGTGTGTGTAGATATATATGTATGTATATGTATGTGTGTCTGTTACTTGTAGTTATTACTGCCTGTTACCTGTGGTAATGCAATTTATAATTTATATATTCTGTATTCAGTTATGAAGGCTCTAATTGTTGGTTGCGAGCTGCCGCTTAGATGCTTGTATCTGCCCGGGGCTGTTGATGGGTCTGTATGCAATGATGGGCGTAGCTGCGGGAAGTTTATTGTTTTTTTTTGTTGATGAGTGAGTATAGGGGTGGGATTTAATAAGTTTTCTTCGTCTCACTCCTTTTTCAGGCAAGTTTTGTTTTTTGTTTTGTGTATTTTATGTTCAATATAGGTATTTGTTGTGCCTGAAAATGAATAAATAAATGAAAATGAAAATGAATGAATGAAATGAAATAAATGGCCTGTATTTGTATAGCGCTTTTACTAGTCCCCCCTAGGGACCCCAAAGCGCTTTACACACTTTTACACACCCAGTCATCCACCCATTCACACACACATTCACACACTGGTGGAGGGAAGCTACAGTTGTAGCCACAGCTGCCCTGGGCAGACTGACAGAAGCGAGGCTGCCATATCGCGCCATCGGCCCTTCTGGCCAACACCAGTAGGCGGTAGGTGAAGTGTCTTGCCCAAGGACACAACGACCGAGACTGTCCGAGCCGGGGCTCGAACCGGCAACCTTCCGATTACAAGGGGAACTTCCAACTCTTGAGCCACGATCGCCCCTCCTAAGCGCATAGCCCCTCCTGCTAGCCCTCAATGTCTACGTGTATTTAAAATTGAGAGGTGGGCAACGACGCCAGGGGTGAGGTGTACACCCTGATGGGCTTTTGGATTCCGTGTAGCGTGCCCACCCCCAAGATCCTATATGTATGTGTTATGAGAGTGTGAGTAATGTGAATGTCTAAGTTGTGAGATAAAATTGAGGCACAGGCAGCCAGAAGGGGACAGAGGGGGATGCCTCCCCTGCACCCTGGTGACACATCTTTACCGCAAGGCCCTGCATGTCTGGGTGATTGTGGTGGAGCGGGAAGAGGGAGGCAGCTGGAGATGGGGAGGGAAGGAAGGGAGGGGCAAGTGACCCCTCCCTGGGGCCAGCTCCCCCGCTGACCCCAGTAGGCACCCCCATACTCTGCAACCCGCCAGGGAAAGGGGGCCCAGGCCCATCTAGACCGGGGCCCAGTACAGCAGCGCTGCCCGGCCCCACAGAGCCCGGGACAGCCCGCCCGACCCCACCTCAGAGAAAACTGCACCCACCCCGTCAGCCACTCATCATCCAGACTACACAAGACAATAGACGCCCAGATCTTCCTCCACCTCTCCTGTATCTCCCCCTCCTGCAGAGTGAGTTCCTGAAGAGAGGAGAGCTCCTGCAAGATGTAACAACCTCCCCCACCAGTTGAAGAGCCCCCCAGGTGGCTCGATGCACCGGTGGCACCCTGCACCAGGACTGGGCCCCCATACACCCACCCGCCCACAACCCCGGCAACACACCAACCAGGACCCAAGCCCCCGAGGCCCAGCCAGAGCCCCAGCCCAGAGACGAAGCGCCCCCAGAACATCTCGCCAGTCCCGAACCCACCCAGGGGCAGCCAGACTACCAGGTCAGTAACCCACGTCCGTCAGCACAGACCCTCCCCACAGATTATTTTTATTTTTCCAGTTCATGAGGACTGTTTTCTTGGCTATGCATAGGGCAGTGAAAACCATATGGGATACTGTATATTCTTTTCTGTAGTGACATTATCTAAGCTGCCCAACAAACACACTAAAGAGGAAGTTGGAATGTTACATTTCAGACACTTTGATAAGTCTTCACATATCTTGCGCCAAAACTTCTGAACTGGTGGACAGAACCAGAAAGCGTGGATATAATTGTCCGGTGAATTGGTTTGGCAGTGTGAGTAGTTGTTGGTAGACGTAAAACCCATCTTGACATCCGATGACCTGTATAGTGCACTCTATGTAGTATTTTGTATTGAATTAATTGAAGACTGGGATTTCTAATTAGATCAAAGGTCTTTAAGCAGATATGAGACCAGAAGTTTTGGTCTCAGTTAACTGATAAATCCGCTTCCCATTTTGCAATAGGAAGTGATATTGATTCATCTGTTTTAGAAAGCATTCTGTATATTTTGGAAAGTAATTTGGGGGTTTTAAGACTAAGAAATTGAACCACACTTGGTGGTGTTTGTAGTTCAACTTTAACCTGGTTTAAAAAAATTCTTTACTATGGATTTAATTTGTTGATATTCTAAAAATCTTTTCTTGTTGATCCCATATTGTGTAACTAGTCTGTAAAATGAAATACATTCTGTTCCTTCTAATATATGTTCTAAATATTTGATTCCTTTACCACTCCAATCTGAAAAGTTTATCATATTATTGTTTTGTAATATGTCAGGGTTGTTCCAGATAGGTGTACGTTTGCATGGGATTAATGAAGACTTGAGCTGATAAATGGTAGATCTGAAATCTCTAGATTATTGCAAAGTGCTTGTTCTACATCTAGCCAAGGTTCATCTAAGAAGATATGTTTTAGCCATCCTGAGATAAACTGAAGCCTGTTGGCTAAGAAGTAGTGCTGAAGGTTAGGTCTGTGAAGGTTCTCAGTCATCCAGGTCATTGTAGTCAAAGGAGCTTGCAAAGAAAAGCGTCTGGACTTCTTTAAGTTGCTTGAAGATGTTTCACCTCTCATCCGAGAAGCTTCTTCAGTTCTAAGGTCAAATGGTGGGGAATCCCAGATTTAAACCTAGTGGGAGTATGACCCCAAAGAGGGACAAAAAGACCCCCTGATGGGTGAGCTCATTGTGAGACCTGGCCCCACCTTATCATGCGAATTCCTGAGGTCAGATGGCCCAGGATGTGAGTGGGCATTAAGGCGTCTGGGGAAGGAACTCAAAACTGGATTATAGATGGCAGACAGTTGGTGTCGTAATCCACCGCCTCTGTTCAAAGATGGTCGCTCACAGTGGACATAGATGGCTTCTTTCACTCCTCTTTCAAACCATCTGTCCTCTCTGTCCAAAATGTGAACATTGGCATCCTCGAAAGAGTGTCCTTTATCCTTAAGATGCAGATGGACTGGTGAGTCTTGTCCTGTGGAGGTGGCTCTTCTATGTTGTGCCATGCGCTTGTGAAGTGGCTGTTTGGTCTCTCCAATGTAGAGGTCTGAGCATTCCTCGCTGCACTGTACAGCATACACCACATTGTTAAGTCTGTGTTTTGGAGTTTTGTCTTTCGGGTGAACCAGTTTTTGTCTGAGCGTGTTGCTGGGTCTGAAATGCACTGGGATGTCATGCTTGGAGAAAACTCAACTGAGTTTTTTTGATACACTGGCTACATAGGGGATGACAATGTTGTTGCGTCTGTCCTTCTTATCCTCCCTCGCTGGTGTCTGATCTTCTTTTCTGTGCACACCCAGTTTCACACCTTGGCTCAGACGATTAGAGGATCACCAGGGGGTCCTTTTGTCCCTGTTTGGGAGGATACTCCCACTAGGTTTAAATCTGGGACTCCCCACCATTTGACCTTAGAACTGAAGAAGCTTCTCGGATGAGAGGTGAAACGTCTTCAAGCAACTTAAAGAAGTCCAGACGCTTTTCTTTGCAAGCTCCTTTGACTGCTGAAAGTTAGGTAGTTCTAATCCTCCTTTATCCTTGGTCTTTTGTAGTGTTTTTAAGCTTATACGTGGGGGTTTATCTTTCCAAAGGAATTTGGACATGTATGAATCTAGAGATCTGAACCAATCTTGTGGCGGTTTAGTTGGGATCATTGAGAATAAATAATTTATTTTTGGTAAGACCATCATTTTTATAGCAACAACCCTTCCCATGAGTGATATGAGTAAACATTTCCATCTAGCCAGATCGCCTTCTACCTTCTTTAAAAGTGGGATATGGTTTAATTTTGTTAGATCTGCAAGCTTGGGAGAAACATTAATACCTAAATATTTTATATTTCCCAATTGCAGTGGTGTAGAAGAAAAATTATGGAAGGAGCAATTAATCGGTAGAACTGTAGATTTTGACCAGTTAATTGAGTAATCTGATATTCTTGCAAAAGAGTTTATCAATTCAATCACCCCAGAGATATTGGTTTGTGAGTTTTGGAGAAAAAGTAACACATCATCCGCATAAAGGCTGATTTTATGTTCCACGTTCTTGCATTTTATGCCCTTAATTACTGAATTCTGTCTAATTGCTGCTGCTAGTGGTTCAATAAAAATTGCAAACAGTGAAGGGGGGAGTGGGCATCCCTGCCTGGTGCCCCTCAGGAGACATAAGCTGGAGAATGTTTGGTCATTTGTTTTGACACAAGCTGTTGGGGAATTATATAATATTTTTAACCAGTTAATGAAAGAGGATCCAAAACCAAATTTGTGTAAAGTTGCAAATAGAAATTTCCAGTTAACTCTGTCAAATTCTTTTTCTGCATCTAAAGAAAATATTGTAGTTTCAAGGTTTTTACTGTGTGAGTAGTCTATCAAATTAAGTAATCTACGTGTATTTGTTGATGAGTGCCTACCTTTTATGAAACCAGTTTGGTCAGGATGAATTAAGAGGGGGGTTATTTTCTCTAGTCTCTTTGAGAGAGCTTTGCAGATTATATTAAGGTCTACATTTATAAGGGATATTGGACGACAGCTTGAGGGATATACAGGGTCTTTGCCTGGTTTTAGCAGGAGATTAATGTTTGCAGAATTCATATTTGATGGAAGTCTGCCCTTTTCTTTGATTTCCAACAATGTGTCTGTGAAGGTTCTCAGTCATCCAGGTCATCGCAGTCAAAGGAGCTTGCAAAGAAAAGCATCTGGACTTCTATAAGTTGCTTGAAGACGTTTCACCTCTCATCCGAGAAGCTTCTTCAGTTCTAAGGTCAAATGGTGGAGAGTCCCAGATATAAACCTAGTGGGCGTAACCCCCCACAGAGGGACAAAAGGACCCCCTGATGATCCTCTAATCGCCTGAGCCAAGGTGTGAAACTGGGCGTGATTGGGACCCACGCCCAGTTTCACACCTTGGCTCACACCTTGGCATTAAGTTAAACAGATGTTTAACTTAATGCAAGTTAGTGTGAGTGGATATGAAAAAGGTGTAGCGGATTCTTATCTGGTGTGAAATTAATACAGCCACGGAGTGATATTGGGGTCGCGATGAAGCTGTCCGTCCACGTACAGCCGGTCCACAGCAATGACAGCGCAGGAGCCCTTCTGGGTGAAGCCGCGTTGGATTGGGAAGAGGACCCTGCATCGTTCCAGGATCTCTTTGGGGAACTGGTCATTCACGCTGAAGTCCGTTCCTTTTAATTCCCTGCTTTTCACCTGTTCCTTTTGTTTGAAGTGGCCGAATTTGGCCACAATAGGACGTGGTCTCCCGGTCGCAGCCCTGCATGGGGCCGATGCGATGCACCCTATCAAAGGCGATGTTCTTCACCGTGTTCTCCGGCAGCTTCAAGTGGGTTTTGATTAAGCTTTTTACCGTAGTCTCCGCGTCTTCTCCAGCAGCTTCTGGAATACCAGAAAATACGAGATTATCACGCATGCCACAAGCTTGTAGATCAATAACTGTTTCTTTTATTTTTTTATTTTCTCTATTTAGCTGGGTAACATTGTCTGTGAGACATTTCACCGACTCCCTTAGCATGGCATTTTCAGCAGCGAGCGTTTCCACCTGCTGCCGGCTGAACTCCAGGGATTCTCGCAAGGATTTAAATTCGCGGTGAAGAATCTCCACCAAGGACAGCCTTGCATTGAAACTGGACAATCGTTGGTCGATTGACTCCAGTATGTCGACAATATCTTTGCCGGCTGGCGATGTTGTGCCGGGGGAATCTGCCGGGCGAAGTCTTTTTGACGACAGCGTCGCTTACCTTGTCCGTCACTTCCGTCACTTACCTCTTTCGTCAATTACCTTCTTCAGTTCACTATCCTTGCCAACACCTGTCAGTGGGTCACCAGCTTCCTGACGTATAGGCAACAGCTGGTGAGGCTGAGGAGCATCACATCCCACACACACTGGAGTTGAACTCCCCCTTCTCTTCTGGCTCTTGGAGTAGGCAGACGCATCTTTCACCCTCTCCTTCCCTTAGCTTCCCTGCTGCTGCTTCTATGTCGTTGTCTTGTCTGACTCTAACCCTGAGAGAGCCTCTCATTCTGGCTCTTGTTCTCTAAAACTAAAGAAGAACTATGGATTTGATAAACTGGTCCCTTAATGCAAATGACACGCTATTCTCGACCAGAAGCCTGGGTTCGGGAGAGCCCGAGTGTCCCGGAAGGACGTTCCCTGCTGGATACACGATGGAAGGGTGGTAGCGTCATCGAGGACATTGAAGACATCTACTTATTCGGAACCATGATAACAGGGTTCTTGCTGTTTGGAGCTGGCTTGGCCCTGGCTTATCGGAAATTGAATAAAGCAGTGACTGCTATTCAAAACCCCACAAGGCTAGCCACTCTGATCGAAACTGTGGGACGAGCAGTGAGTGCTCAGACTGTTCTTACTGAACGAAATATGGGAAAGATCTTGGAGGTGCTCATGGCTCTTAAAAGAGAGATACATCTGGAGACCAGTGATGGACATTAGAACGAGTGTAAAATGGATGCAGTTCGTTCGACCTAAACCAGTTACCTCCATCTCTAATGCGGCTATACCCCCACCCCCGATGGCGCCAGCTGCGTGAAGGTTGACGCCGAGGAAAACAACAACATTCTTCCAGGAGATATGATAACGAGAACGAACTGACTCTCTGCCCTATTCCTCAAGGCCACCTGCATAGGCTGTGGACTGTTGATCTTAGTTCCCTGTTGGGGGCTGTATTTAAACCCTCAATGTCAATCCCGCTGTGTCCCAGCCAGTCATTCAGTCAGTCCCATGCTGCGTTTGTTCTGTCTTCACAAAAAACACTGTCCACATCCTCAATTAACCTGTTTGGGTCTTGTCTTCTCCATCCCCTCAATAGGACCATGACAGAATAAGACCTGTGCCATGAAGATACATCAAAGCCAACAGGAGACGAGTCTTACACCACTGCCGCTTTTATCATTTGGAGCAGTCGGAGCACTCACCGGTGTTGAGTGAAACTGAGTTTTTTTAATCCTGCTCATCACAAAAAGACTCCTGTTTCTTCTGCTAATAATCCAGTGACTCTTCAACACACCGATAGCCTGTCAAAACTTAAGACTGTTTTTTATCAGCCTGAATCCCAAAAAACTGTTCTGCCATCTCAGGCTCCTATTTAGGACATTCACACCTGTGACATTGCTGTCACTATAACAACACCTCTCTGTCAGCCAGTTCCTGCTCACAGGGTGGCTCGGACCCTGCCTCCCTCTTCACCTGTTCCTGTTCCTCGGGTGAACCTGCGTCATTTCTGTCTGCTGTTTATTTACTTTCCAGCTATTTGAAACTTTGTCGAGGAAAAGCACAGAGTTTTTTAAATGGACTGACAATGAGGTGGAGTTGTTGCTGCAAGTAACACAAGAGTGAAAGTTGCAAAAGCAAGCGAGCTATCTAGAGCATGTAAAAGCTGATATTAATCTTTAATAGGGCAGTCAAAATTGAGAGCAAACAAAACAATAGCTATACAGTGCCGTCTGCCATCTTAGTTGAATTGGTCACATGACTGCATCATGTGACTAAAATGCGTGGTGTACGTTTCCTCCTGCACCTGTCCCTGCACCACGGCTGAGGGTAGCCAGGATCCAACCAGTCCCCGCACCTGTATCTGTTCCTCGGGTGGGGACGACTAGGGTTCGGCCAATTCCACCACCTGTTCCAGTTCCAAGGGACACAAAGCCCAGTCCTCAACCTGAGCTTCAACAACAGCAAGAGGTTTCCACACCTGCTGGCCCTGCTCAGTCTCTTCCAGAGGTTTCTGCACAGCTGGCCATGCGTGTCCATCAGAACTGATTCATGTTTCAGAACTGAAACAAAACCACAAAAAACAAGGAATCCGAAGCACTCAGTCCAAACACAAGGGCATAGGAGTCCGCAGTCAGGCGGATCAGGGGGTCGACCTGGAGGGTGACTGCACAAAAGTCCACAGTTTATTAGTTCGGGGGGCGTAGCATGATCAATACACAAGGATGCTAGGTAATTGTGCAGAGGGATAAGATGTTCTGTGGAAGACTTGGCTGGTGATTTTTCAGTCATTTCATAAACATGCCCATGAACCTTTAAACATGCCCATGAACCTTTAAGGCAGTGTTTGTTCTCCTTAAAAAACACACGTGGATTCAGAATATAATCTCCCAACTCATGCTGCTGTGAGCCGTGGTGACGACTTGGACGCCACCTCCTCCTGGAAGCCGTGGTTGTGGAGGCCGGTGCCGCTACGGCTGAGATGAATGTAGTGCTGGAAGCAGCCACCGGTTGAGGTGAAGAAAATGCAGCACTTGTCTGCTGCAGTGGTGACACAGGCATGGACACAGGTGAGAGACTGGATAAGCCGACTCGTACTCCCGTAGCCGGCGAAGAAAGAGCTGCATCACCACAGGGCTGTGTCATGAACTGGCTGTGTGGAGGCAGATGAGGACCCAAACGCAAAACTCACGGAGACAGGAACTGAACTCAAAATCACTGCTTTATTGCAGGCCTTAAAACGAAACAGAACTAAACTGGGAATACTAACAGAAGACCGAGGGAACACAGAAAGACACAGAGGTTCGGGGAGGAGACACTGACCACGCGACACTGAACTGATGGAGACATACACATAAATACACAGAGGGCTAACGAGGGAAGTGGGAGCACACAGGGAACACAGCTGACACAGATAATCATAACGAGACAGGGCAGGAGTGAACACAGCATGACGCATACTGACGAGAGACTGTAAAGTAAAACAGGAAGTACACAGAGGTTCAGACAGGAGGAGAGAGAGCACGGGGAGAACACAGGCATAATGGGCTGGGGAAAACATGGAATAAAACACAAGGAAAGACGAGGGCTCACAGATACACAAGGGCACACAGGAGGTAACCAAATAAGGAACATCTTAACTGAATAACCTAGGAACCAAGGCATAAATAGGGAACAAAATACAAAACACACAAAAACTAAGAATACTGGGCCAACATGGCCCAGGACCATGACAGGCTGGGGTGATTCAGCCTGCACACTGGGCAGCTGCTGCTCTGACGATGATGGTGAGGCAGAGGAGATAGTGGCTGTAGCAAAGTTCTTTAAGTCTGCAGGCAGGCAGTCCATAAAACCTGGGTTAGGTTAATGTGACAGACACGATAATACAAACTTGATAACATAAGACACGCAGCATGGAACACAAAGGGTGAGGGAACTTAAATACAGGGGTAGAAAAACACAAAGAGAAACTAACTGTTTCTACTTCAATCATGAAACTGATCAATGACCAGCTGATCGGCTTTTCTGTCGCAACTCCCGTCTCTCTTGTTTGTTTATCGCCCACTTTGTGCCAGAAACAAGAAACCAGCGGAGGTCGCGTTAAACAACAGCAGCACGTTTAAGCTTGATCAGCTGTTGTTAGAATTTATTTAATATTACCTTCCAGTATCAGCTGATGTTTGCTGGAGCCACAGCCGTAAAAGCTGCTGGTCATGATATCGGTTTGGTTATCTGGTGAGAGGGAAACATGAAGATGAAACCAGGAGATGTTCTTACTGAGTCATCAGAGCTCAACAGGTGATGGAGAAACAAGTTTACTTTTTAGGTGACTTGAATGAGTTGAAGGGAAGTTATAAACCGTTTCTGAGAGACAAATAACACCATAATAATTTTTTTACGTAGCTGACAGCTGGTAACTGTGCAGGGTCGGACCTAGCAAAGTTTTGCCAGGGGGCCAGGTAGGGCATTAACAGGGAGAGGGGGGCACAAAGAAGTACTTTTCTTTCTTATTCTCATTTAAAATATCTAGCTTTTAAAAAATAATTATCTGAGTCTTACAACAAACGATTGATAGATTGATGCATATACACCATCAGAACAGTGTACATCACTGTCACAACAGCGATTGTTTTCATTCAAAGGCTTTTTCCTATAATGGCGGGCTGCTCTCTAGTCAAACTGCCTGGGCCGATTTTTTTGTCCCAGTCCAGCCCTGTATGCAGCTCATCTGCAGTCTGGTGTTACCTACATCTTCCTATTCGGAAGGCAGAATTTCCGAGTTCTGAGTACAATCGAAAGCACCACGACTGCAGTTTTTGTGTTGGATGTAAAAAGCGCACATGACGCTGTGATGTAGGCTCGAATCATGGCAGCGGTCAACGACAGTCCAGGTGTGGAATTTCTCTCGTGGAAATATGCACATTATTTTTTCCTTTCTATTAGTAGGTGGCACAGTGCACTTGTGGCAAGTAAGCAAGCTAGAAGACTGGCAGTCTTGCTGGGTATCCAGTTACAGAAGCAACACATTAACAAGAGAATTCAGAGTAAAACCAAAGTTACTTTTCCTAGTAACTAGTTACTTTGAAAGTAATGAGTAACTTGAAGTAACTGAGTTACTTTTGATAGAAGTAAGTAGTAATGTAACTAAGTTACTCATTTAAAGTAACTTACCCAACACTGTCAAGGACACATCTAAAACCTGCAGGACACCGGCTCTCGAGGACTGGGTTTGGACACCACTGCACTAGGTGATCAACACCAAGGCCAAAACCAAGTGTGTTTACAGAAATAATCCCTGATTTGCAGACCCTCTTACCAAACACAGTCATTTAAAATTTCTTAAATCAACTAATTTGTCTTTTAAAAATCATAATATAGTCAGCAATTAAATTTGATCTTACTTGTTCTCCACTCTGGGTTCTTTGTAAATTGAGATTTCAGCAGTAACTAGAAGATGTGAATGCAGTATTTATGTCCAATCCTTACGGCTACTGTTACTGAAACCAACCAACTGAAAAGATAACAGCCACAAGAAGCAGTACCCTCTATGGTGAAGGAAACTAGAGGCCAAGATAAAGGCAGAACAAAGGACAGCCAACTAACTGCCAGAGCTGTTAAAAGATGTGATGAAGAAAGGGATGCTTAAGAAGTACAATAAGCAGTCCGTATCTGTGGCCTTAGAAATTAGAACAGCCCTGCCAAGGCTGGAGAAAGAGCAATACTGGAAGAGAATATGGGAAAAGGATGAAACATTGCTCAGTGGTTAGTGGATCTAAGAGCAGACCACAATAACCTCCCTGAACAAGATCCAGGGACCATCATAGTGGCAGACATCCATGAAAGAGTCTCAAGCAGGAAGACTAGACAGCGCTAGGCCTTGACATAATCATATGGATCGATATTTGTGATTTGACTCAAATTTTGATTAAAGAGGAATGCAAGATGTTTCATTTTCTTAAGGTAAGATGTCATAACATAACCAGAAAAGACAATGTATGATTTTTAAACATTGTTACAGCTTTTTTTTTTTTACATTTAAAAAATTTGCAAATGAATGAAATTGTTGTAAAATATAAATTTCACAGTGACAAACAAATGACAAATGAACTGTAGCTCAGTTATTGTCAGTTTGAATCGATATGTTTGTTGGAGCGATCGAGAGAGAGAGAGAGAGAGAGAGTATATACAATATGCAGCACTATATGAGAAACTGTCCAAAACTAACTGAATGGCTAAACTAAAAAAGCTCTTATGACACAATACATATACAGTGAAAGGTAATATAAAGCCTGGGGAAGTAATTATGCAGCCTTGTACCTCATACAATGCATTAATGTCAGCTGATAAAATGTTCCTAACTCTAAATTGTGGTTTCAGTTACTAAAGATTAGTTGCTATCAATCAACAGACAAATGCACAAGCACACTTTTACATCCAACTGAAAAAGAAAACAAGGGCGTGGCTAACCATGACACACATGAACAGCTAAACTCAGTCTCTTTTACATTCATGTTCAAGTTCAGACAAGCCGTTCACCTAAATGTAAAGAAAGAAAGAAAGCTATCAAGTCTCCTCTTGTTACTGACATGAAGGTTACCTTTTTTAATCTTCAAATGTTTTCAAGTTTAATATGCATTTGTCAAAACTTGCAACAGTGACTATCCTCTGAGGAAGGCTGTGTTTGAATATCTTAATCTGTGGCTTTTTCTTTCACTCTGTACTATACTGACACGTCAGTGAGTAGACAGAGTGATAGGTATTAGATATTATTCAAACGGACAGTTTTTTGTTTACTGCAAAATAATGTGGAGCTGCCTTGTTACCATTTAATTTTCATGCTTCTGCACACAGGCATGTGCTTTGCATACAGTTAGAGTGCAGCTTCAGAAGGGAACCTCACAGTATAGTCAATAGCCTTAAAGTACATTTAGGAAACACTAACAATACAACAATACACTAACAATACAAACACTAACATTACACAGCAAAAGATTTATTATCAAAATCTGAATTCAATTAGTCTGTCTGAAGATATTTTACTTACACAAATTAATATCTTGAGTAAAGTAGGACAATATATGCTTGTCCTCCTTTATAAAGTGAAATAAATACAGACTTTGCAGTTGTGTTTTCCAGATTTGCATTACATTCATCACTTTCTGAACCCTCATATTCAATGACCAATATCTACAATATAAATGCTTAGTAAGCAGTTAAAATATGGGACTTACAGCACATAAATGTAGCAGATAGGTAGAGCAGATCTGTGTTTGTACTACTGTACAGTTTATACTACATGATCCTCCTGATGGTCTTGGAGTGACCTCTACTGAGATTTGCATGATGAGGTTTAGACTCTGACTTACACTCAGACTGTTTGAATTTGTTATGCACGCCCAGTGAAATAAGATACATGCAGTTCATTTTCCTGTTAAACATACACCAACTGCAGACAATTGGACAAGAGTGGGCAGTTTGCTTCTTTACCTTCTAGTGGTTCTGGCATAATTTGGGTCCATTTGTTTATCTGCAGCAAAGGGGGATTGTAAATCAGCAAAATTAATTGTTGTTACAGTTCTCACAAGACTGAGGGAAAATCTTTTCTATATGTTCATGTTGCCTAATCAGTATCTAACAGACTTCTGGATACTGGATACTTTTTTCACTGTCATATATTTCCATATAATGCTTTTCTGTTCAGTGCTACAGAGGGTGTAAATTATTCCTATATTCACTGTGCAAGTACCAGGGGACAACACAAAAGGTGCCATCATATATGCAATTATGTAAACAATTCAGTCAATAGACTGCAAGTGCTTGCCATCTTTTTTATTGAGTATGAATGTCCTTTGTATGCGTTCAAAGAAGCTCTATAATTCCTTCAAACAACTGCAACAGAAAAGCCATAAAAAAGAGAAAGGGCTGATTTACCTAGCAGTTAAGGCTGTGGCTCCACTGTGCTTGCTCCTGTTACTTAGGCCATGCCCTTTGTCTGGGGCCAGGGCTTGGTCCAGATCCAAAAATTTGCATGCCAAGGGCCACTTGAATGTGAAGCTCCCCGGATTCTCACTACCTGACATGCAAAACTGGTGGAGGACCAGTTAAAATGGCACACACGCACAATCAGCACAGGTGTACTCCTGCTAAGAGTGACGCTCCAACCGCCCATCCTTTACCAGAGCTAAAACATTCACCATCCTTTCCAGAGAGTGTTATGAAAATGAGTGCTGTGATTTTACAAGGACACTCTACTTGCTGACTGTCAAAGGAGATGGTTGCACTTGTAAGAGCAGAACACTGGACATTAGCAAATTAAATCTCTTAGCACTGTGACAGGATCAGGGGGCAACGTTTAAATAAGAGAGAGGTCAGGAAATAGAAGAAAACCAAGAAGTGACAGATTTAAAGGATGCCAAGGTCTTTCCTTGTGAAAAAGAAACGTGGGCCATGTGGAGCATGGCAGTGGAAAGAATCAGAACAACATGAGTGGAAAGAAGAAAATCCACAAGGTATGAATTTCAAGTGGCTTCAAGTTTAATTTCTGCTGTCAAAATGTTAAAGCCGTAACAATTAGTCTGTATCACAGTAATTTACTTCAATGTCGTAATTTAGTCATGTAATCTACCTATCTGTCTATCTATCTAACTACATAGTGAGTGAAAATATTGAAAAACAGATATCCTGCAGTCCTGGCACCCAAGAGCCTGCCGCCATGCCTCAGCCAGTAATCCCCTCAGGACGTGATGCAACAAGAGGAATTATAGTGCCAGTACCTTTAGCAGGACTGGGAGGACCAAGAGCTGATACCAGGCCGGACTGGTCTACTGTGATGCTCCGGGGCTCCTACCATCCCAGTACAATGGCACTGGTCAGCAGAGCAAAGGTGAGAAAGGTTTTCTTGCCAAAATACAATATCACTCCTTTAATGTGAACAACTAACCCAGTGTTTAGTGCATAGTTATTAGCATCATGTGACTGTTGGACTAGTGGTGGACTAGTAGGAGGTTAGAAATTTGGGCAAGGATTCTTAGGACATGACCTTAGGCAGGACCACAGACGACTGCCTTTGGAATATATGCATCATCAGACTCACATTTTTTGTGATGTAAGACACAGAGTTAACAGAGGTGTTTGTTGGAGCTTACAGTTCAAAAGCATGAGATGGTAGTGAATTCAATCAGTAATCAGTGAAAGGGTAATATCCTATATTACATTCTCTGGGTAATTTTTTTCTCTTCCACTTGATATATATATGTGGCTTTCATCACAACTTTGTATGTTTGGGGGGGGGGGGGGGGGGGGTAGATGCACTGTGCTTGGGAAATCAGTTCAGTTCAATACAACCATAACTACATTTTTTTTTGATTGATTGAGTTCATAATATACACACACAAACGCAAAGCAGGATATGAAGCATCGCCAAATGTTGTAAAGGCTCACCTTTTAGCACATTCACTTCACCAGATGCACCTTGTTTCTTTTCCTCACCTTTGATTGGGTGTGGTGCTTGGCCTTAATTGCGCTCACCTGTCACTCGTTATATAAGGACTGCACTCACCTACCCCTCACTCTTTCTTCACTCCCACATGCGGCGGCAGCTGAGAGATAGCTGTCCATGTGTGTCTTTCCTTCCTTTAACCATAATTCAATAAAATAACAAAACCTGTAAATGATTGACTGCTTATTCTCATTCTAATCGGATGAGCCCATGATGATGACTACTTAAACTCTGAACCTTCCTTCCTCCAAAACACCAAATATGTTTCCAAACCAATATCCTTCCAAGTCAAAGACTAGAAAATATGGTGAAGCATATCTTCCTTTTGGTTTCACCTACACAAGTGCCAAGGTAGGTCTACCCTGCCTTGGTTTTCCCTGCGTTGAGAGCACGCGCTGGGCTCTCCAAATCACGGACAAACAGAATCCCACATTCTTGATTTTTAGTTCACAAACACTTCTTGTAATGACTAACTATTCCTGACATTTTGGAGATGTTAGTTCTTTATACATTAAAGTTACAGTGAGATACAAATAACATCAGGCTGATCCTGCCACAATTTGTTCCCCTTGTCCAAACCACAGACAAACAGGATCCCACAGTTGTTTATGTTTTTGAACCCATTTTGCACAGAGAGGCATTTTTTGAAAATGTATTAATAGCAATGTTGAATATTACACAGGAAAAAAACAACTACACGTAAAATAATTACACTGTGACGCCTCTGCCTTTCTAAATGGAGGGACAGTAACTACGTGTGTATATGCAAGCGTGTAAAACCTGAAGATGGTAAGATTAACAGTATTTTGTCTCTATCCGCCATTCTGCAATTCATCTCATGTAAACAATAATGTGTCACACAGCGTGACGTGAAAAAAGGCACATGGTGGGGGGCGCGAACATTTTTCTTGTAAAACAAAGGGGGCCTAGCAAAAAAAGTTTGGAAACCACTGTATTAGAGGGTTTTTGAGCATGAACCACCTTATTAAGGTCATGCCACAGAATCTCAGGTCAGGAACCTAAGGGGGCTTCAGCTTGAGGTCATGAACAGATGACCAGACATTCTCCGTCAGGATGTTTTGGTAGACAGCAGAATTCATTTTTCCATATATATAGGCAACAGTGGTAATCGGAGTGGTGACCCTCAAACTGGGCAAGTGGCTCCAGCAGATTCAAGGAATGACATTTGAGTTCCCTGTCCAATCATGCAAATAGATAAGATACTGTTACTTGTAAGCTAAACAGAGCAGAGAAAAGATGATTGTTACAGTGAAGTTTTGTCATATTTATTCAGTAGTTCTCTTCCCATCAGCCACGTCCCCGTACTTCCCCTGTCTCAGGTGACTTTGTTTGCTCAGTGTGCCACAAGATCTTCCCTCTACAACGCATGTTAACCCGCCACTTGAAGTGCCACAGCTTGGTGAAGAGGCATCCTTGTCGGTTCTGTGGCAAAGGATTCAATGATACCTTCGACCTAAAGAGACATATGCGAACACACACAGGTTAGGAATGTTCTAAATGTATTTTGTTGAATCCACTAATCTTTATCAAATTAAAACCCTTCGCTGACCCTTAAAAATGCATCCCTTTAGAGCCCTGGGGACCAAAAATGGTCCCGCCCCAAAAGTGCAATAAAAAGATTATATATTCATATTTTTTTCCACTTTAAATTGGTCAGTCTTTTAAAACTACTTCTCCCTGAAATATTCATATAAAGTTTTAATTATATTTTCATTGTTTTAACCCTTTAAATCCCAGTTTTATTACATGAGCGCCCTGTTTTTTTAGCCCCAAAAAACAAAAAACTAAATATTTTCCAAAAAAACATTTGAAGTAATATTTGTTTGTTATTATAATTAGGCTTTTAGATGGACCAAAGATTGGCACCAACAGTCATTTCGATCGCCTTTTATTTTTTTTGCAGGAGCGCATTTCATAAAATGCACACACTATCGGTCCTAATCGACCACGCCCAAAAAAGTGCTATAAAAAATTTATATATTAATATTTTATTCCACTTTAAATTAGCCAATCTTTTAGACCTACTTCTCCTTGAAATATTCATGTCAAGTTTTAATTACATTTCGCGGATTTTAACCCTTTATATCCCGGTTTCGTCACATGAGCGCACTGCTTTTTTGCCCCAAAACACATAAAACTTGAATATTTTCCAAAAAAAAACATTTGAGGTAATATTCAATTGTTATTATAATTAGGCCTTTAGATGGACTAAAGATTGGCACCAACAGTCATTTCGATCGCCTTTTATTTATTTTTTTCAGGACCAGAAAATGGTCTCCAGGCGGCAAATGCTCCTCCTCTAGGCCGAAATAAGTGCATGTTGCCGGGGTAAGTCGCGACGATCACCGGGGCACGATCACCGGGGACTGCTTTTTCCAGCCCACACGTCCGATACCACGTGACAACAAATACGTAATTTCCTGTTGACTAAAAAAAAAAAAGCACCCTCTAACGGTCCTAGGGACCGAAAAATGGTCCCGCCCGATCAGCGGGCGAAGCCGCTGCTGCACGCCGGAAATGAGGCTTCGTTTCCCGCAGGTCTGTCCAAGCAGCCCGCTGTTTTCCAGCAGGGATCAAATGTGGAGCAAGGGCGCCACCCGGTGGACAAATAAAAAAATTACAACTCTAAGGCTCATAGACCAAAACGAGACGGAGACATAAGTAATCACCAAGACATTAACGGTAATAATTCTGCAGTGAAAAATAGCGTTTATAATGGAAGTCAATGGGCCAAAAATGGTCCCTAGGGCTCTAAGAGGATGTGTATTGTTAGCTTAGCCACTGAAGCTAATTTAAGGAAGTCAGACTTGAATTTTGAAATGAAATTATGCCAAACTTTTTTTTAGAGAATTTGGCTATATTCCATTCAACACAGTGCAAATGGCTTGTAACTGAAAAACTAAAGGGACCAAAAATGGTCCCAGGGCCAAAGAAGGGTTAAAGGAGAAACTGTCTTTTGTCTCTCACTGCTACAGGTATCCGTCCCTACAAGTGTGAGCTGTGTGAGAAAGCTTTCACACAGCGTTGCTCTCTGGAGTCGCATATGAGAAAGATTCATGGCGTACATCAGCAGTATGCTTACCGCCAGAGACGCTCCAAGATCTTTGTATGTGAGGATTGTGGTTATACATCAAGCCGGCCTGATGAGTACTTCCTCCATGTGAGACAATGCCACCCTGGCAGCCCTGCTCTCCGCAGGTACTACCGTCGTCAGGCTCATGAGAACAGCACCTTTCCATCAGAAGATCGTAAACTCAGTCCCTATTTGCTCTACCCAGCCTCTGCATACTACATGTAGGTTTTATTCTAATGCTACATTATTTCATAGATCTTACAAAACTATTCAGAAGTAAGTATTCCCTTGTGTAATATGTAGGCCATGTGTGTCAGTATACTTGCGCTAATACCCTTTTGTGCTTATTTACTGTTTTGCTTTTAGCAAATGCTTTTAATCAAAACCTTAAAATAAAAATGAAGGTTTGTACATTATTCTTAATGTTTTTAATCTATCTGTAATCTACTAAGCCTGACCTGTTAAGTTAGCAGTACTAATAAAGAAATTCCAAATGTTTGCTCGGAAAAAATAAATACTTTTCATTAACAGTTAGGTAGGTATAGGTACGTTATGTTGTGTTTTCTTTCAGTTATTAGAAAAGCAGCCTTGCAAAACTGATTTTATTGTCATTTATATTTTTGTAATAGGAAGAACCACTGAACTTATATATATTTTGGAAATAAAACTAAATTTACCCTTACCTTAAGGTGGTGCGAAGTTCTTTTTACTACTACTACTTTGATAAATCTAATATGCACCTGTGCTTGTGGGTTGTTTTCTGCTGTCCCTTATCATGCACTTCTCTATAGTTGATGCTACCAACAGTGAGGACTTTGCTGTATCTATTTTTACTTTATTTTTTTCTCTCTGAAAAGAACGGTAGGGATGGGGCTGGTTGCTTTAAGTGATTTGGTTGGGCAATTCAGCATTACTAATGAAAAGTAAAGAACGGGTTGCTGTCAGTGCTGGTGCACAACAGCCCTTCAAGCTGGCACATAGCCTATATAATTATATAAAATTATCCATCCATTCATTTCCACTTATCCTTTTTAGGGCCGTGGGGGGCGCTGGAGCCTATCCCAGCTGTCTTAGGGCAAGAGGCAGGGTACACCCTGGACAGGTTGCCAGTCTGTCACAGAGCTAACATATAAACAGGAGACAACCAGTCGCACTCACATTCACTACCACATTCACACCTGTGGGCAATTTAGTGTTTCCAATTAACCCATCTACACTAACTGCATGTCTTTGGAGTGTGGGAGTACCTGGGAGAAGCCACACAAACACCGTGAGAACATCCAAACTCCACACAGAAAGACCCTGGCCTGATGGGGGAATTGAACTCAGGCTGTGAGGCAACAGTGCTAATTACCGTGCCACCATGCTGCCCCTATATCAAATTATATTTAAAACATTATATATATACCCATCAGCCCACACGTGTGTCAGTCCATCAGGCATCGGGCACCCAGTATGCCAGATTACTAGTTTAGTAATCTAGATCTAGGGAATTAGTGAGAAATAAGTGTGTGTGTGTGTGTGTGTGTGTGTGTGTGTGTGTGTGTGTGTGTGTATGTATAATTCCCCACTCACCCCTTCAGATGGTCTCTTATCCTTCATGCATTTGTCCTCTACCAGAGGCCTTGGAGCTTGAGGGGCCTGTGCAGTATCTTTATTTCTCCTGGGCGGGGGGCTCTGTTACCTTCACCCTCCATATCTTCTCTAGCTCCTCTCTCAGCTCTTGAATTTTCTTGAGTTTCTGATGTTTCTTCTTCCTGATGTTGCTATCACTTGCTAATGTTACATCTAGCTGACTTCCTCTGCTTGCCCAACACTACTATTCCAGTAGTTTGGCCATCGCTAGTTTGTCTGGAAGCCCCACTGGATCTTAGCTCTGTCATTCTCAGTGTATCCTTTGACCCTTTTGACTTCCAGGCCATACTCAGCCTCTATGCGTTCCATGCATGCCCTAATTGTTTCTGTATACTATGCTGGCCACAAGGTTATGGCGTTCCATGCATGCCCTGCGTGCTAGCATCTTGCACCCTGCTGTTATGTGCTGGATCGTCTCAGAGCTATATTTGCACAGTCTGCACCTGGGGTCTTGCCTGGTATGAAAGAGCCCAGCTTCTATGGATCTTGTGCTTAGAGCTTGTTTCTGTGCTTCCAGCTTAGTACCTCTGTGTTGTCTTTCAGTCCAGCTTTATCCAGCAATTTGTAGTATTTTTCAATATCAGCCACTTCCATTATCTGACAGTAGTAAATGTCTTGGTGCGGCATAGGTGTTGACTGCCTGGATCATGTTCTTCCTATTCAGATGACTCCACAGGACTTGAGTGGGAAAAGTGTAATTCACTGAGGCACACTAACATATTCTGGTAAGGTACAATGCTACATTGTACCTTACAGCTCCCTCGGTGAACACACATGGACATAAGCATTAAACCTGATCAACCTAACCCAGAAGAAGTATATGGCTGAACTGGTTATAACTGGTTTGTCTGCACTAAGCCAAGTTTGTGACCACCCTCTTGTGGCCAGGCCTGCAAATGACACGTCCTGCTACGTCTTCAGAACAGTTAGTAAAAAACAATACTGACTTTCACCACAAACATCATCATTTGGCAGAAACACACTTTATCAGGTGTGATGGCATGCCACACATGGTAAGCTCCACACCTCACCACCCGTTGATTCACTTAATTTAATTTACAGTCACTACTTTAAAATATTCTACTTATTGTTCAATATTGTTTCTTTATTAAATGTATTTATTTTTTCATCACACCTTCCAATGTTTATATGGCGTGCACACATATTAACCTTGCAAGGTCAAAGTTCTGTTTTATGTTATATTAATACATCTTTCTTTGTTTGAGTTACCTGGGGGTTGGCTTCTCCTCCTGTCTGGCAAAAGGTGTGGCAAAGGGCTGGGAGACCTGAAGTACCACTGACAGCCTAATTGGATTGCACCACATGCTTCATTGCCTGGGGGGTGTTTCATGTTTGTTTAATTGTTTTGTATTAGTTGCTTATAGCCATTTTGTTTTCCCCCCATGTGTGTCATTTGGTTTAGCTAAACCAGTATTTAAGTTCCCCCGTGTGTCATTTCAGCAGGTCAGTTTGTCATATGTTTGTTTGAAGTTTTGTTAATTATTATTAGTGATGGACAAATGAAGCTTTCTGAAACACTGAAGCTTGTATTGAAAAACGGTTCATTACTCAAAGCTTTTCAACACAGTCCTCTCCGGTGACATCTGGTGGCGAAAATTTTGAAGAGCAGCTTGAATCTGCAAAATAAAACGGACTGCTCAATTATCACTGCTCACTCAAGAGTGGAGTTCTCTCTGATATTGGGCCACCGTTCCATTGCTTTGAACATGTAATTGGTTTTGTTTTCTCGATTGGGGGGCTGAAAAAAAATGTAATGTGTATTTGCGTAATACATTTTGATGAATAAACTTTCCCTATTTAAACATGCACTATGGTGTGGCCTTCCTTTGCTCATAACTCCTTGATGTTGGTAAATACAATAAGTGAGAAATATATATATTATACATATGATAATGCACACCACATTATGGAGTATGCCCCTGCTGTGAAGTCCTGCCTCCATCTACTTGTCATTCAATCACTGGACAGCTGGACAGGTTCATACAAAATATTAGATTAGGCCAATTGTCCTATACATATTTTTGACCTAGGGGTAGGATTGATTGTGAACTGGAAAGGGAAAATGTTTAGGGGGCTGAGTACGGCTGCATCGTCACTGATTTGTAGAATCATTTTTGATTCGATACAGGATCCGATTCAATTTGATTGGAATCTGGAAAGTTTTGCCTCAGTCAGAAATATTACAATTCTGGTCATTTATCATATTACGTATCGGTATCGGTGGGATACTGACCGAAATTACTGGATCGGATATCGGAGAAAAATAAAAAATGTAATCCGATCCATTAAATATCACGAAAGCACCTCACAAAACTTGCAACACGCCGTAACTCGCCTCACAACGTTAGCACGTCGGAGTAGTATGCATCACGTGATAGAGCGGCTGTGGCATGCGGGACCTGTCGGTGGTCTGGATAGCATTTGGAGCTTCGCTAGCAACGCGGCAATTCATCTCCGACAAAGTTATCCCGAGAGAAGTAAAGCAAGTGTGTAAGTCCATCTCTGAATGTTTGTAAAGCATTCGATATATGGGGCGACTGCCTCTTCTTGCTGCTACTTCAATCACGAAACTGCTTAATGATCAGCTGATCGGCTTTTCTGTCGCGAGTCCGTCTCTCTTGTTTGTTTTTGTCCCACTTTGCACCAGAAAGAGGAAACCAGTGGATAAACAACAGCAGCACGTTTAAGCTTGATAAGCTGTTGTTAGAATTTATTTAATATTACGTTCTACACCAGGATCTGTTTTTACGTAGCTGACGCTGGTAACTGTGCAGGGGCGGATCTAGCAAAGTTTAGCCAGGGGGGCCGATAGGGCATTAACAGGGAAAAGGGGAGCACAAAGACATACAGTGGGGCAAAAAAGTATTTAGTCAGCCACCGATTGTGCAAGTTCCCCCACCTAAAATGATGACAGAGGTCAGTAATTTGCACCAGAGGTACACTTCAACTGTGAGAGACAGAATGTGAAAAAAAAATCCATGAATTCACATGGTAGGATTTGTAAAGAATTTATTCATAAATTAGGGTGGAAAATAAGTATTTGGTCACCTCAAACAAGGAAAATCTCTGGCTCTCACAGACCTGTAACGTCTTCTGTAAGAAGCTTTTCTGTCCCCCACTCGTTACCTGTATGAATGGCACCTGTTTGAACTCATTATCTGTATAAAAGACACCTGTCCACAGCCGCAAACAGTCAGACTCCAAACTCCGCCATGGCCAAGACCAAAGAGCTTACGAAGGACACCAGGAAAAGTATTGTAGACCTGCACCAGAGTGGGACGAGTGAATCTACAATAGGCAAGCAGCTTGGTGTGAAAAAATCAACTGTGGGAGCAATCATCAGAAAATGGAAGACATACAAGACCACTGATAATCTCACTCGATCTGGGGCTCCACGCAAGATCTCATCCCGTGGGGTCAAAATGATCATGAGAACGGTGAGCAAAGATCCCAGAACCACACGGGGGGACCTGGTGAATGACCTGCAGAGAGCTGGGACCAAAGTAACAAAGGTCACCATCAGTAACACACTACAACGGCAGGGAATCAAATCCCGCAGTGCCAGACGTGTTCCGCTGCTGAAGCCAGTGCATGTCCAGGCCCGTCTGAAGTTTGCCAGAGAGCACATGGATGATACAGCAGAGGATTGGGAGAATGTCATGTGGTCAGATGAAACCAAAGTAGAACTTTTTGGTATAAACTCAACTCGTCGTGTTTGGAGGAAGAAGAATACTGAGTTGCATCCCAAGAACACCATACCTACTGTGAAGCATGGGGGTGGAAACATCATGCTATGGGGCTGTTTTTCTGCCAAGGGGACAGGACGACTGATCCGTGTTAAGGACAGAATGAATGGGGCCATGTATTGTGAGCCAAAACCTCCTTCCATCAGTGAGAACTTTGAAGATGAAACGAGGCTGGGTCTTCCAACATGACAATGATCCAAAACACACCGCCCGGGCAACAAAGGAGTGGCTCCGTAAGAAGCATTTGAAAGTCCTGGAGTGGCCTAGCCAGTCTCCAGACCTCAACCCCATAGAAAATCTGTGGCGGGAGTTGAAAGTCCGTGTTGCTCGGCGACAGCCCCAAAACATCACTGCTCTCGAGAAGATCTGCATGGAGGAATGGGCCAAAATACCAGCTACTGTGTGTGCAAACCTGGTAAAGACCTATAGTAAATGTTTGACCTCTGTTATTGCCAACAAAGGTTATGTTACAAAGTATTGAGTTGTATTTTTGTTATTGACCAAATACTTATTTTCCACCCTGATTTATGAATAAATTCTTTACAAATCCTACCATGTGGATTCATGGATTTTTTTTTTCACATTCTGTCTCTCACAGTTGAAGTGTACCTCTGGTGCAAATTACTGACCTCTGTCATCATTTTAGTGGGGGAACTTGCACAATCGGTGGCTGACTAAATACTTTTTTGCCCCACTGTAGGCAGGCTCTTGGACAAGTGTTTTGTGTGCAAGCTCCAATAGGACTTCAGTGGCATTGCAGGCTGTTGGTATCTTTCTGCAGCTGTGGTTATCAAGTATGTCTATAAGTTCTTCTTGGTCCACGGTGCTAAAGTCTGATCGCCACGCCTCTAACACTGTACGCTCAGAGTCAGGCATGAACTCATGGTGTCTTGTCCGGGGAAATTTGATCCAGCGACATCTGCCTTTTGTTTGTGCCATCGACACCACCATCTCCATAGCTCTGCAGGCCACAGCCAGGCTCCACCATCAGCCAGCAGGCCACAGCCAAGATCCACCATCAGCCAGCAGGCCCAGCCAGCAGGCCACAGCCAGGCTCCACCATCAGCCAGCAGGCCCAGCCAGCAGGCCACAGCCAGGCTCCACCATCAGCCAGCAGGCCACAGCCAGGCTCCACCATCAGCCAGCAGGCCACAGCCAGGCTCCTCCATCAGCCAGCAGGCCCAGCCAGGCTCCTCCATCAGTCAGCAGGCCACAGCCAGGCTCCTCCATCAGCCAGCAGGCCACAGCCAGGCTCCACCATCAGCCAGCAGGCCACAGCCAGGCTCCACCATCAGCCAGCAGGCCCAGCCAGGCTCCACCATCAGCCAGCAGGCCTAGCCAGGCGCCATCATCAGAAATTCCGCTTCCGGGTCCCTCGTGGTGGCCGCCTCGTGCTCTCGCTTCAGTATGCCACCCAAGAAAGGCCCAACACCAGAGGAGGTTGAGGACATTAAAACCTCCCTCGGAGCGCTGTGCGGAGACGTGGCCGCAGTCAGGGCGCAGCAGGAGCTGCTTCTGGGGCTTCTGGAGGAGGTAAAACAGCTACGCCTCCAAAATGCCGAGAAGGACAGACGGATCATGGATCTCGAGCGGCGGGTGGATGAGCTGGAGCAGTACACCCGTACGAACGACGTGGTCATCAGCGGTATTAAAATCAAGCCGCGCTCGTCGGGGAGCCCAGCAACGAGGAGACCCGCTCGGTGGAGCAACAGGTGGCGTCCTTCCTCCAAAGCAAGGGGATAGAGATGGACCTGGAGCACATAGAAGCATGTCACTCACTGCCCAGGAGGAGTGACAGACCGCCGGCCGTCATTATGAGATTTGTCAATCGGAAGAACAAGGTCGCACTGCTGAAACAAGGACGCAAACTGAAAGGCACGGACGTTTTCATTAATGAGCATCTGACACGAAAAAACGCAGACATCGCGAGGAAGGCAAGGCAACTGAAGAAGAACGGTAAAATACAATATACATGGGTAACAAATTGTAAGATTTTCATTAAGCTAAACGGGACACCAGAAAAGGCAAAAGTACTGATAGTGAGGAACATGGAGGATCTGGACAAGTATAACTGACACCAATGTATCAATTACACCAGGAAATGACATGGACACGTTGAAATCAATTCTTCAACAGAAAGTAATTGATCTAGATTGTGAATATAAGGAGCATAATAGATCCAGAAATAGATTCTGAAAGTAACTTTCTCTCTACTTTTGTTAAAAATTGTAATTATTTCACTCAGGAACAATATGAAAAAGAAATTAACCTAGACGGGAAGCTCTCATTAATTCACTTTAACAACAGAAGTATGTACTCTAATTTTGATTCATTAAGGACTATTTACAACAATTTTCTCGCCCCTTTAGTGTTATAGCCATCACTGAAACTTGGTTCAATGTCGATAAAGGAATAGATTTTTGTTTGAATGGATATGATTTAAAATACATGAATAGATTAAATAAGGCGGGCGGCGGGGTTGCTATATATGTTCATAACTCTATAAACTATAATGTTGTAACAACTATGTCTATGGCTATTGATGGAATTTTGGAATGTTTGACTATTGAGATTATGAATGAAAAAAAGAGAAATGTTATAATAAGTTGTATATATCGGACACCCAGTTCAAGTATTGACACTTTTAATGAATGGATAGAAAAAACGTTTGCTTCGGTGAACCAAAAATTACTATTTATCTGTGGTGATTTTAACATTGATTTGCTAAATCCAACAAGGTTAAAAGCCATTGATGACTTTACTGACACAATGTACAGCTTATCACTATATCCAACAATAACAAAGCCAAGCAGAATAACTTCACATAGCGCCACTATTATTGACAATATTTTTACTAATGTCATGGATTTCCAAATTAATAGTGGCCTGCTTGTCTGTGATATAACTGACCACTTACCAGTTTTTACTTTGTGTGACTGTGATTTAAAAAAAATAGATACCAAGATCATGATAGCAAAGCGAACAATAAATGAAAAAGCAATTCATGCCTTCAATTTCGATTTAGCACAACAAGATTGGAGTTCGGTGTATGAAGAGTGAGATGTGGACAAGGCTTATGATAATTTCCTAGATATTTTTACTATGTGGTACAATAAACATTGTCCTGTAAACGAACACATGACAAAGAAAAAAAAGATAAAAAGTCCTTGGCTCACAAAAGGAATTATTAATGCTTGCAAAAAGAAAAACAATCTGTATAAACAGTTCATCAAAGTAAAAACAAAAGAAGTGGAACAAAGATATAAAGCATATAGAAATAAATTGACTGATATTATAAGAACGAGCAAACAACTTTATTATAGAAGAAGATTATATGAAAATAAAAACAATATAAAAGGAACTTGGGATGTGTTAAACAACTTAATTAAACAAGGATCTTCTGGAACATCATATCCTGAATATTTTACTGATGCAAATGGTGAAAATCACAACATGAGTAATATTGTCGATGGGTTCAATAAATTCTTCATAAATGTTGGCCCTGAACTAGCAGCGGACATCCCGTGTCATAAAAATGAAAATATCAGTAATATAAAATCAAATCCCTTTTCACTGTTCCTCTCAGCTACAAATGAGCAAGAAGTAATAAATATCACATTAAAATGTAAAAGTAAGTCTTCAATGGATTATCATGACATAAATATGTCTGTAGTTAAACAGGTTATTCTGAATATTGCTAGTCCCTTAACATATATCTGTAATTTATCATTTCAGTCCGGTTGTTTTCCAAAAAAAATGAAAATTGCGAAAGTAATACCACTATATAAAAGTAATGACAAACACAGTTTTACCAATTATAGGCCTATTTCTCTACTGCCTCAATTCTCAAAAATTCTAGAAAAACTTTTTAATTCAAGATTAGAAAAATTCCTTGAAAAACATCAAATAATAAATGTTGGTCAGTATGGTTTCAGAACGCAAAGAACCACTTCAATGGCGATAATTGAGGCAGTAGAAGAAATTACTGATACACTGGATAAAAATAAATATGCAGTTGGTATTTTTGTTGATCTCAAAAAGGCCTTTGACACAATCAATCACTCAATATTATTGGATAAATTTGAAAGATATGGTATTCGAGGGAAAGCTGGTAACTGGTTAAAAAGTTACCTAACAGGTCGGGAACAATATGTTAGCATAGGGCATTACCATTCAGAGAAGCTTGGTATTACATGTGGTGTTCCCCAAGGGTCAGTGTTGGGACCAAAACTTTTCAATGTATACATAAATGATATTTTTGATGTTTCTCAAGTACTTAAACTCATACTGTTCTCAGATGACACCAACATATTTTTCAGTAGCGATGATTATGCTGATCTTGTAATGACCGTAAACAGGGAGCTAAAATTAATAAAAAAAAATGGATGGACATAAATAAATTATCATTAAATATAAATAAAACTAAAGCAATGTTTTTTGGTAATTTAAAATATAATGTAGAATTACCAATTATCATTGAAGGTGTACCAATTGATAATGTGAGTGAAAACAAATTTTTGGGAGTCGTAATTGATAACAAAATTTCATGGAAACCCCACGTCAGACACATAAAAACCAAAATTTCCAGAAGCCTCGCAGTTTTGAACAAAGTGAAACCATACCTTGATAAAGATGCACTTCGTACTCTGTACTGTACTCTGGTTCTTCCATATCTTACATATTGTGTGGAAGTGTGGGGAAACACATATAAAAATACAACTAATCCATTAGTCACAGTACAGAAACGAGCACTGCGTATTATTCACAAGGCTGGTTATCTAGATCATACTCACAAATTCTTTCTTCAGGCAAAGTTACTTAAATTCCAGGATCTGGTTAATTACAATACATCCATAATTTTGTATAAAGCTTTTACTAAACTTTTACCGGCAAATTTACAAACTAGGCTGCATCGGCCAACGCGGATGCAGCCTGTGACACTCTCCACTCAGTGGTCAGCAGACTGCAAACACAATCTCCGAGAGCCCTTCTCATAATATCAGGGGACTTCAATCATGCCTCTTTGGACTCCACACTGCCCACCTTCACCCAGTATGTGACCTGCTCAACCAGAGACAATAAAACACTGGACTTACTATATGCCAATGCTGAAGAGGCATACAGTTCATCACCTCTCCCTCCACTGGGCAAATCTGACCACAACCTGGTGCACCTTGTCCCTGTGTATGAGCCCTTAGTGCGCAGGGTGCCACCAGCCACCCGCACAGTGCAGAGATGGTCAGAGGAGAGCGAGGAGGCTCTTAAGGACTGTTTTGAGTCGACTGTGTGGGAGGTGATCTGTGACGACCATGGAGAGGACATCGACAGCCTTACTACATGCATTACTGACTATATTAATTTCTGTGTGGATAACACCGTACCTACCAGGACTGTACGGTGTTTCTCCAACAACAAACCTTGGATTACCCCAGAAATTAAAGCTGTCCTCAAGCAGAAGAGGAGGGCCTTCAAATCCAAAGACAAAGAGGAGTTGAAAAGGGTGCAGAGAGAGTTGAGGGGACTGATAAGGAATGGGAAGGACAGCTACAGGCAGAAGATGGAGAACCAGCTTCAGCAAAACAACGTTGGTGAAGTCTGGAGAGGCCTCAGAACCATCTCAGGCCACAAACAGCAGAACTCTCTGCCTGGGAGGGATGTGAGGTGGGCAAATGAACTGAATCATTTCTTCAACAAATTTGATTCAACCATGAGACAGTCTACAACATCGGCTGCAGACTCACCCACCCCCACTGCTGCTGTTCCACCTCTGACACCTCAGACACTTCACACCTCCTCTATTCACCCTGCTCACTCCTCCCCACCCCCAACAACAGCATCCAATACACACTCAACACAAGGCTCCAGCCTGTCTCTCTCAACCACCCAGGTTAGGAGGGAACTGAGGAGGATTAATGGCAAGAAGGCAGCGGGCCCAGATGGCATCAGCTCGAGGGTCGTCAGGTCCTGCGCGGACCAACTGTGTGGGGTGATGGAGCACCTCTTCAACCTGAGCCTGAGGTTGGGAAGAGTCCCACAGCTCTGGAAAACCTCCTGTGTTGTACCAGTGCCAAAGACTTCACGCCCCAAGGACCTCAACAGCTACAGGCCGGTGGCTCTGACATCCCACCTGATGAAGACCCTGGAGCGGTTGGTCCTGGCTCAGCTTCGGCGCCTAACAAGCTCATCACTGGACCCACTTCAGTTTGCCTACCAGCCTGGCATTGGAGCGGATGATGCCGTCATTCACCTCCTACATCGTTCCCTCGCTCACCTGGAGACCGCTGGAAGCACTGTGAGAATCATGTTCTTTGATTTCTCCAGTGCCTTCAACACTATTCTTCCCTCGGTTCTGAAGGACAAGCTGGAGAACTCTGGAGTGGACCATCACCTCACTACCTGGATTTTGGACTACCTCACCGACCGACCACAGTATGTGAGGACTCAGGGCTGTGTGTCGGACAGGGTCGTCTGCAGTACGGGGGCCCCACAGGGAACGGTTCTGGCTCCGTTCCTCTTCACCATCTACACTGCAGACTTCTCCCACAATTCCACCCAGTGCTTCCTGCAGAAGTTCTCTGATGACTCTGCAATAGTCGGCCTCATCACTGATGGGGACGACAAGGAGTACAGAGGACTGACTCAAGACTTTGTGGACTGGTGCCAGCTGAACTACCTCCAGATCAACGCCAGTAAAACCAAGGAGCTGGTGGTAGACTTCCGCAGGCACAAGCATTCTCCACTGCAACCACTGAACATTCAGGGTATGGACATTGAGGCTGTGGACAGCTACAGGTACCTTGGTGTTCATCTGAACAACAGACTGGACTGGACTCATAACTCAGACTCCCTCTACAGGAAAGGGCAGAGCAGGCTGTACCTGCTGCGGAGACTCAGGTCGTTTGGGGTGGAGGGCCCACTCCTGAAGACCTTCTATGACTCTGTGGTGGCTTCTGCTATCTTTTATGGTGTGGTCTGCTGGGGCGGCAGCATCTCTGCTGGGGACAGGAAGAGACTGAACAGGGTGATCCGAAGGGCCAGCTCTGTTCTAGGATGCCCTCTGGACCCAGTGGAGGTGGTGAGTGACAGGAGAATGGCGGCTAAGCTGTCATCCCTGTTGGACAACGTCTCCCACCCCATGCAGCAGACTGTGACAGCACTGAGCAGCTCCTTCAGTGGGAGACTGCGGCACCCACGGTGTGGGACGGAGAGATTTCGCAGGTCTTTCCTCCCCACTGCTGTCAGACTCCACAACAAAGACTTTAACTGAACAAACACACACATCCACACATGTGCAATAACACTAAGTGCAATAATCTTTTCTGGCATCGTTGTATTTTTACTCAGTTGTATATAGCATTCGTATTCTATTTTTATCTTATTGTATATTTTTATTCTATTTTATTCTACTGTATATAGTATATTATTTTATTCTATTCTGTACAGCTGTGTACTGTATTTATTCTTATTGTATTCTAATTTTTGCCTCATAACTTTTGCACTGTCCACTTCCTGCTGTGACAAAACAAATTTCCCACGTGTGGGACTAATAAAGGTTATCTTATCTTATCTTAAAATTCGAGAAAAGGTTTATAATGTGAGAGGCTTTGGAGAATTCAAATTACCCAGAACTCGAACAACCCGTAAAGGTTTTTGTGTGTCTGTATGTGGTGTGAAAATCTGGAACAGTCTGAGTTTACAATTGAAACAATGCAAAAATATTCATAGATTTAAATTTCTCTACAAACAGTTGGTCTGGTCACAGTATACTCAATGATGCTTTTAGTGTGCTCTGTAATGTCTGTTCTCTTACCATTGCTGGTATGGATTCCAAAAAAAAAAAAAGTGTGCGTATGTATGTACATATATGTACATGTGTGTGCAGATATATATGTATGTATATGTATGTGTGTTTGTTACTTGTAGTTATTACTGCCCGTTACCTGTGGTAATGCAATTTATAATTTATATATTCTGTATTCAGTTATGAAGGCTCTAATTGTTGTTTGCGAGCTGCCGTTTAGATGCTTGTATGTGCCCGGGGCTGTTGATGGGTCTGTATGCAATGATGGGTGTAGCTGCGGGAAGTTTGGTTTTTTTGTTGATGAGTGAGTATAGGGGTGGGATTTAATAAGTTTTCTTCGTCTCACTCCTTTTTCAGGCAATTTTTGTTTTTTGTTTTGTGCATTTTATGTTCAATATAGGTATTTGTTGTGCCTGAAAATGAACAAATAAATGAAATGAAATGAAATGAACTTAAGGAAATTCTCCACAATATCACTCTTTACATATCCAAAGGCAGCTTGTTCCAGAATGGCAGGTGCAATTTTCACAGGCAGATATGTCTCTCAAACCCATCCAAATGCAATGATTCTGCCCACACTCTCCCACTCCGGTTGCCCAAAATCATGCCTTAAGAAAGGCACTTTGTAAACATTTCCAGTGGTGCACTGGTCATAGAATTATTTCCAGAATTCTGAAAGACAATCTCTCACAACTCCCCCATCGTCCTGGGCCATTTCAGGTGTTCCATCAGGCAGTAAGACCTGGATTTTGATGTTGAGATCTTCAAGGTCCTTATCACTAAAATGTGAAATGAGCTCTGACATTACCTGCCCTCTGTGGACCACCACTACTCTCCTCACTCTCTCACTGGATGGACCAGGTTGTGGAGAAAAAAATCAGGGTGTCATTCGAATTTATTGGCTCACTGTCAGAAAAGGGGCCAACAAAAATAATGTCACTACTGTGAGAAGTGTTAGCGCTTGTATGTCACATCATGGCTGATTGTTTCAAATGGAGCAGATGTTTGGACTGTAGTGACAGTAAAAGAAGAGGTTTGGTTTTGAGGACTCGCTTCAATTTCTGAAGATGGATGCAAACCTGGGTTGAAGCTCTGAAGGCTGTCATTTTGTTTTTTCTTTGTGGTGAGGTAGAACCTGAGGATATTAAGTTTTGTGACATGATAAAGTTCTCCTACTGTCAATGCATCATCGACTATCATCTCTTGATAATCTTTCAGATCACAGTAGAAATCGGTTAAGGGCCCCCGAATGTTTCCTCCATCTGGAAAGAACAGGCCTGTTGCAACCTGTAATATGTCCCTTTTCTTGGCATCCTTGCAAATGTCTATTTTTCTTGTTCCTCCTCCTTGTCTAGCTCTAACCTGCTTGAAAACCTCAGTGTCTTCATCATGATGCATCCATCCTATTTCTATTTTTCTATTTCTCTTCAGAGCATTTCTTTTTTGGGTTGTTTGGGAATGTTCTTCTTGCCTTGTGCTACTGCCATCCTCTTCAGATAATTTTCTTTTGGACAGTTTGGATTTCAGCCGTTCAAAAAGCGCTGACTTGCGGCTGCTGCTCCTGCAAAATCCAAATACAGGGAGTGCAGAATTATTAGGCAAGATGTATTTTTGAGGGATAATTGTATTATTGAACAACAACCATGTTCTCAATGAACCCAAAAAACTCATTAATATCAAAGCTGAATGTTTTTGGAAGTAGTTTTTAGTAGGGATGGGTACCGGTGTCCGGTGCCATGATGGCACCGGTTCTGACATAAACGGTAGTAACCAGACCGAAAAGCAGCGCACATTTCGGTGCTTTATTTCGGTGCTTTTTTTTCCTGAGCTGTGATACACTTTAGATTCTAGCCAATCATTTTACGTTTCCGAGGATAGTAGGCGGGGCCAGGTACGTACGTTCTGTTAGAGCAGAGCTACAGATTAAAAATGTCCAAGGCGAAGCGGTCAAAAGTGTGGCTGTACTTCACAGCAAAATATGCAAACTCAGCAGCCTGCAACAAGTGTTTTAAGCTGATACTGTGATACTGTCAAAGGAGGTAACACCTCAAATCCGATGAAACACCTGGCGACGCATAGCGTTTTTTTTAAAAGCCTAGAAATGCGCTGTATTTGATAGCTTGCTGCGAGACCTCACACCGAGCACATCTACTGCGGGTGGGTTGCCTGTTATGCAACATCCCCCAAAAACACGAAGAGGAGAGTCCTGGCCCCTAGCCCTGCCAGTGTAGCAGAAATGATGATGGATGATGGTGGCAGCAGCCGTTCTTCTCTGCGTGAGTAGCTAATTTACGTTGAGTAGGCTAACCACGTTATTACATTAATGCATGTAAGGTGAACTAGCAAACATCATCATAGCTACATGCGGCTGTTAGGGCTGGGCGATATATCGAGTTTTTTTAAAATATCGATATATTTTCATACGAGATATAAGATGTGACAATATCGTTTATATCGATATAGTCTATGTTACGTTATAATTATACTTGTGGAGCCGCAGGTTTGCCTCTCTTTCGTCCACTTTTGTCTCTACGCAACGTTACTCTGCCTCGCCTCTCCTTCACTGAACACAACTCCCCCTCCCCCAACTCCCCCTCCCCCATAGCTTCACCTGCAGGCAATGACAAGACGAAAGCGGAAAATCTCCGTTAGCGAGTTACCGTGCGTGGGGCTGGACGGCGTCAACGTGTTAGCGAGCTAACCGCGCTAGCGAGCTAACCGCGCTAAAGACATGCATCCCGGAGGGGCTGCACGGCCTAAAATCCTTTCATTTTCTCAAAAATCGACAGTGCGCCTTATGTATGAATTCTGGTTGTGCTTACTGACCGCGAACCGATTTTATGTGGTACACAGCGCTCAGCAAGCTGTCAAAAAATGTTTTAATATGACTTTGCTAAGCTACAGAGCTGCACGGCTTGATGGATTGTCGGAGGATTACGGCTACCGAGGAGGAGCCTCGCGGAGTGATACGTACTGTGTGTGTATAAGGACCACAAACGGCACCTGTTCAGAGACGTGGTGCAGCTGTGAAATCTGTCTCTTAGTTATTATGCTCAGCGTCTATTAGTTTACATTTTTACTGCACAATTGTGAGCTTTTTGTTATGCACAAAAACAACATTGTTTTCTTTTATTTATGGACCATGATTATTTAATAAATGCTGATAATTTATTTTTGAGTAATTTCTTCATGTACATCTACGTTGTATGTAAATAAAAGTGCCCGTGTGACATCTGGGACACAGTGTGACTAGGAACTCTCTTTTTGTTCTTAACTTATGGCTTTAAAAAACAAAAATCGAGATATATATCTTATATCGCCATCCAGCTAAAAAATATCGAGATATGAATTTTGGGTCATATCGCCCAGCCCTAGCGGCTGTCCTCTTGTTTGATGGCAGATACTCCCTTCACCCTGGCTAAAAAGGCTAAAATGACCAAAGAAAAAGTGGAAAACAGTTCAACATGAGAGGTTTAGGACAAAGTTTGTGTTTTTTTTCCATTGTTTAAGCACTGCTTCCAGCCAAGAGTGATACCATATATGCCCCATAGCTGCAGAAAAGGCTAACATTGTTATATTTTTACAAAAAACAGCTGAACATGAGAGGTTTTTGGACCAATTTTGTGTTCTCCATTCTTTAAGCACCGGTTTGAGCACCGTTTGAGCACCGGCACCGTTTCAAAAGTACCGATTTGGCACCGGTATCGGATAAAACCTAAACGATACCCATCCCTAGTTTTTAGTTTTAGCTATTTTAGGGGGATATCTGTGTGTGCAGGTGACTATTACTGTGCATAATTATTAGGAAACTTAACAAAAAACAAATATATACCCATTTCAGTTATTTATTTTTACCAGTGAAACCAATATAACATCTCCACATTCACAAATATACATTTCTGACATTCAAAAACAAAACAAAAACAAATCAGCGACCAATATAGCCACCTTTCTTTGCAAGGACACTCAAAAGCCTGCCATCCATGGATTCTGTCAGTGTTTTGATCTGTTCACCATCAACATTGCGTGCAGCAGCAACCACAGCCTCCCAGACACTGTTCAGAGAGGTGTACTGTTTTCCCTCATTGTAAATCTCACATTTGATGATGGACCACAGGTTCTCAATGGGGTTCAGATCAGGTGAACAAGGTGGCCATGTCATTAGTTTTTCTTCTTTTATACCCTTTCTTGCCAGCCACGCTGTGGAGTACTTGGACGCGTGTGATGGAGCATTGTCCTGCATGAAAATCATGTTTTTCTTGAAGGATGCAGACTTCTTCCTGTACCACTGCTTGAAGAAGGTGTCTTCCAGAAACTGGCAATAGGGCTGGGAGTTGAGCTTGACTCCATCCTCAACCCGAAAAGGCCCCACAAGCTCATCTTTGATGATACCAGCCCAAACCAGTACTCCACCTCCACCTTGCTGGCGTCTGAGTCGGACTGGAGCTCTCTGCCCTTTACCAATCCAGCCACGGGCCCATCCATCTGGCCCATCAAGACTCACTCTCATTTCATCAGTCCATAAAACCTTAGAAAAATCAGTCTTGAGATATTTCTTGGCCCAGTCTTGACGTTTCAGCTTGTGTGTCTTGTTCAGTGGTGGTCGTCTTTCAGCCTTTCTTACCTTGGCCATGTCTCTGAGTATTGCACACCTTGTGCTTTTGGGCATTCCAGTGATGTTGCAGCTCTGAAATATGGCCAAACTGGTGGCAAGTGGCATCTTGGCAGCTGCACGCTTGACTTTTCTCAGTTCATGGGCAGTTATTTTGCGCCTTGGTTTTTCCACACGCTTCTTACGACCCTGTTGACTATTTTGAATGAAACGCTTGATTGTTTGATGATCACGCTTCAGAAGTTTTGCAATTTTGAGACTGCTGCATCCCTCTGCAAGATATCTCACTATTTTTTTTTTTTTCTTCTCTTGCCTGTCCCGTTTGGCTCTTTTGCCATCAGAATTGTTGTCTAAAGGCAAAGAAAGATGCCCAACGAATTTACTTTACCAAATTGACCATCCCAGCCTTGCCGTAATGGTCCATTTGATTCCCCTTTTATTCTTTTATTTTCACTTACTGAATACGGGACAGACTTGACTGGGGGAAAGAAGGGGAGAAAGAAAGAGGGAAAGAGAAACAGCTGAGAAGAGGGACAGGGGAGAAGGGCAAAAAACAAAAACCAACAGAATGAGCAGAAAAAAAAATGCATATATCGATCACCTGGATCACCTGCTGAGAAAGAAAAAAGAAAACAAGCAGAAGAGAACAAGAGTAATAGAATAAACAACATCACAATGATATATGGGAATATGACAGTAAATACTAAATATTAAACATTATTGTGCAGCACATAAGATCAACAGAACACAGTGTGCTTTGAGGTAGGAGCCAAAAAGGGTGTAGTTTGTGGGTGTGATCACCTGTGTGTACACCTGTGAGCATGGACGCGCTTGTTTTTTTTTTTTGTTTTTTTTTGTTTTTTTTAAAAGGTTCCTTCATGTAATGATCTGCTAGAGGGTTTTTGACTTTCCTGTGTCTGTCAAGTCCTTCTTTTGACCCATTTTGCCAAAGGAAAGGAAGTTGCCTAATAAATATGCACACCTGATATAGGGTGTTGATGTCATTAGACCACACCCCTTCTCATTACAGAGTTGCACATCACCTAATATGCTTAATTGGTAGTAGGCTTTCGAGCCTATACAGCTTGGAGTAAGACAACATGCATGAAAAGGATGATGTGAACAAAATACTCATTTGCCTAATAATTCTGCACTCCCTGTACTGCTAGACGATCACCGTATGATGGCAAATAAGTCTTCAGCTCCTCATCTGTCATTAGACTTATGACACTGGCATCAATCTAAAGATGGAAAAATAATTTAATTTATTAAAACAACCAGCCTTGAAAATACAATCCTATTTTTAACTTAAGAACAATGAGGAAAAGTTGCATTTCAACCAGTATCTTGTTGGAATTAAGTACCTTCTCATTCTCCAAGGTCTGTATAATTTCCTCAGAGACTTCTCTTTGTTTCAAGAATTCAGTCAAGTCTCCCATGCTGTAAGGAAGGATGTAAATTAAAATTACCTATTATAAAGCCACCATATTATCATCAAAGTATCTGTGCCTACCTACATTATGAGCTCTGACTATGGTGGAGAAGTGGGAACTGCATTTTTAAGTGTCCATTTGCACTGTAACTACAATCAGCATCACAATACAGTCAATCCCACATTTTCTCAGTTATCTGGTTACAGTTTTATTGGTTTTGTTCCTTATTTATATAGTTGTCAGTCATATTCCCTGCTTTGGGTGATTTGTGATTTTGTTTTATACAGTGTTGTACACTTATTACGCATGCT
Source organism: Astatotilapia calliptera (assembly GCF_964374335.1). NCBI lineage: Eukaryota > Metazoa > Chordata > Actinopteri > Cichliformes > Cichlidae > Astatotilapia > Astatotilapia calliptera. The sequence goes on along the minus strand of NC_137431.1, from coordinate 6,687,942 downwards.
TTCAGCAAAACGTCTGTTTCATCAGACATAACAGGTGTCATTAGCGTGTAACAGAGATCCTATAGGTACCTTTGGTTAACCCTCACGTTGCATTCTATTCAACTTTGTATGTAACAATCGCTGTCACACTGTTTTTGTATACCTTTTATCCAGTTATCATTTGTAGGAAGGCATTCAAAACTGAAGAACCTGGCGCCATTTGTTGTTATACAGTAGCTCACTACACGATCCAGTTTTGAGTGCGCACCCCTTTGCTCCATATCCTTCTGGGTAACAAGTAAATGACATCAGCCACGTAGATTTTTTTATTGGCAGCGCTAACTCGAAATTTCGAGTTATGGATCTTTTTTTTTTTTTTTTAGTGGCGGAAACGGGCTTCCATACCTTCATGCTAACTTTTATCGAGTGAAAAGTGTTAGCGTTGATTCCTCCAGCCTCACTGTTTATGTTATGCCCTCATATATATATATATATATATATATATATATATATATATATATATATATATATATAACGCAGCGTCAAAGGTGTGCGCCTTTTTTGACGTCACACTGTCAACAAAGTATTCGGTGAAATGAATTTCTACAACACTGTTAATTGTACTCTCTGCAGTGTTTAAATGCTTAAATATACACACACCGTTACTGTCCCTCCACACATACAACTCGGTTCTGCTTCTATGCCCCAGCTTTGTTTACTATTTCCCAGAGGTGTGGACTCGAGTCACATGACTTGGACTCGAGTCAGACTCGAGTCATTAATTTTATGACTTTAGACTTGACTTGAAAAAATGTTCTAAGACTTGTGACTTGACTTGGACTTTTACACCACTGACTTGGGACTTGAATTGGACTTGAACCGGTTTACTTGAAAAGACTTGATATTTTACCCCAAATATAAAATTTAACATGCATATTATATAGAGATTGAAAATGTGACGTCATTCACGGGTAGAACCGCAAAGGATTCTGGGAACTCGTGGCAAGCGGTACTAGCGCACGCAGGCTTTCAATTGAAATCAGTTATACAGCAATAAAAAGAAACACAAAAATGTCAAGAAGCCGTTGTATTATTAACTGCAATAGCCGGTCGCATGACAGCCACGGGAAGCCGACGGGTAAAGAGATCGGTTGTTATCGGATTACGTCGTTGAAGAGAAATTGTTCAAGCCATGTTTCCGAAGTAACAAAGACGCGACGGATGGCCTGGATTGCAGCCATTCAAAGATCAAATATAACGTCCCAGAACACTCCAGCTCACAGGTTAGTCTGCTCCAAGCATTTACACGAAGGTCAGTGCTTTTTAGTAGTTAATACGTCATTTTCCTAACATAATTAGTGATATAGGTTACAAGCAAGTCTGGCGCTGAACAGGAATTGTCGCGCTATGCTCCTTTATTTATTGTGCATAAATAGTGAATTGTCCTGACACAATATTGCGTTTCGCTTCTGTTATTATGGTACATTGACAAAAACATATACTTTTATTCACAGGATAAAACAGGTTTTTTGTATCACTAATTGCCCAGTACGATTACAGCATACAATATTGTTGTCACTGCTACATTTCTGTGATGGGTACCAGAAATTATTTCCACTACTAATTAATTACCGTTGAGCTCAAAGGTCCTATTAATAAACGGTTAAGGAATGTGTATTTATGACGACAATTTGTGAGACTGGTAAACTTATGATAGGTACGATGGTCTTTCGTTCTACACGGTGCATTTCAAGGTCCTGTACCCATCCGTCGGTAAACTGTACCTGGTTACTAAACTTCATGAGTGTATGCACTCACTCCAAGAACCGTATGATTATAAATATGCATATAAATATGCTAAGATGAGATAGCTGACTTCATCTAACTAGCAAATGTTGTCCAGGCTACGTTGGTGATACAGTTTTTTTTTAATGTGTATGATATTTTTGTCATGCGATTTTAAAGCTGGTCCTACAACCGCATCCAAGAATAACATGCAGCTTATCTCAGAACTGTCGGTGAAAATTATTCTTGGAACTAGGTTTAATTGAGCTGCATTTTAAAGAGGTGCAATTTCACAATTTGTGTATATTTTCTAAGTTCACTATTTTGTCATGTGTTGAGAAAAACAGATTTTAAAATTACATGGTCTAATATTTACATTTAGCATATAACTGCAACATTATTTTTTCGTTTTTTTTTTTTTTTTTTTTTTTTTTAAAGACTCGAAAGGACTTGAAATTCAAAGTTTCAGACTTGTGACTTGACTCGGACTTTTACACCAGTGACTTGAGACTCGACTCTGACTTGCCTGACATTACTTGAGACTTGACTTGAGACTTGCAAAACAATGACTTGGTCCCACCTCTGCTATTTCCCACCGAGGCTTCTAGACTTCTGATTGGCCAACATTTCTACACGGTTAGGAATATATTGCCACCTGTTGCTTTGGCATGTTCCTAGCAGCGTTTTCCTTCATTTCTGCGTTTACGTGTGGACGGGATTATTTTTTTAAAACGAAAATGGAAAATCTCAGTTTTCAAAAATACCCGTGTACGACAAATACGGCAATAATGACGACCCGCTTGCATGTTCTACAAAAATGTGCTTTGTTGTGTATCTGACAGACAAACACCAAACCAGTTCCACATCACTGAAGAGGCACCATTTTTACAAACTAATTCTGGTTCATCCGTTTCACTCAATGATTGCGTTTTCCCTTCTCATTCTCTGTTGCCGCCATGGTTTATCGGCATTGTGCATATGAAAACAAAGGCACTGCGCATGCGCATTTCAACCACATTATATCGCGATATTTCATTTTCTTATCGTTGCCTAACATTGTACCGGTATTACCGTGAATGGTATAATATGGCCCAGCCCTACTCCAGGATCACAGGGCCATCACAGGTGAGCCCTTGCACCCTGCCCACGACCTTTTTGACCTACTGCACTCTCTTCGGTGCCTAACATCAGTTAGGTCCCACACCTCCAGGCTAACAAACAGCTTCTTCCCCTTCCCGATTCAGGCTGTCAGTAAACACTATCCCTCACACCCCACTCCCTCCCACCCACCTCATTAATATGAGCCATGGTCTGAGTCAGCGGTCCCCAACCCCCAGGCCACGGACCGGAGTGATTTGGTACCGGGCGATCAGAGTTGAGGCTCGGATGTGAAATGTATGGTTTTCAGGGTTTTTATTGTTAACTCTGTTTCCCTGGGTCTTTTCCAGTGTGTTATGAATAAATTTTCTATATATTTTCATCCATCCATCCATCTTCATCCGCTTTATCCGAGGCCGGGTCGCGGGGGCAGTAGCCTAAGCAAAGAGGCCCAGACCTCCCTCTCCCCAGCCACCTCCTCCAGCTTATCCGGGGGAATACCAAGGTGTTCCCAGGCCAGCCAAGAGATATAATCTCTCCAGCGTGTCCTGGGTCTGCCCCGGGGCCTCCTCCCGGTGGGACATGCCTGGAACACCTCACCCAGGAGGTGCCCAGGGGGCATCCTTGTGAGATGCCCGAACCACCTCAGCTGGCACCTTTCGATGTGGAGCAGCAGCTGCTCTACTCTGAGCCCCTCCCGGATGGCCGAACTTCTCACCCTATCTCTAAGGGAGAGGCCAGCCACCCTTCGGAGGAAGCTCATTTCTGCCGCTTGTATCCACGATCTCGTTCTTTCGGTCACTACCCACAGCTCGTGGCCATAGGTGAGGGTAGGGATGTAGATCGACCGGTAAATTGAGAGCTTCGCTTTTACACTCAGCTCCCTCTTCACCATGACGGACCGGTGCAGCGTCTGCATTACTGCAGCTGCAGCCCCAATCCGTCTGTCGATCTCCGGCTCCCTTCTCCCATCACTCATGAACAAGACCCCGAGATACTTGAACTCCTCCACTTGGGGCAGGAACTCATCCCCGACCCGGAGTGGGCACTCCACCCTTTTCCGGCTGAGAACCATGGCCTCAGATTTGGAGGTGCTGATCCTCATTCCCACTGCTTCACACTCGGCTGCGAACCGTTCCAGTGCGAGCTGGAGGCCCTCACCCAATGAAGCCAACAGAACCACATCATCCGCAAAAATCAGAGATGAGATTTTGAGGCCACCAAAGCGAAAGCCCTCCGCCACTTGGCTGCGCCTAGAAATCCTGTCCATAAAAATTATGAACAGAACCGGAGACAAAGGGCAGCCCTGGCAGAGCCCATCACCCACCGGGAACGAGTCCAACTTATTGCCGGCAATGCGAACCAAGCTCTTGCAACGGTTGTATAGGGATCGAATGGCCCGTAGCAATGGGCCAGACACCCCATACTCCCGCAACACCTCCCACAGGACACCCCGAGGGACACGGTTGAATGCCTTCTCCAAGTCCACAAAACACATGTAGACTGGTTGGGCAAACTCCCATGCACCCTCAAGTATCCTCAAGAGGATAAAGAGCTGGTCCAGTGTTCCGCGACCAGGACGAAAACCGCATTGTTCCTCCTGTATCCGAGGTTCGACTAGCGGACGAACTCTCCTTTCCAGCACCCTGGCATAGACTTTCCCAGGGAGGCTGAGGAGTGTGATCCCCCTGTAGTTGGAACACACCCTCCGGTCCCCTTTCTTAAAGATGGGGACCACCACCCCGGTCTGCCAGTCCACAGGTACTGCCCTTGATCTCCACGCAACATTGCAGAGGCGTGTCAACCAGGACAGCCCTACAACGGCCAGAGCCTTCAGGAACTCGGGGCGGACCTCATCAACACCAGGGGCTCTGCCACCAAGGAGTTGTTTAACTGCCTCAGTGACCTCGCCCCCGGAAATTGGCGGGTCATCCCCAGACTCTGCTTCCTCCTCGGAAGACGTGTCAGTGGGATTAAGGAGGTCCTCGAAGTATTCCTTCCACCGCCTGACAATTTTCTCAGTCGACGTCAGCAGCGCTCTGCCAGCACTATACACAGTGCAGGTAGAGCACCGCTTTCCCCTCCTGAGACGCCTGACGGTTTGCCAGAATCTCTTCGCGGCAGTCCGAAAGTCTCATACACACCCGAGTTTTTGCTTCAGCCACTGCCCGAGCCGCATTCCGCTTGGCCTGTCGATACCTGTCGGCTGCCTCCGGAGTCCCACAGGCTAACCAAGCCCGATAGGACTCCTTCTTCAGCCTGGTGGCTCCCTTCACCTCTGGTGTCCACCATTTGGTTCGGGGATTACCACCACGGCAGGTACCAACCACCTTGCGGCCGCAGCTCAATGCAGCAGCTTCGGCAATGGAGACGCTGAACATGGTCCATTCGGACTCAATGTCCCCAGTCTCTCTCGGAATGCTGTTGAAGCTCTGCCGGAGGTGTGCGTTGAAGATCTCGCGGACTGGGGCCTCTGCTAGACATTCCCAGCACACCCTCGCTACGCGTTTAGGTGCACCAGGTCTGTCCAGCGTCCTCCCCCGCCACCTGATCCAACTCACCACCAGGTGGTGATCAGTTGACAGCTCAGCCCCTCTCTTTACCCGAGTGTCCAGAACATATGGTCGCAGGTCTGGTGATATGATTACAAAATCGATCATCGACCTACGGCCTAGAGCGTCCTGGTGCCACGTGCACTCATATACTTTATATTTGTTTTGTAGTTATCTTATTTTGAAAGAAATGTTTACACATTACCATAGCGACCAGAGAGCATTAAGGGGCAGAGATGTTTTTGCCGCATTTCAGGAGGAGGCTGCTAATAAAGTTACACAATTCCACAGTGAATTTGCATTTGTTATTATATTTACAAAATACCACACATTTTGTTTTGGTTGTATCATTTTATTTTGTTGTATTTATCCGCAACACCTTAAAGGCCAGTCTGTGAAATTAGTGTCTGACATTAAACCGGTCCGTGGCACAAAAATAGTTGGGGACCCCATCACTCAGACCACTCACACACAAACTCTATTCAGACCAAGTCTTTATTTCTAACAGGTACATAGTCTAAGAAGCTTGGAAAGAAAAGCACCTGGACTTCTTTAAGTTGCTTAAAGATGTTTCACCTCTCATCTGAAAAGCTTCTTCAGTTCTAGGGTCAAATGGTGGAGAGTCCCAGATTCTGGGACCCTCACACGTTGTTGTCATCACAACAACAGAAAGGAAGTGTACTTTTATCATTTGAGGTTTTTCTTGAGTCTTGGTTAGAAAATTTGATTTTCCTAATTTGTGTAAAGTAAAATGCCCTTTCTCTGTGGTTTTCAATTTCCTGACCAAGAAGAATAATTTAGGATTAACAACAAAAACTTTTTTTGATAGCATAAACATAGAAATAACACAGAGAAATCTAAAAGAAAAAAATAAGAAAAGAAAATGGTAGTGTTTTTGGGAACTCAATAATTAGACGGACCAGATGCAGAAGTGTAGTGGTGATTTTTTTTTTTTCCAAAAAGGTGGAAGGCCACCTTTTGGTCATCCCCTTGGGGATTCTTTAGAGGGATAAATGTCATTCATCCCTGGGGATGGCCAAAGAGTAAACTTATTATTATGATGATGATGATGATGATGATGATGATGATGATTATTATTATTATTATTATTATTATTATTATTATTATTATTATTATTATTTTAGGCATACATATAAATATGGCAATTTGCAGATACAAAAGGTAGAATCAATTACAACAAGATTACGATACTCAATACTAAGAAAAATAAAAACAAATGGTGAATCTATGCAGATGTAAGAAAATGAACAGGATGTAACACTAAATTAAATGCCACAAATGTGAAGCCAAAAAAGAAGGAAAAAACCCAAGCGGGAGATGTATTTTATCTGAGGTATCCAAATCAGTGGGAAGATGCTTTAGAATATCATGTTGTTTTTGTGGTTTATTTATTTTAAGTAATATCAAAGATTTTATAGATCATTTAAATTCCTTTAAAAAAAAAAAAACAGGCTCAGGGCATGATTTTGTAACCCTACTTTTGTGTATGAAAAATGTAGCTAAACCTAAAACAGTTTTACAACACAGTTCGTCATTCTTATCTTGTGAAATCAAACCGAATGTTATATTGTCTCTGGAGAAAGAATCATGGATTGATTAAATCTTTGGTTTTATCCATTAATGAACATCAAACCAGAATGTCTGTGTAAAAGAATAAAAGAAAAATGTATGTATTGTGAGTACATGTTGTCATTATTATAAATCTTAATATTAAATCTTATATTAATGCTAACATTAAGCAATTCTTTAGAGGGATAAATGTCATTCATTAACTTAAAATGTGTTTCTTTTGTTTTGGGGGGAGTATAGTAAATTTTAAGTCCATTGTTCTAAATCTGTTAATTGAATCTTTAATATATTTATGTAGGATGTAATTCCGATTTTGTCTTCCGGGGAATAATTGATCTGGTAAACAGCTTCTTATGAAACTGTTGTTCCATTTCTTGTTTAAAAGGGGTGTTCCTTTAATTGCCAGTGAGGTGCGTTGTGGCACCATAGGTTGTTGTGCCTTTATATTTTTAGTTAGAAACACAAACTCTTTTGTAGTGCTTTACATAATTTAGTGAATTTATTAGGCATTAAAATTGTATTTAGTAACAAAATTATCATAATCCAATAAATTACTATTAGTGTCCATTAGATCACCTGTAGACCATACAGTGGGGCAAAAAAGTATTTAGTCAGCCACTGATTGTGCAAGTTCCCCCACTTAAAATGATGACAGAGGTCAGTAATTTGCACCAGAGGTACACTGAAAAAAAAATCCATGAATCCACTGGATCGTGTAGTGAGCTACTGTATAACAACAAATGGCGCCAGGTTCTTCAGTTTTGAATGCCTTCCTACAAATGATAACTGGATAAAAGGTATACAAAAACAGTGTGACAGCGATTGTTACATACAAAGTTGAATAGAATGCAACGTGAGGGTTAACCAAAGGTACCTATAGGATCTCTGTTACACGCTAATGACACCTGTTATGTCTGATGAAACAGACGTTTTGCTGAAAGCATGCGTAATAAGTGTACAACACTGTATAAAACAAAATCACAAATCACCCAAAGCAGGGAATATGACTGACAACTATATAAATAAGGAACAAAACCAATAAAACTGTAACCAGATAACTGAGAAAATGTGGGATTGACTGTATTGTGATGCTGATTGTAGTTACAGTGCAAATGGACACTTAAAAATGCAGTTCCCACTTCTCCACCATAGTCAGAGCTCATAATGTAGGTAGGCACAGATACTTTGATGATAATATGGTGGCTTTATAATAGGTAATTTTAATTTACATCCTTCCTTACAGCATGGGAGACTTGACTGAATTCTTGAAACAAAGAGAAGTCTCTGAGGAAATTATACAGACCTTGGAGAATGAGAAGGTACTTAATTCCAACAAGATACTGGTTGAAATGCAACTTTTCCTCATTGTTCTTAAGTTAAAAATAGGATTGTATTTTCAAGGCTGGTTGTTTTAATAAATTAAATTATTTTTCCATCTTTAGATTGATGCCAGTGTCATAAGTCTAATGACAGATGAGGAGCTGAAGACTTATTTGCCATCATACGGTGATCGTCTAGCAGTACAGGGAGTGCAGAATTATTAGGCAAATGAGTATTTTGTTCACATCATCCTTTTCATGCATGTTGTCTTACTCCAAGCTGTATAGGCTCGAAAGCCTACTACCAATTAAGCATATTAGGTGATGTGCAACTCTGTAATGAGAAGGGGTGTGGTCTAATGACATCAACACCCTATATCAGGTGTGCATATTTATTAGGCAACTTCCTTTCCTTTGGCAAAATGGGTCAAAAGAAGGACTTGACAGACACAGGAAAGTCAAAAACCCTCTAGCAGATCATTACATGAAGGAACCTTTTAAAAAAAACAAAAAAAAACAAAAAAAAAAACAAGCGCGTCCATGCTCACAGGTGTACACACAGGTGATCACACCCACAAACTACACCCTTTTTGGCTCCTACCTCAAAGCACACTGTGTTCTGTTGATCTTATGTGCTGCACAATAATGTTTAATATTTAGTATTTACTGTCATATTCCCATATATCATTGTGATGTTGTTTATTCTATTACTCTTGTTCTCTTCTGCTTGTTTTCTTTTTTCTTTCTCAGCAGGTGATCCAGGTGATCGATATATGCATTTTTTTTCCTGCTCATTCTGTTGGTTTTTGTTTTTTGCCCTTCTCCCCTGTCCCTCTTCTCAGCTGTTTCTCTTTCCCTCTTTCTTTCTCCCCTTCTTTCCCCCAGTCAAGTCTGTCCCGTATTCAGTAAGTGAAAATAAAAGAATAAAAGGGGAATCAAATGGACCATTACGGCAAGGCTGGGATGGTCAATTTGGTAAAGTAAATTCGTTGGGCATCTTTCTTTGCCTTTAGACAACAATTCTGATGGCAAAAGAGCCAAACGGGACAGGCAAGAGAAGAAAAAAAAAAAAAAAAAAAAAATAGTGAGATATCTTGCAGAGGGATGCAGCAGTCTCAAAATTGCAAAACTTCTGAAGCGTGATCATCAAACAATCAAGCGTTTCATTCAAAATAGTCAACAGGGTCGTAAGAAGCGTGTGGAAAAACCAAGGCGCAAAATAACTGCCCATGAACTGAGAAAAGTCAAGCGTGCAGCTGCCAAGATGCCACTTGCCACCAGTTTGGCCATATTTCAGAGCTGCAACATCACTGGAATGCCCAAAAGCACAAGGTGTGCAATACTCAGAGACATGGCCAAGGTAAGAAAGGCTGAAAGACGACCACCACTGAACAAGACACACAAGCTGAAACGTCAAGACTGGGCCAAGAAATATCTCAAGACTGATTTTTCTAAGGTTTTATGGACTGATGAAATGAGAGTGAGTCTTGATGGGCCAGATGGATGGGCCCGTGGCTGGATTGGTAAAGGGCAGAGAGCTCCAGTCCGACTCAGACGCCAGCAAGGTGGAGGTGGAGTACTGGTTTGGGCTGGTATCATCAAAGATGAGCTTGTGGGGCCTTTTCGGGTTGAGGATGGAGTCAAGCTCAACTCCCAGCCCTATTGCCAGTTTCTGGAAGACACCTTCTTCAAGCAGTGGTACAGGAAGAAGTCTGCATCCTTCAAGAAAAACATGATTTTCATGCAGGACAATGCTCCATCACACGCGTCCAAGTACTCCACAGCGTGGCTGGCAAGAAAGGGTATAAAAGAAGAAAAACTAATGACATGGCCACCTTGTTCACCTGATCTGAACCCCATTGAGAACCTGTGGTCCATCATCAAATGTGAGATTTACAATGAGGGAAAACAGTACACCTCTCTGAACAGTGTCTGGGAGGCTGTGGTTGCTGCTGCACGCAATGTTGATGGTGAACAGATCAAAACACTGACAGAATCCATGGATGGCAGGCTTTTGAGTGTCCTTGCAAAGAAAGGTGGCTATATTGGTCGCTGATTTGTTTTTGTTTTGTTTTTGAATGTCAGAAATGTATATTTGTGAATGTGGAGATGTTATATTGGTTTCACTGGTAAAAATAAATAACTGAAATGGGTATATATTTGTTTTTTGTTAAGTTTCCTAATAATTATGCACAGTAATAGTCACCTGCACACACAGATATCCCCCTAAAATAGCTAAAACTAAAAACAAACTAAAAACTACTTCCAAAAACATTCAGCTTTGATATTAATGAGTTTTTTGGGTTCATTGAGAACATGGTTTTTGTTCAATAATTTTATTATTGAACAAAAACCAACCAACAACCAACAACAACAAGCATGATTTTGGGCAACCGGAGTGGGAGAGTGTGGGCAGAATCATTGCATTTGGATGGGTTAGAGAGACATATCTGCCTGTGAAAATTGCACCTGCCATTCTGGAACAAGCTGCCTTTGGATATGTAAAGAGTGATATTGTGGAGAATTTCCTTAAGTTCATGCCTGACTCTGAGCGTACAGTGTTAGAGGCGTGGCGATCAGACTTTAGCACCGTGGACCAAGAAGAACTTATAGACATACTTGATAACCACAGCTGCAGAAAGATACCAACAACCTGCAATGCCACTGAAGTCCTATTGGAGCTTGCACACAAAACACTTGTCCAAGAGCCTGCCTACAGTGGGGCAAAAAAGTATTTAGTCAGCCACCGATTGTGCAAGTTCCCCCACTTAAAATTATGACAGAGGTCAGTAATTTGCACCAGAGGTACACTTCAACTGTGAGAGACAGAATGTGAAAAAAAAAAAAAATCCATGAATCCACATGGTAGGATTTGTAAAGAATTTATTCATAAATCAGGGTGGAAAATAAGTATTTGGTCACCTCAAACAAGGAAAATCTCTGGCTCTCACAGACCTGTAACCTGACCTGTAAGTATTTGGTCAATAACAAAAATACAACTCAATACTTTGTAACATAACCTTTGTTGGCAATAACAGAGGTCAAACGTTTACTATAGGTCTTTACCAGGTTTGCACACACAGTAGCTGGTATTTTGGCCCATTCCTCCATGCAGATCTTCTCGAGAGCAGTGATGTTTTGGGGCTGTCGCCGAGCAACACGGACTTTCAACTCCCGCCACAGATTTTCTATGGGGTTGAGGTCTGGAGACTGGCTAGGCCACTCCAGGACTTTCAAATGCTTCTTACGGAGCCACTCCTTTGTTGCCCGGGCGGTGTGTTTTGGATCATTGTCATGTTGGAAGACCCAGCCTCGTTTCATCTTCAAAGTTCTCACTGATGGAAGGAGGTTTTGGCTCAAAATCTCACGAGACATGGCCCCATTCATTCTGTCCTTAACACGGATCAGTCGTCCTGTCCCCTTGGCAGAAAAACAGCCCCATAGCATGATGTTTCCACCCCCATGCTTCACAGTAGGTATGGTGTTCTTGGGATGCAACTCAGTATTCTTCTTCCTCCAAACACGACGAGTTGAGTTTATACCAAAAAGTTCTACTTTGGTTTCATCTGACCACATGACATTCTCCCAATCCTCTGCTGTATCATCCATGTGCTCTCTGGCAAACTTCAGACGGGCCTGGACATGCACTGGCTTCAGCAGCGGAACACGTCTGGCACTGCGGGATTTGATTCCCTGCCGTTGTAGTGTGTTACTGATGGTGACCTTTGTTACTTTGGTCCCAGCTCTCTGCAGGTCATTCACCAGGTCCCCCCGTGTGGTTCTGGGATCTTTGCTCACCGTTCTCATGATCATTTTGACCCCACAGGATGAGATCTTGCGTGGAGCCCCAGATCGAGTGAGATTATCAGTGGTCTTGTATGTCTTCCATTTTCTGATGATTGCTCCCACAGTTGATTTTTTTCACACCAAGCTGCTTGCCTATTGTAGATTCACTCTTCCCAGTCTGGTGCAGGTCTACAATACTTTTCCTGGTGTCCTTCGAAAGCTCTTTGGTCTTGGCCATGGCGGCATTTGGAGTCTGACTATTTGAGGCTGTGGACAGGTGTCTTTTATACAGATGAGTTCAAACAGAAGCCATTCATACAGGCAACGAGTGGGGGACAGAAAAGCTTCTTACAGAAGACGTTACAGGTCTGTGAGAGCCAGAGATTTTCCTTGTTTGAGGTGACCAAATACTTATTTTCCACCCTAATTTACGAATAAATTCTTTACAAATCCTACCATGTGAATTCATGGATTTTTTTTTCCACATTCTGTCTCTCACAGTTGAAGCGTACCTCTGGTGCAAATTACTGACCTCTGTCATCATTTTAAGTGGCGGAACTTGCACAATCGGTGGCTGACTAAATACTTTTTTGCCCCACTGTGTGTGTGTGTGTGTGTGTGTGTGTGTGTGTGTGTGTGTGTGTGTGTGTGTGTGTGTGTGTGTGTGTGTGTATATATATATATATATATATATATATATATATATATATATAAAAAATGCCTTCTCGATCTCTGTAGCTTAAGCACTTAATTATAAAGGCTCTCGATCGGTTTGCAATGGAGCTTTGCCTTGTATTTATCCTGTGCGCTCTCTCCAGGACAGGAGGGGGAATTTCCAAAGTATCCGATATAAACTTCTCCATGAAAGACCGTGGATCTGTACCTTCTTCTTTTTCAGGAATGCCGAGGATCCGGATATTATTACACCGACTTCTTCCTTCCAAGTCCTCCACCTTTTTGGAAAGAAATTTAGCCTGTCTTTCAAGACTTTCCATATCATTTTTCAATAAGGTGATTTCATCCTCCGCGTTGGAGATTCTTTTTTCAGCCTCGTCAATTCGCCCTCCACATTTTTGTATATCAACTTGAACAGCTCCTATTGCTGACATAATACCGCCCATTTCAGTATGGAACTCTTGCTTGAACAAACGAATAGCGTTTAATAAGTCCAAGGTAGAAGGCATATCTGAATTTGCCGGTTGTTTTTCTTGTTCGTGTTCATGCATAGCGTCTATCTGCCCTTCCTCCACCCCGCTTTCATCTTGTGCCTCAAATGTAGTTTTTTGTTTGTCTTTGTTCAATTTTTTAGGCATGATAGCATTCTCTTATGATCCCAAGCTAGCTATATTAAACATAAGTTCTATTTGGATTTACAGAGAGTATTTAAAGAAGAAAAAAAACAACTGAGCACGCGAAGCACGGGTCTCCTCACTTTGCCGCCATTACCGGAAACTCCCATGAGTGGTTTTATGTCAGCCGTGTCAGCTCAGTAGGAGACAAATGAGAAAGGTCAACTGAAGCACAAACTTGAATGTTAGTTGGAAAGAACTTCTCAGTCACCTCCTCATTCTTAACTGAACGCACCAGTAACTGATAGACCGGCTCTTGTCGGCTATGGAATTCCTTCAACAAGTTCACGTGAAATGTCTGATATTTTTTAACTCTTTCTGGCATATTCAGTTCATAAGTGACTTTACTCACTTGTCTGACGATCTCGTATGGTCCATGCCATTTTGTCAGCAGCTTGTTATCACTGGTGGGAAGCAATAACAGTACTTTCTGACCTGGAAGGAAGACCCTATCCCTGGCCTTCTGATCATACCATGTCGTTTGATGTTTTTGTGCAGCTTTCATGTTGTCTTGCATCAATGATGCCATTTTCTCCAACCTCTTTCTCATGGTGATGACGTAGGCTGCGATGTTTTCGCCCTCTGCTTTGGATTCCTCCCAGCAGTCCTTAAGCAGATCCAGGGGGCCTCTCACTTGGCGACCGTATAAAAGTTCAAAAGGCGAGAAGCCAGTGGAAACCTGCAGGACCTCCCGGTAGGCAAACAGAAGGTATGGCAGCCATTGATCCCAGTCAGCACCTGTGTCAGAGACAAACTTGCGCAGCATACTTTTGAGAGTCTGGTTGTATCTCTCCACTAGCCCGTCCGTTTGGGGGTGATAAGGCGTGGTCTTAAGTCCCTTTATCCCTAACAACTTATAATCCTGCTGCAACAACTTGGATAGAAAGTTCGTTCCACAATCCGTCAGAATTTCTCTTGGTATGCCTACCCTAGAGAAAAGCTGCAGAAGACAATTAGCAATGTGACAAGCTTTAATTGATCTGAGTGGGAAGGCCTCAGGAAACCGTGTTGCATAGTCACATATGACTAATATGTAGCGATGACTTGTGGAGCTCCTCTCTAAAGGGCCCACAATATCCATGCCTAGCCTCTCAAATGGTGTTTCAATAATTGGCAGTGGTTGCAACTGGGCTCGTGCTACTCCTTTGCCTGAGGTCAACTGACATTTTTCACAGGAACGGCAAAACTCAGAAACCTGGACATACATCTCTGGCCAAACAAAACGGCTGCTGATCCTATTCAGTGTTTTGTGAAAAGCCATATGACCTGCCCATGGAATTGAATGACCCAAATCCATAACTTTGTTCCTGAACTGTTGTGGGAGTGCCACAGCTTCGCACTTCCCCTTTCTCTGGTACAAGATGCCTCCTTTAATCAAGTAAACTGTGTCTGCAAGACAGCTTACCTGACCTTGACTAGCCCCCTCTACCTCTGTTACCTTCTCAAACCAGGGTTTTAGCGTAGGGTCGCTTCTTTGGATTGCACCTAAATCTGAGGGAACATCAAACTCAAGTTGGTTGTTTGGCTTAGGAAACAATGCTGTACCTTTATCTCCCTGAGCCTTTGAACTTTTCTCTTCTTTTCTGAGCCCTAGACTTCCTAATCTTCCCTGGCTCTGTTTCAAGAGACTCCTCAAAAAAAAAAAAAAAAAAAAAAAAGGTAGTTCTTGCATCATTTCCTTTGCACTTTGTGCTCTTGTGACTACATGACAGGGTGTAAATGGTTCAGCTGTCGTATCTAGAGGAAGTGAGCTTCCAGATTCATCACCTAAGCCTTGAAT
Organism: Astatotilapia calliptera; assembly: GCF_964374335.1. Classification (NCBI taxonomy): domain Eukaryota; kingdom Metazoa; phylum Chordata; class Actinopteri; order Cichliformes; family Cichlidae; genus Astatotilapia; species Astatotilapia calliptera. Next base: position 6,672,704 of record NC_137431.1, on the reverse strand, counting down.
GTCTTTCTCAGCACTCACTTGAGGGTCATAATCTGACTGATGTATTAGATCAAAAAGAGTGGGGATGTCATTACCAAGTATCACTGAATATGGCAAACTGGGAACCACAGCTACCACTAACAAGTAGGTTTGACCTCCCACTGTCAGGTAAACCTCAGCAGTGGGGTACCTGTGTTCGTCTCCATGCACACAACTTATTGTAGCTCCAACCCCACTTAGCTTTTCTCCTGAAATTATGCTAGAATGTACAAGAGTTTGGAAGCACCCAGAGTCAAGCAAAGCTTCCTCTTTACGCCCACCAATTAAAACAGGGACAGTACAAGCTTTCTTTCCTACCGGCTCTGTGGCTGGTCTTGGAACTGCACACAAATGAGATGGTTTTGACTTAAGGGGCAGGGCAAAATTGTTGTGTATGGCCAAAGTTATGACAGTGATAACATTTAATATCCTGAACTGAAGACTTAAAGGATTTCTTCACATTGTGAGGTCTATGAGAAGGGAGCTGCCTAGAACTAGAAAGATTTCTAGCCTGAACTTGACCAGAACCATGTTCACTAGTGATGTGACATTCTGTATAGAGGCTTCGAAGCTTGTGTCGAGTAATTGAGGGAGCGTTTCCGCGATGCGCGTATCGAGGCTTGCTTCATTTATGGGAGGAGCTGAAAATGATGACGTCCGAAGCCTCGCTTCCCGGCTGTACCACGTGACTGGTTCATGAAGTGGTTCGAACTTTGCCACGAGCTATGACAGCGATATAAACCCCTCAGACTTCATTCAAAAATGTGGGTGTTTGATTGAGAGTTGCGGTTAGTGAGAGTTTGGAGACAGTTTGGAGGTTTATGAGAGTGAGGAGAGAAAGTCAGGAGAGAATGGAGCCAGCTAAGAAGAAGAGGATGTCCTCCCCTGTGTGGGAACTGTCATGGTCCTGGGTCATTTTGGCCCAGCGTTTTGTGTTTCCTTGAAGTTCATTTTTGTGCTTTGTGTTTATTCTGATTTTGTATTGGTTTAGGGTTGAACCTGTAGTTTGGTGTGTGTATTCAGCCCTACCTGTGTCTGTCCTTGGTGCTCTGTTCATGTCCCCGTGTTGTGTTGTAAATCAGTCTGTGTGTTCCTGCTTTACTTTGAAGGCTCATGTTCTGGATTTCCTATTCTATTTTGAAGGTCTGTGTCTGTTGTCATTGTGTTCAGCTTGTGTCCTCCGGTCCTCATGTGTATTAGGTTCAGCTGTTCTTCCCTCCTGTGTGTGATTACCTGATTACCTTGTGTGTGTATATTTAGTGGGTGTCGGTCTGTGTTCATTGTCGGCTCGTCTGCGTTCTATGGTGTTCCTGTCTCTGCCCCGCACCCCTTTTGTATGGTCTCTGGTTTGTCATTTAGTTCTCTCAGTTTAGGTTTCTTCAGTCGTTTTGTCATGCCTCACTGCCCGTTTCTGCCATTTTCACTTTGTAAATAAACATCACTCGTATCATCAGTCACTGCTGCATTTTGGGTCCTCCCTTTCCTCCACACCACACGGCTCACTCCGCCAGCCGTGACAGGAACATTGATCTTATTCCTCCCAACAAGGTATGTAAATTTCTACAGAAGATGCATTTTCATAATACTGATGGTGCAATACAATTTATGCTAAGCTGTCTTTACTTTTGTACAAGGTGAAGTGTTTGCTATGTGCCAGGGAGCTGGGATATAACAACAACACCCCATCCATGCTTAGGCACTACAGAGCTTTGCATGAGAATAAGGGGAACACCGATTGTGGAGCAAGACCAGGTGAGCCATCAAATGCAATGATAATATAGCATGCTGTAATGTTACTAAATGATATAACAATATTATACAACTGTGTTACAGGAAAAATGATTATGTTTCTTTACCTTCTTTTAAATGTACAAAGATGCCTTTTGTCTGCCCTCTGCCTATGGTTAGATTAGTTTAGAATTATCTTTTTAGACTTTCCCAGCAAACACATCTTGTTTCTGGGACATATTGTTTTAGATTGTTTTATCTTCCCTAGCTCTCTGCTGACGAGACTAGCACCATATATGGAGTTGTTTTATTTTATCTGTTTATTATTTGTTATCCTGTTCTCACTGTCTCTGTGCTCTGTGCCTATAAAAATTACCAAGCCACTGTGCATGGTGTGAGTTGTTCTTAGCAGCTCACCCGTGTACACGTTTGATAAAGAAAGTAACTTTGTCTCATTGTGTCTTTATTTCTCCTGGGTTTTTTACAGAGTTTTCCCCCAACAAACTGTTATAAGTTACGCGTGTGATATTTATATTTGTGCTTTGTTCTCCTGAGGAAAGACAATAAAGACAATCTCAAATAGATGAAGACCTGGTTAGCATGGTGATTGAGGACTCCCAGCCATTTAGCATTGTGGAGGACAAAGGATTCAAAAGATTTGTTAAATCATTAAATCCTAGCTATGTTCTCCCCACTAAAAAGGTCATAAAAGCAGTGAAAATTTAGTTTTTACAGAATAAAATGTGAACAGGCAGTATGTAGCTGTCCATACCTCAACGTTACAAAAGCACAACTACTGTCCACACCCTAACCACACCTCACAGTAAATGATCATTTCCATTTTAAGCATTTCCAAATAATCATTTTCCATACTGCCAGTATAAATATACACAGTATACTGCATCACTACAATATACATGTTTTACACACTCCTTTTGTTGTTGACATTTACAGGCTGTGTGCAAAAGGCCACACTTCAAATTCTTGCCCACTAATATTTTTACGTCCAGTAGGTGTCCTACTAGAGCAAATGAAGCTTCAAGAAGCTTTGCGCTGGGATGAACCAATTGGATGAAAAGCTTCAGTGCTTCATGAAGCTTCATCTGCCCATCACTACTGTTCACCCCCAATGGACTTACTTGGTTGGGCGTAGTGGGTCTCCCGGCTGAAGTAGGTGCTCTTGCTTCCTTTTCTGGCTGAAGTGAAAACCTCTGAGAGGCTAGCTGCTTCTTTTGCCGTCTTCGGGTCATGCTCATGTATCCAGATCTCCAGCTCTGAGTTTACCATTCTCAAAAGCTGCTCCAGAATTATCTGCTCAGATATTTCTTCTACAGTTGATTTTTCAGGTTTAATCCATCTTGAAAACAGGTCTTTCAATCTTACATAAAGTTCACGTGGCGTCTCACCTGGTTCAACTTTCAGAGATCTGAAGCGGCGTCTGTAGGTGTCAGCAGTGATCTCATATTTTGCCAGAATTGCCTCTTTCACCTTATCATAATTCTCAGAGTCTGTTAAATCCATAAGAATGTAGGCTGTGCGGGATTTACCTGTCAATTTACCTGGTTCGACGAATAGCCCACTCATCTCTGGACCATCGACACACGTTTGCCATTCTTTCAAACGTAGTCAGAAAATGTTCAATGTCATCTTCTGGTGACAGAGGAAAAAGTTTTGGTTCAATTAAAGACCTGGACCCACTGGCCACTGGAATGTCTTCACCATTGAATCCAAGTTCTTGATCTTCAGATGTTGTAGGGAGCGCTGGCGCCTCTGGTGGATCAGGCTTATATTACAGTGTTAACTTGTTGCTGGATTTGCTGAAATTGATGCTGCATACCTTTCCACCTTTGCTCCTGACGTGACAAATCCTTCTCCCACTTTTGGTCTCTGGCTGCTTCAAATTCAAATTCAAATTTTATTTGTCACGTACACAGTCATACACAGTACGATATGTAGTGAAATGCTTGGACAACTGCTCGTGACCTAAAGAAAACAAAAAAGGAAAAGGCTATGAATAAGATAAGAAATAAATATGAAAAATTAAAAAGGGTAAATTTAACTAGGAAGGAATAAAATATAAATTAAGGTTAAAAATTAAATAACTGTACAACACAAATTAGAATGAAGGGTAAATTTAACTGGGAGAATAAGATAAAATATATAAATTAAAGTTGAAAATAAAATAACTGTACAACAAAATACACAATATAGAATTATATAAGAATGTATGAAGAAATATAAATAAATATATACACAATAACAGCAGCATATACACAATAACAGCAGCGTGATTTAAGTAATGAAGTGAAACAATGTCCAGAATGTCCAGTGTGTGTAAGAACTGTATGTATGGGTCAGTACTGTGTGGTGGTGTGATTGAGAGACCGTATCTCCTGCGGGAAGAAGCTCCTCCTCAGTCTCTCTGTGTTGGTCTTCAGGGAGCGGAATCGCTTTCCTGACCTCAACAGAGAGAACAGTCTGTTGTTGGGATGGCTGAGGTCCTTCACGATCTTCCTGGCCTTGGTCCAGCACCGCCTGCTGTAGATTGAGTGCAGGTCAGGGAGCTCGGAGCGGATGGTGCGCTCAGCTGACCGCACAACCCTCTGTAGAGCTCGTCTGTCCTGCATGGTGCTGTTCCCGAACCAGGTTAAGATGTTTCCCGTCAGGATGCTCTCTATGGTGCAGGAGTAAAAGTTCCTGAGCACCTTGGGGGGCAGTTGGAAGTCTCTCAAGCTTGAGACCGCATAAGAGATTTCACCAACCCTGTCAACTCCTCCAATTTGTCCTCAGGGCTTGTTGCTGCCATGGCCTCTAGCTCAGATGAAGCTCCAACTCCTTCATCAGGCTGCTCCTCTTGGCCTGGCTTTCTTCCACCTCTTGTCATCATCTTCTCACTGTGGCACGAGTGACACACTCCTGACACCACTTGTAACAGGGCAGCCCTTAGCGGCTGGAAATACAGTGAGATGGACCAAGGCAAGTGTAGTGGAACAAAGCATTTATTTCCTATACAGCTCTCCTTACTACAATTAACTTGTCAAACTTCTTCACAGCACAAAAATCCACCCTCTAATGACAACTGGCAGCCTTAAATATGTTCAGCTGTCACAGACTTAACCATTATTCCACTCTCAGGTAAATTCTTAAATCCCAACCTTCCACCACAGTATACAATATATCAATAAGAATAAATAAATACATTTTCACATTTACATATTAATAAATATTTCACACTTAATGTTACACCAAACCCAATATTATAAAAACCCACAAACCCAAGCACAAAGAGATTCACCACACACTCTTTACCCATGGACTCTCCCGGAACCTTTAAATGGTGTCTGGACCCCCAGGGAAACCTTTGCCCAAACACCTTGAAGAGGACACAGGCAAGAAAGGTGAGTAATCATTATCTTACAAACACTTATTTGCACCACTTTTATTCCTAGATTTCACACACATATTTGCATTAGTTTTCCTTACTGGTAAACCTTGATCACAATCTCAATCACCATTCTTCTCTCCTGACAGACAACCACCACATTCATTGACGAGGAGCAGCTGTGCAGGATCTGAAATAAGGCTACCAACTGATTTTAAAATTCCCAATAAATAGTCAATAAATATTTAAACTTCTTGTGTGCAAATCCATGCTTAAAGTGTAATGCTAAATAAAGTGCTTGATAAGGTGCTTTTAATAAAGTGAAAGGTGTGCTCTAAAGTGCTATACAGATAATATAATACAGTATAAATAAATGCAGTAAGGGAGTCCTCTTCCTTACACTAGCCTATAGTGTAAATGTATATTGACGTGAAGAAATATAATGAAATTTGGCCCTAGAAGTTACTTTTTTTTTTTTGTTAGGGAGGATTTGTCTGTTGTTGAGTGCAATTTTAAAATAAGTTCTTTAAAAAGCAAAAACGTATATAATATGAAGGCAGTATGAGCAGAGAGTGGCTGTGTTAGTTCAGTGAGAGAGTCAAAAATGTATCAGTACACTCTTGTCTACATCTTTATTTTGTTCAATATGAACAAAATTATAGCACAAGTGCTATCACATGTATACCAATGTTTATTTGGCAGTTAAATGAAAGGCTTCAGTTAGTTAACAGTGAGGGGGGGGAAAAAACGCGTTCACGTTTGCAGGGTTTTTTTGTTACACAATATTTGAAATGAAAAATAAAATTTGAAAAAACTACACTTTTCGAAATATTTGTGGGTGTTTTCTTGTTTGTTTTTTGTACAACTTGAGCCCTAAAGTAGCCCTCACATGAGATGACAGTCCCATCAGTGGGTTTGAGACCCCTGCATTGGAATGACAAGTTTTAAAAAAAATGCTGCTGTAATCTGAAGCATTAAATACTCCAAATGTAGCTGTGGATGCTACAATTTCAACTTCAGTTTAAAGGTTCTCCATTTGCCATCTCAGTTGATCAACTTTTTTTTTTTTTTCTTTTTTACAATGCAAGCTTTTCCTTTAATGCAGCTGCATGAGCAATAACTGCAACCATTACTGCCTTGGAGCACTGCAGACCTTGTGGAGGGCCTATTGCTTTTGCCTGATCCTTTACACCCCACATTACAAACACACTTGTTCATTTTCAAGACCACTTTTATTTGTTTGAACACCTTTCCTTTTCAGTCAATCACTAAGCATTTTTATCTTGAACCACATTTCTTGTCTTTCAGACTCATCCTTTGGCAAATAAGTCATCAACACTTCATGTTGGGTTTTAGGATCATCAACAAAAATATATTTTTCAAGTGTAACTTTTACCTCTTTAACAAAAGAAATTTCATTCATCAAGCCCTCTGGAATTTAATCTTTCTTTCATTTTGCAAATCAGCAGTTTTTTCCATGAGTCTTTTCTCAGTCATTAAAACAGTAGGCACTAGATCAGAAGATCCAGCCTTGGGTTCAGTATCAGACACAGGCAAAAGTTCTGGATCAGAATCAGTCTTTTTCTATGGTTTTTAAACAATCAGACCTTTGTTAATCTGTTTGCCTTCAAGATTAAGAGTCACTCAGTCGGTAGCCAATGCATTGCTCTTTTGCATGCTAAGGTATGTGTGCACACTTTAAACATGAATGGCCATTCCCTGGTTTTGTAGCAATATACATACCTTTGCACTGGCCGTCATAGATGCCCTGATGTCCAGTTGACCTCCATGACACGTAGCTCCAACAGCCCTGGTGCGCAGCAGGTGGAGGACAACGGTAACAGCATCACAATTCAGCGCAGTCTCTTTTGTTCCAAAACTCTCCAAAGAGGATGTTTTTGGCTTATGTAGGACCAGACTTCACCAATGAAAGATCAACCACCACAGATGATGAAATGACAGTTGTTGTGACACATGCAAAATAAGTATCCATTAACCATTTCTTTGAAATAAAATGATGCATCATTTATTCTTCTAATTTTGACAATGTCCATAAAACAGTTGCCTCTATTTCAATTTTTCATATGCCAAGAGGATCCAACACAACCTTACATGATAATAGACGGTCAAAAAACTGTTTGCCTCAGTTCCATCTCATCACATTTGAGCACCATTGAACCTGGATTAAATGGGTGTGGAGTCAGGTGCAAGTAGCGTTACTACTCCCTCTTGTGCTGACAAGTTACAATAGCACTAAAAACATAAAATGTCTCTGACAACGGCTGTATCCTATGGGCTCAAATTGTGGTCATAAATATTTTGTACTTGTAAATCAGGATTTGTATGTGTAAAAAGAATTTGTGTGTGTAAATTTGTGTGTGTGTAAAAAAGATTTGTATGTGTAAAATGAATTTGTGTGTGCGTAAAAAAGATTTGTGTGTGGACTTAGCCAAAAAACTACGTGAGAAAGTCTGCACTCAAGTTTCAAGTTACAAGTACGAATTTTGACCCTATTTTTCTTCCTTTCATCTGATTGGCCAATGTCATGTCAATCACAAATTTAACTATCCAGTCAGAGAACAGATGGGTTTGGCTGTTTGAGGGGTGCTTTTTTGAACTGCAGGTAGAGAACCAGTTCCCAGTAGTCCAGTTTCTTGGAATAGTTAATCTGCTTGTCTATCAATTCAGGCTACGTCCACACGTACCCGGGTATTTTTGAAAACGCAGATTTTTTTTGGGGATTTTTTTTTTGTGTCCCGTTTGGATCTTTAGCCATCAGAATTGTTGTCTTAAGGCCAAGAAAGATGCCAAGCGGATTTATTTTACCAAGTGGATCATCATGGTCTTGCCATATTGGTCCATTTGATTGACCTTTATTATAAGTATGAATTTATTTTATTTTCAGTTGCTACAAACGGGACAGACATGACTGGGGGATAGGACAGGGAGAAAGAATGAAAGAAAGAGAGGGAGAGAAAGAAAACCAAAGGGGAGAAGAGACGGTGAGAAGGGGGGAAGAGAGAAAAAAACAACAAAAAAAAAAACCAAAAAAAAAAAACCACCTGGATCACCTGTATGGAGAAAAAAAACAGAAGAGAAAGCAAACAACAAAGAGCAACATAATAAAAAAAACAGCACCATCACAATAAACTAGCTAGCAGTAGATAACAGTAGATACTAAATAATAAACAATATTGTGCAGCACGCAAGATAGACAGCGCACAATGTGCTTTGAGGCAGCAGCCAAGAAAGGTGTAGTCCACGTCTGTGAACACCCGTGTGTACACCTGTGTGCACACCTGTGTGGATCAGCATGCTTGCATTCCAAAGGTTTCTCCATGTAACGATCTGCTAGGGAGTGTGGGGGGGCCACAGCCCCGTCCTCCAGGGTATGAAACAGGTATGGAGGAGATCCAGGCCCCAGATATCCAGAGGCCCCAGAGTACAAGGACCCGAGGAGGACCACCAAAGAGCTGAGTAGAGCCCCAAAGGACGCAGATTTTTCTATGCGTTTGCACCTTTCGTCCACACGTAAACGGCGTTTTCGGTCACTGAAAACGGAGATTTTTAAAAACTCCGGCCAGGGTGGATAATTTTGAAAACTGCGTTTTTGCATTTACGTGTGGACGAGAAAAAAGGAGAAAACGCAGCGTCAAAGGTGTGTGCCTTTTTTGACGTCACACTGTGCGCCACGTTATTGTTTCGGTGAAATGAATTTCTACAATACTGTTACTGTTAATTGTACTCTCTGCAGTGTTTAAATGCTTACATATACACACACAGTTACTGTCCCTCCACACATACTCGGTTCTGCTTCTTATGCCCCAGCTTTGTTTACTTTTTCCCACCGAGGCTTCTAGACTTCTGATTGGCCAACATTTCTACACGGTTAGGAATATATCGCCACCTGTTGCTTTGGCATGTTCCTAGCAGCGTTTTCCTTCATTTTTGCCTTTATGTGTGGACGGGATTATTTTTTAAAACGGAAAATCTCCATTTTCAAAAATACCCGTGTACGTAGCCTCAGCTTATTGGTTCCACTTGCACTACAGTCCATCCATCCATCCATTCACTTACAACTTACACCTACAACTGCACCGCCACAAGCAACTCCAACATCATTGTGAAGTTTGCGGACGACACTACAGTGGTGGGTCTTATCACCAACGGTGATGAGACGGCTTACAGGGAGGAGGTCAGCGCCCTGACCCACTGGTGTCAAGACAACCATCTCACCCTCAACGTCGCAAAGACAAAGGAGTTGATAGTGGACTTCCGGAGGTGCAGAGAAGTACACACCCCCATCACCATCAACAGCGCTGCTGTGGAGAGAGTGAGCAGCTTCCGGTTCCTTGGTGTACATCTGGCTGAGGATCTTACGTGGTCAGTACACACAAACAAAACAGTGAAGAAGGCGCAGCAGCGCCTCTTCTTTCTCAGGAGACTGAAAAGATTCGGCATGAGCCCCCGCATCCTCAGGACCTTCTATCACTGTGCCATTGAGAGCATCCTCACTGGATGCATCACCACCTGGTATGGCAACAGCGCCGCCTACAACCGCAAAGCTCTCCAGCGAGTAGTGCGGTGCTCTGAACGGATAATTGGAGGTGAGCTTCCCTCCCTCCAAGACATCTACAGGAAGCGGTGCCTGAGGAACGCGGGGAGGATCATCAAGGACTCCAGTCACCCCAGCCATAAACTGTTCAGACTACTTCCATCAGGAAGGAGGTTCTGCAGCATCCGGTCCCGTACCAGCAGACTGAGAGACAGCTTCTTCCACCAGGCCATCAGACTGCTGAACACGTCATAGACACCTCAGCTTCACTACTGGAACTTTAACATTATGCACTCCATACTGTACAGTAATGCCACTGTTTTGCACATGTCTCAACTCTGTATATTTTTATATTTTTTATTTATTGACTCTATTTAATTTGTAAAATATGTGTACACACACACACACACACACACACGTAGAAAAACATTTAGTATACACATCCAGAAATATATATTCAATACCATCGTTCCCCTGAAGCTAGACAGAAAACTGCAGGATCTAGGACTGAGCAGCTCTCTCTGCAGCTGGATCCCTAACTTCCTGTCTGACAGACGCCAAGTGGTCAGACTGGGCAGCATCACCTCATCCCCCGTCATAATGAGCACTAGTGCTCCACAGGGGTGTGTACTGAGCCCTCTCCTGTGCTCACTATACACCTACAACTGCACCGCCACAAGCAACTCCAACATCATTGTGAAGTTTGCGGACGACACAACACCGTCCTATCACCAAAAGTGACAAGACGGCTTACAGGGAGGAGGTCAGCGCCCTAACAGACTGGTGCCAAGAGAACCATCCTACCCTCAACATCACAAAGACAAAGGAGTTGATAGTAGACCTCTGGAGATGTAGAAAAGCACACACCCCCATCACCATCAACGACGCTGCTGTTGAGAGAGGGAGCAGCTTCTGTTTCCTTGGTGTACATCTGGCAGAGGATCTCACATGGTCTGTTCACACAAACAAAACAGTAAAGAAGGCGCAGCAGGCCTCTTCTGTCTCAGGAGATGGAAGAGATTCAGCATGAGCCCCCACATCGGCAGGACCTTCTACCACTGTGCCATTGAGAGCATCCTCACTGGATGCAGCACCACCTGGTATGGCAGCAGCCTATAACCACAAAGCTCTCAAGAGAGTGGTGCGGTGTTCTGAATGGATAATTGAAGGTGAGCTTCCCTCCCTTCATGAAGTCTACAAGAAGTGGTGCTTGAGGAAAGCGGGAAGGATCATTACTCCAGTCACCCCAGCCATAAACTGTTTAAACTACTTCCATCAGGCAGAAGGTACTGCAGTATCCGGTCCCAAACCAGCAGACTCAGGAACATCTTTTTCCATCAGGTCAACAGACGGCTGAACACTTCATAAACACCTCACTTTCACTTACTAGACATTTATGCACTCCATATTGTACATATATGCCATTCCTTTTGCACAATAAGTTTCTTGGATTTTGCACACCACTGTTGCTTGTGAAGCTTGCACACAAGAATTTCACTCACATGTGCTGCAGTAATGTGATGTGACAATAAAAGTGATTTGATTTGAGAAGTCCTCATTTTAAAGTCTGGGTTGTAAACAGGACTGGACTGGGACAAAAAAAAAAAAAAAATCAGCCGGGGCATTTTGACTAGAGAACAGCCCAGGTATTATAGGAAAAGCCATAAAGCCTTTGAATGAAAACAAATGCTGTTGTGACTGTGATGTACACTGTCTTGTTGGTATATATGTATCAATCTAATAAACTTAAACCTACACCATCCTCCCTATTCTGGTATTTTAAACAGTACTTACCAGAAATATCAAACAACCTAATCAATAATTACATATACAGTGGGGCAAAAAAGTATTTAGTCAGCCACCGATTGTGCAAGTTCCCCCACCTAAAATGATGACAGAGGTCAGTAATTTGCACCAGAGGTACACTTCAACTGTGAGAGACAGAATGTGAAAAAAAAAAAATCCATGAATCCACATGGTAGGATTTGTAAAGAATTTATTCGTAAATCAGGGTGGAAAATAAGTATTTGGCCAATAACAAAAATACAACTCAATACTTTGTAACATAACCTTTGTTGGCAATAACAGAGGTCAAACGTTTACTATAGGTCTTTACCAGGTTTGCACACACAGTAGCTGGTATTCTGGCCCATTCCTCCATGCAGATCTTCTCGAGAGCAGTGATGTTTTGGGGCTGTCGCAGAGCAACACGGACTTTCAACTCCCGCCACAGATTTTCTATGGGGTTGAGGTCTGGAGACTGGCTAGGCCACTCCAGGACTTTCAAATGCTTCTTACGGAGCCACTCCTTTGTTGCCCGGGCGGTGTGTTTTGGATCATTGTCATGTTGGAAGACCCAGCCTCATTTCATCTTCAAAGTTCTCACTGATGGAAGGAGGTTTTGGCTCACAATACATGGCCCCATTCATTCTGTCCTTAACACGGATCAGTCGTCCTGTCCCCTTGGCAGAAAAACAGCCCCATAGCATGATGTTTCCACCCCCATGCTTCAGAGTAGGTATGGTGTTCTTGGGATGCAACTCAGTATTCTTCTTCCTCCAAACACGACGAGTTGAGTTTATACCAAAAAGTTCTACTTTGGTTTCATCTGACCACATGACATTCTCCCAATCCTCTGCTGTATCATCCATGTGCTCTCTGGCACACTTCAGACGGGCCTGGACATGCACTGGCTTCAGCAGCGGAACACGTCTGGCACTGCGGGATTTGATTCCCTGCCGTTGTAGTGTGTTACTGATGGTGACCTTTGTTACTTTGGTCCCAGCTCTCTGCAGGTCATTCACCAGGTCCCCCCGTGTGGTTCTGGGATCTTTGCTCACCGTTCTCATGATCATTTTGACCCCACGGGATGAGATCTTGCGTGGAGCCCCAGATCGAGTGAGATTATCAGTGGTCTTGTATGTCTTCCATTTTCTGATGATTGCTCCCACAGTTGTTTTTTTCACACCAAGCTGCTTGCCTATTGTAGATTCACTCGTCCCAGTCTGGTGCAGGTCTACAATACTTTTCCTGGTGTCCTTCGAAAGCTCTTTGGTCTTGGCCTTGGCAGAGTTTGGAGCCTGACTGTTTGAGGCTGTGGACAGGTGTCTTTTATACAGATGATGAGTTCAAACAGGTGCCATTCATACAGGTAACAAGTGGGGGACAGAAAAGCTTCTTACAGAAGACATTACAGGTCTGTGAGAGCCAGAGATTTTCCTTGTTTGAGGTGACCAAATACTTATTTTCCACCCTAATTTACGAATAAATTCTTTACAAATCCTACCATGTGGATTCATGGATTTTTTTTTTCACATTCTGTCTCTCACAGTTGAAGTGTACCTCTGGTGCAAATTACTGACCTCTGTCATCATTTTAAGTGGGGGAACTTGCACAATCGGTGGCTGACTAAATACTTTTTTGCCCCACTGTAACTAACTAGCAGGGTTGCCAACTCCCAGTAAAAAAATAGGGGACCACCCCCCCACCCTCCGCCTCATGATGCTTAATCGACGTAATCGACTTTAATGTATTGCCAGGGTAAAACAAATGCACAGAAACCAGTTATTTTTCTACAGTAATTAAATAGATTCAATATCTTTCTGCAACAGAATTGCAGACTGCACACATGGTACTATAGCTTATTAGGGCATATATTAGACTTAATATTTACTATATACAATAATGAATTTTTATATACATCAGATGACCACTTTGGTTGTAAGATTCGGTTGTATTTATTAAAACCTAGACATTTTAAATGAGAATAAGAAAGAAAAGTATACGGCTGTGGCTCCAGCAAACATCAGCTGATACTAGAAAGTAATATCAAATAAATTATAACAACAGCTTATCAAGCTTAAACGTGTTGCTGTTGTTTAGCGCGACATCCGCTGGTTTCGTCTTTCTGGCGCAAAGTGGGGGATAAACAAACGAGACGGGACTTAGGACAGCAAAGCCGATCAGCTGATCATTGATGAGTTTCATGATTGAAGTAGCAACAGGAGATGGAGGGGGAGAGAATGAGAGAAGAAGAGGCAGCTATGCAGCGTAAAGACACAGAATAACTCCAGTTTTGTGTCTTTTTTAAATTTTTTGCTGAAGTTCGGGACAAATGACGTTCCTTTACACCTAAATACGGAACTTTAAAATAATAACCCCTGACTCTGCTCTGTGTGTGTGTGTGTGTGTGTGCGCGCGCGAGCGCGTGTGCGCGCGTGCGCGTGTGTGTGTGTGTTGGAAAGGTTAAAGGTTGAGGGGTTTTCTCTCTCTAATTTGTCCCCTTACTGTAACATCAGTCAGTATTATCTTTGCCACACACACACAACGTATCTACATGTTTTCTCTACATTTCCACAAAACGAAGAATAAAACACCACAGAGCAGTTTCCTCTTATGAATACTACAGAAGCTCAGTGTGACGATATTAACGATATTTTGCGTTGTTTATGAGTAATTTTATCCATATTAATCTTGAGGACTTTGCACAGTCTCTAAACGCTACAATATAACAACGATTCTAATTGGCGAAGACACCCCGTCAATCAAAAACGGTGTCCATTCACGTACGGAATTGCATGACGGGGTGGCTCTTTTCGGTCCGTACAGAATTCTGTAAAACTGTTGATAGTTTCTCGGCTAAAGCTGTTAAAGAAGAATCATGCAGTTGACTAGCCGTGTCAAGTGGTGCTTTTGACAGGTACGTATCTTTAACCCCGCTGGTATATATCAATAGAACATTTTTGAATCAGTTATCACGCGCAAACGCCCAGGAAGCTTATAACAAGTAGGCACTCGGACGATATTGATTGGAACAGCGGTAAGTACGTAGTTATCGGTGTTTTTACGTGCAACCGCAGCTTTTCGGTGACCTTTGACACCCAGGCTGAGCTCAAAGATATAAAGTTAAGTGAAAGATGGTGTTGGCGAGTACAGGCCAGTCTGTGAATGAGCACTTCGGAAACCGGGGGAGGGGAGGGAATAGATGAGATATGAATTTTCTCCCACCTCGAGGAAAACGAAAGTGATTTCTGTTATATTGAGTGACTGAAAAAGTGTGTGTTTTCCCCAGATTGAACCCATAACGGTGTTATTATGGTGGGTTGAAGCAGTTTAATGTGTCGCCTTCGCCGACAGTAGCATTCATCATCTGGTTAAGTCCTGCGTTTCTGTACCACAATAAAGTTCTAGAGAATAACAAGGTCGACATCCGGTTTGTGTTATGAAATAAAAGCTTTCAATTGACGGTAGTGTTTTATATTTTTATAACATAAAATTGCTGTTCGCAAGACAAGGGGAGGATAGTATTTAAATTAATATTTTAGAGAAAGATGGATGTTGTTAAGTCCTAGGGCAAAATGGAAAGTTTTTGTTTATTAATGGGTCACAAGTAAAACTGAAGAAGTTAATAATTCCTATGACAAGAAAGTATTTGGCAATATATACTCTCTCTCTCTCTGTGTGTGTGTGTGTGTGTTAGTGTGTGTGTATAAATTAAAAGCTAATTAGTGGGGCCTTGTGCTCACTTGTGGGGCTTGTTACTCCCTAATGCGCTGTTAAATGTCATTTACATACATTTTCCCCAATCAAGCTAATGTTGTTGCAGAATTGTTGCAGTGTAAAAAAAAAAGACTGAGAACAGTGTATTTTATATTCATACGTCATGTCTGTGGCAGATTCATCTTCATCACTCATACAGCCTTTCCATAATTAATTCAAAGTAATTATTTTATATGAACTATTACAATATTATCCCAGACTTCTGGCAGATTCTTCCAGAAAATTTTTTACAACCCTGGTCCTTGATCTGTGCGCATCCTGTCCAGGGCTTACCCTATGGCAGGTGGGACGCTCTCCAAGCCCCCCCCCCCCCCCCCCCCACCCTGAATCGGATAAGCAGAAGAGCATGGATCACACGTCAAAGATAATATAAATAAATACCTGTACCTGGAGTGAAGATTGATATATTTTTGCTGAAATATGTGAAGTTTTATTTTAATGGTAAATAACACCACTTCCTGTTTCTGTTGGTGTTCTTTGAATCGACTTGACCTCGCTTGCTTTCGTACAGCCAGTGCAGAACTGTTATGATGTGTCAATAAGTTAAAAAGGTGGACGGCGCCAGTGATGAGAGCCCCCTTCGGTACTTGAGCAGGATACCGGAGGTATGTTCAGACGTTTAGGGAGTGGTCATGACAGAGAACGTGTGGTTCTATGTTTTTTACGTGAAAAAGCAGTCGCTGTTTTGTCAGCCTCTCAGTCACTCACACCGAAAATTGTTCTAATCGCTGTTTGGACATGATGTCCGCCTGCTGGCTTGTCCTTTTCATGTTTTTCCCTCGTCCACATCTCATTGCTTACCATTGTTAGAAAGCATACAGTGTTGTCACGGTTAGGGTGCTGCCAGATATTTCCTCAGTTCTGTTTCAAATCGCCGTATAAAATAAATGGCAACTGTTTCACGGTGAGGTGGTATGCCCCCGCCGCCTCCTCCTATCCGCATCAAATACATGGCCACAGACCTGCGTTGTATGTAAAGGAACAGTTGAAATAGCACAAATACGTGAAATCCAGTTTGTGTCGGTGTCTTTGGTAACAGCTGCTCGATACCTTTTTACAGTATTGGAAACTATTGCACATTAAAAGCGTACCTCGTCCAGTTAGCACAGCTAGCAAGCTAACTAGCTACTTTTATTCCTAGTAACAGTGTGAGGAAATAGAACTACTGCTGTGCAAAACACTGACCACAGATGCATGTGCCCGGTCAAAAAATTCCCACTTTAATTAACCAGAGAGATTGTTTTCCTTCTTGGTGTGGGAGGCATTTTCGGCGACATTGTCGGGGAGTTTGACAGGAGTGAAATATCCCCACTACTGTACCGTACTTGGGTTTTTTCCTCCTCTAAACCAAAGCAAGATGGACTCGCATTTTGCTTGTCTGTCTTGTCAAGGCTTACGTCGACATTTTGCACGCAGATTTTAAAACAAATGTGTGCTTAGTGGTAGAAGCGTGTTAAATGGACGAACGGGTCGTTTATTCACGCAGCTCGCATATTTTGTGGCGTTACTGTTCACGAGGCTCGACACAGTACATCGGTACCCTCAACACAGATAGTCCGATCGGGCATCTGCCGATTTACCTGAGACCACTGCGTAGCAAAATAGTCACTGCAACTGTGCCTCCTTAATTCGGGGCAGTTAGATGAAATGAACCCGGTGGTCAAAGGGTTTTGGCCTACATGTCTTGTTCTGGCTACAAGGGCGAATTCATTGAAATGAGACAATGCCTCTCGATATTTTCACGCCGGTGGGGTCTCGTGCTATGCAATGTTTACTCACTAATGCGCTGTTAAAGTTGTTTTGCATACATTTTTTGCACTCAATCAAGCTCATGGTGTTGCGGAATCATTGCAGAGATGGAAGTGTAAAAGATCACTGAGCGGTGTCTTGTGTTTTATAGGTCATCGTCATTGCATGACAAAGGCTGTGACAGATTCATCTTCATCACTCATACAGCATTTCTATAATTTTCTTCAGTAAGTATTCCTGTTTTCCACACAACATTCATAAAAGCAACTGCTGTCATCTAGTCTAACTGTGGTTCACAGTCATTATATCATTCATTCATTGAATGGTAATTAAATTTGTCCTATGTTTGATACACATCCAGAAGTGCAAACATGTGGAAAAATTAAACATCAGCAAGTGAAAATAAACAGAAAGGATACATTTACAATGTTCAGTAATTTGCCTGGTTTGTGTGTAAAACATTAAAATGTAGTAAGAGAACTACAGCTGAACACAGGGGTGCCATTTTATTAAAACGATGATTTCGCTTGGTAGCTCTTCATAATAGTCTACAACTAAGAGTGCACTTCCCCTTGAATGAAATAGAACTTCCGAATTGGAATTTGTACCAGAGATTATGATGTCATTATATTTATTTACAAATACCAGCAGTGCACTAGAATAAGAAGGTGACATTGAAATTGTTACATGAAAAAAATAATTAGACTGTCATTTTTAATTTTTTAAGAGAAATTGGTCCCAAGGAGGTACAGTACATATAAAAAGTGTACACATTCCTGTTTAAATGTAACCTATAACCTGCTCAGTTGAATTGAAAAACAAATCTGTTTAAATGTTTTTTTAAATGTTTAAAAATGGTTACATAACTTTGCACACCCTTAAACTGATACGTTGTATTCACATCAATCAGTCTTATTGGTAAGAGTCTATCAGCATGGCAAATCTCGAGTTGGCAATATTTGCCCACTCTTCCTTGCAAATATGCTCCAAATCTTTGGGATTGTGAGGTCATCTCTTATGTCTTTAGGTTGCCCCACATACTCTGGGTACTGGTGGACCATTTCAAAACTTTACTTTTTTCTGGTGAAATCATTGTTTTGTTGTTTTTGCATTCGTGGGATCCTTGAGTTTTGTTGTCTTTAAAGTTGAAAGTCTTCTTCATTGTCATCTTCCTAGCAGACATCAAAAACTTTGGATCCAAAAGCGACTGGTGTTTGTAACTGTACACAATTGACTAAAGCTGCATTTCCAACTGAAGAAAAGCAACCCCAAACCATGACCCTGCCACCATGTGTATGGTGGTCTTTTGGTTATGGATAGTATTGTCAGAGCTAAGCGTACAACCAGTTCAACCATGGTCTTATCATACTATTACACATTTTACTATATGCTTTTGGGAAACTTTGAGTATTTTTTTGCAAATTGTAGCCTGGCTTAGATGTTTTGTTTTGGTTGTTTGTTTGTTTTTGTTTTTGTTTTTTTTAGAAAAGGCTACCATCTTGCAAACCTACCCCATAGTCCAGACATATGGAGAATACAGGAAATTTCTGTCACATGTAGTACACAACTAGCACTTCCCAGTACTGTAGCTGCAACTCCTTCAGTGTTGTTGTAGTTCTTTTAGCAGCCTCTATGATGAGTTTTCGTCTTGTTGTTTCATCAGTTTTGGGGACGCCCAGTTCTTTGCAATATTACTGTTTTTCCATATTTTTTCCACTTTTAACTTTGACTGTCTTCACTGTGTTCCATGATACAGTGGGGCAAAAAAGTATTTAGTCAGCCACCGATTGTGCAAGTTCCCCCACCTAAAATGATGACAGAGGTCAGTAATTTGCACCAGAGGTACACTTCAACTGTGAGAGACAGAATGTGGAAAAAAACAAATCCATGAATCCACATGGTAGGATTTGTAAAGAATTTATTCGTAAATCAGGGTGGAAAATAAGTATTTGGCCAATAACAAAAATACAACTCAATACTTTGTAACATAACCTTTGTTGGCAATAACAGAGGTCAAACGTTTACTATAAGTCTTTACCAGGTTTGCACACACAGTAGCTGGTATTTTGGCCCATTCCTCCATGCAGATCTTCTCGAGAGCAGTGATGTTTTGGGGCTGTCGCCGAGCAACACGGACTTTCAACTCCCGCCACAGATTTTCTATGGGGTTGAGGTCTGGAGACTGGCTAGGCCACTCCAGGACTTTCAAATGCTTCTTACGGAGCCACTCCTTTGTTGCCCGGGCGGTGTGTTTTGGATCATTGTCATGTTGGAAGACCCAGCCTCGTTTCATCTTCAAAGTTCTCACTGATGGAAGGAGGTTTTGGCTCAAAATCTCACGATACATGGCCCCATTCATTCTGTCCTTAACACGGATCAGTCGTCCTGTCCCCTTGGCAGAAAAACAGCCCCATAGCATGATGTTTCCACCCCCATGCTTCAGAGTAGGTATGGTGTTCTTGGGATGCAACTCAGTATTCTTCTTCCTCCAAACACGACGAGTTGAGTTTATACCAAAAAGTTCTACTTTGGTTTCATCTGACCACATGACATTCTCCCAATCCTCTGCTGTATCATCCATGTGCTCTCTGGCAAACTTCAGACGGGCCTGGACATGCACTGGCTTCAGCAGCCGAACACGTCTGGCACTGCGGGATTTGATTCCCTGCCGTTGTAGTGTGTTACTGATGGTGACCTTTGTTACTTTGGTCCCAGCTCTCTGCAGGTCATTCACCAGGTCCCCCCGTGTGGTTCTGGGATCTTTGCTCACCGTTCTCATGATCATTTTGACCCCACAGGATGAGATCTTGCGTGGAGCCCCAGATCGAGTGAGATTATCAGTGGTCTTGTATGTCTTCCATTTTCTGATGATTGCTCCCACAGTTGATTTTTTTCACACCAAGCTGCTTGCCTATTGTAGATTCACTCTTCCCAGTCTGGTGCAGGTCTACAATACTTTTCCTGGTGTCCTTCGAAAGCTCTTTGGTCTTGGCCATGGCGGAGTTTGGAGTCTGACTATTTGAGGCTGTGGACAGGTGTCTTTTATACAGATGATGAGTTCAAACAGGTGCCATTCATACAGGTAACGAGTGGGGGACAGAAAAGCTTCTTACAGAAGACGTTACAGGTCTGTGAGAGTCAGAGATTTTCCTTGTTTGAGGTGACCAAATACTTATTTTCCACCCTAATTTACGAATAAATTCTTTACAAATCCTACCATGTGAATTCATGGATTTTTTTTTTCACATTCTGTCTCTCACAGTTGAAGTGTACCTCTGGTGCAAATTACTGACTTCTGTCATCATTTTAAGTGGGGGAACTTGCACAATCGGTGGCTGAGTAAATACTTTTTTGCCCCACTGTATATGCAATGTTGTGGATTTTCTTTTGGCATTTTAGCCTTTTTTGGATAGAGACGGTGTAGAAAGACAGGAAAGCAGGGAAGACATGCAACAAAGGGGTGCAGGTTGGTCTCAGGCCACTACTTTCTGGCCAGGTGCCACCTGGATGTCTGCTCACCCACTGAGCTAAACTGGCACCATGAACATTTTTCTGTAGGGCTGTGCAATATGACCAAAATCTCATATCCCGATGTAAGAATTCTATCGTCCTGATAACGATATAAATCACAAAAATGTAACATTTTCTGTAAATTCTGTGAATCTCGGGCAGCTCGACTTGCGGGAAGTGTTTCCAGCTGCGCGTCATGTAGCTGGAGTCTAGTGTTTTAACAGATGCATGAAACTATACATTTTTAGACATAAGTTGTAACGGCCGCCATTTTCTTTGTGAGTATTTATTACACGGCGTGCTGCGGGGAAAAGCCTGTTCTACCGTTTGAGTCTAAGGTTTATTTTTTAGCACCTGGCGGCTCTTTTTTTTGCTTCTCATCCGTGAATAATCTGCTCTTTCACGTGATTCAGTTTATTTTGAAAAGTCTCAACAGGATCTTGAGCTTTATTGTGAAAAGTTTATGTGGAATATAAACAAGCGGACACGCGATGGTGTTACCGTCGTTGTTGCTAACCAAAACGCATAAAAACAGGCGCTTGTCGTCCCTAGTGTGGTTATATTAAATATAAGAGAAAGAGAGAACTTTAAGAAATTAATATAGCCACTACAGTGACCATCAAAACGATGACAAAATATTGCCGTAAACAGTTTATTTTGCGACACCATGAAACAAACGATAGTGTAAAATGAAACGATAGACGTTTTTATATTGTCATCCAATATATATCGTTATATCGAACAGCCCTATTTTTCTGTATCGTTCACATTACTGATACCTTCAAGGTCTCTTTGATGCTTTGTGAATTCCCCGTGAACCATGGCCTTTTCCTGTATCAAACAACTGAGTAAATGTCAGAAAAAAATCTTACTAGAACAGCTGAACTTTATTTGTGGTGAATCAGGCTGTCTTTACTTGATGGCATGTGTTTACGCAAGAAGACTGATTGCTGTGGTTAAATCAAAAGGTGCTTCAACAAAGTGTTGTTTTAAGGATACGCACACTTTTGCAACCAGCTCATTGTATGTTTTTCATTTTATATTTTTTCCCTAAAAGATGTGTTTGTTTTTTCCAGTTGAAATGTACAGGTTATAGGTCATATTAAATATGGGAAAAGTTTTAAAATTATTTATTAGGGTCTCTATTATTATATCACGTGGTACTGCACCAAAACTAGAAGGTTTACAAATGAAAATACATTTGTAAAATCCATTCTTTTTCATTTCTCTTGTTCCTTATAGTTTAGTTGGGTGTCTTGTAGATAAACTACACTCAACAAAAATATAAACGCAACACCTTTGTTACTGCTCCCATTCCCCATGGGATGGACGTAGAGACCTAAAATTCATTCCAGATACACAATATAACCATCCCTCCCAAACAGTGGTCACAAATCAGTCCAAATGTGTGGTAGTGGGCACATCTGCTATATTGAGATAATCCATCCCACCTCACAGGTGTGCCACATCAGGATGCTGATCTGACATCATGAGTAGTGCACAGGTGTACCTCAGACTGCCCACAACAAAAGGCCACCCTGGAATGTGTAGTTTTTTGCGCTATTGGGGGT
This sequence comes from Astatotilapia calliptera, assembly GCF_964374335.1. NCBI lineage: Eukaryota > Metazoa > Chordata > Actinopteri > Cichliformes > Cichlidae > Astatotilapia > Astatotilapia calliptera. The sequence continues at coordinate 6,650,632 of NC_137431.1, read as the reverse complement.
CTGGGGACCCAGAACCAGTCAGTATCTGGTGTGACCACCATTTGCCTCATGCAGTGCAACACATCGTTGCATGGAGTCTATCAGATTGTCAATTGTGGCCTGTGGAATGTTGGTCCACTCCACTTCAATGGCTGTGCGAGGTTGTTGGATATTCGTGGGAACTGGTACACGCTGTCGTATACGCCGGTCAAGCACATCCCGAACATGCTCAATGGGTGACATGTCCGGTGAGTATGCTGGCCATGCAAGAACTGGGACATTCTCAGCTGCCATCTGCCCTGAACAATGTGAACCATGATTCATCCGTGAAGCGCACACCTCTCCAACGTGCCAGACGCCATCGAATATGAGCATTTGCCCACACAAGTCTGTTACGGCGACGAGCTGGAGTCAGGTCAAGACCCCGATGAGGACGACGGGCATGCAGTTGAGCGTCCCTGAGACGGTTTCTGACAGTTTGTGCAGAAATTGTTTGGTTGTGCAAACCAATTGTTCCAGCAGCTGTCTGGGTGGCTGGTCTCAGACGATCTTGGAGGTGAACCTGCTGGATGTGGAGGTCCTGGGCTGGTGTGGTTACACGAGGTCTGCGGTTGTGAGGCCGGTTGGATGTGCTGCCATATTCTCTGAAACGCCTGTGGAGACGGCTTATGGTTGAGAAATGAACATTCAGTGCACGGGCGACAGATCTGGTTGACATTCCTGCTGTCAGCATGCCAATTGCACGCTCCCTCATTGCTTGTGGCATCTGTGGCATTTTGCTGTGAGACAAAACTGCACATTCCAGGGTGGCCTTTTGTTGTGGGCAGTCTGAGGTACACCTGTGCACTACTCATGATGTCAGATCAGCATCCTGATGTGGCACACCTGTGAGGTGGGATGGATTATCTCAATATAGCAGATGTGCCCACTACCACACATTTGGACTGATTTGTGACCGCTGTTTGGGAGGGATGGTTATATTGTGTATCTGGAATGAATTTTAGGTCTCTACGTCCATCCCATGGGGAATGGGAGCAGTAACAAAGGTGTTGCGTTTATATTTTTGTTGAGTGTATATGTGCTTTTTCTTTCCTCATTTTTCTTAAATTTTACTACTTTTTATCTGGTTCAACAGACCATTTACACTAAATGAAAAAACGTCTATCCTGCCACTACCCATGCTACGACTGTTTGATTCTTCTTTAGGCAGTAGGCAGTATAAACAGTCCACTCCAGGAACCTAAATATGTGAACATTAAATAAATATTACAGCTGTCCAGAACATCAGCCATACAGCGAACCCTTAATTTTAATTGAACAACAAGAAAAAGAAATGTGCTGTGGGGTCTCTATTATAACCTTATGAAGACCCAGATTCATAATACGGAAATCTTTAATAATATATGTAACATGCTGGACATATCACAGTGCTAAACTCACTATCAGTCCCCTTTATCATTGGACTCTCAGTGTTCAGCCGTCATTCCTGCTCTTGGCATCTAAATACTTGGATAACAGTAAAGGTTTGATTTTTACAGTATTTCTTAGATGAAAGAAACAAGACTAGATGAGCTCAGACATGTGTGACTCATCTCACTGATACAAATATATAGTTTTATTATTACTTTTATTACTTGCAAGAAAGGTAATGTGTTTGTCAGGAAGCTTAGCGCTTACCATTATCATTCATAAAAATAAATTTACAGAAGAAGACAACATTATGGGATAGTGGATCAGCCTCAAGTACTGGAGAGACTGATGGAAAAACAGGAGCAGCAAAGGTTAGGCCTGAACCCCCCTTAGTTAGGTCATTGACAAGACTGGTTACGGGTACCAACTATGGAATGGAGCAATTATCAGGCACCTTCTTTACATGGATGACATCAAGCTGTATGCCGAGAGTGAATGAAACATCGATACACTGATCCAAACCACCAGGATCTACAGCAACGACACTGACATTGGAATACCATTCGAAATGGAGAAGTTTAGTTGGATGGTAACAAAGAGAGGAAAAGTAGTCAGAACTGAGGGGGTTGCAGAAAGGGAAGATTATAGAAATTCAAGTCAGCTACAAGTACCTTGTAGTCCCACAGGCAAATGGACGTTATGGAGAGGCTGCTAGCCACAACCACTAAATAGACTGAAAGACAACACAGAGGCAGTAATAGTGGCAGCACAGGAACAGCTTCTAAGCACAAGATACATACAGTGGGGCAAAAAAGTATTTAGTCAGCCACCGATTGTGCAAGTTCCCCCACTTAAAATGATGACAGAGGTCAGTAATTTGCACCAGAGGTACACTTCAACTGTGAGAGACAGAATGTGAAAAAAAAATCCATGAATTCACATGGTAGGATTTGTAAAGAATTTATTCGTAAATTAGGGTGGAAAATAAGTATTTGGTCACCTCAAACAAGGAAAATCTCTGGCTCTCACAGACCTGTAACATCTTCTGTAAGAAGCTTTTCTGTCCCCCACTCGTTACCTGTATGAATGGCACCTGTTTGAACTCATCATCTGTATAAAAGACACCTGTCCACAGCCTCAAACAGTCAGACTCCAAACTCCGCCATGGCCAAGTCCAAAGAGCTTTCGAAGGACACCAGGAAAAGCATTGTAGACCTGCACCAGACTGGGAAGAGTGAATCTACAATAGGCAAGCAGCTTGGTGTGAAAAAATCAGCTGTGGGAACAATCATCAGAAAATGGAAGACATACAAGACCACTGATAATCTCCCTCGATCTGGGGCTCCACGCAAGATCTCATCCCGTGGGGTCAAAATGATCATGAGAACGGTGAGCAAAGATCCCAGAACCACACGGGGGGACCTGGTGAATGACCTGCAGAGAGCTGGGACCAAAGTAACAAAGGTCACCATCAGTAACACACTACAACGGCAGGGAATCAAATCCCGCAGTGCCAGACGTGTTCCGCTGCTGAAGCCAGTGCATGTCCAGGCCCGTCTGAAGTTTGCCAGAGAGCACATGGATGATACAGCAGAGGATTGGGAGAATGTCATGTGGTCAGATGAAACCAAAGTAGAACTTTTTGGTATAAACTCAACTCGTCGTGTTTGGAGGAAGAAGAATACTGAGTTGCATCCCAAGAACACCATACCTACTCTGAAGCATGGGGGTGGAAACATCATGCTATGGGGCTGTTTTTCTGCCAAGGGGACAGGACGACTGATCCGTGTTAAGGACAGAATGAATGGGGCCATGTATCGTGAGATTTTGAGCCAAAACCTCCTTCCATCAGTGAGAACTTTGAAGATGAAACGAGGCTGGGTCTTCCAACATGACAATGATCCAAAACACACCGCCCGGGCAACAAAGGAGTGGCTCCGTAAGAAGCATTTGAAAGTCCTGGAGTGGCCTAGCCAGTCTCCAGACCTCAACCCCATAGAAAATCTGTGGCGGGAGTTGAAAGTCCGTGTTGCTCAGCGACAGCCCCAAAACATCACTGCTCTCGAGAAGATCTGCATGGAGGAATGGGCCAGAATACCAGCTACTGTGTGTGCAAACCTGGTAAAGACCTATAGTAAACGTTTGACCTCTGTTATTGCCAACAAAGGTTATGTTACAAAGTATTGAGTTGTATTTTTGTTATTGACCAAATACTTATTTTCCACCCTGATTTACGAATAAATTCTTTACAAATCCTACCATGTGGATTCATGGATTTTTTTTTCACATTCTGTCTCTCACAGTTGAAGTGTACCTCTGGTGCAAATTACTGACCTCTGTGATCATTTTAAGTGGGAGAACTTGCACAATCGGTGGCTGACTAAATACTTTTTTGCCCCACTGTAGATGTTGCTACACCAGACCTCAGATAGTAGGGTTCAAGATGCTAGCAGAGAGGGCATACATGGAATGCCATAACCAATTAGGTGGCATAGTATACAGAAACATCTGTGCCAGTTAGCTAAGGAACACAAGAAGCTTCAAAAAGCCAATGGCTAAAAGAGGAGTTAAGAGATGTGTAGGATGAAGGCAACAGCGGGGACTAGTGGTAATTTGAGCGCTTGGGACAGGGACACCTTAAACTGGGCGAGTAGCTCCAGTTTATGGTAAATGGACTGGTTCTTATGTAGCGCTTTTCTACTCTGTCCGAGCACTCAAAGCGCTTTATACAGCTAATTCATTCACCCAATCACGCCCATTCACACAAGCACTTCTAAGCTTAAGTGCTAAGTATCTTACATTGATACACATTCACACTCCGATGGATGCATCGGAGAGCAACATGGGGTTAGTATCTTGCCCAAGGATATTTGGCATGCAGACTGGAGCAGCCTGGGATCGAACCACTGACTTCCAGAGTTGGAAGAAGGATTCCAAAATAGCAGTTCTCTCCTCCTTGCAATGTGTCTAGCGCAACAGTGAGTGGCTTCAACACAATACAATACTCCTTTAGGAACAGATACTCCCGATCAGTGAAGCATTTGATTCCAAACTGAGTACAGACAGTATTTAAGTCAGCAAGGGGAATGTCAGTGATCCTGGACAGGGCGTCATGAAATGAATTCCATTGTGTTGAAACGGGAACTATGAGTTTTTTCTTGAAAAAATTATCTACTAACTCTGAAGCAACAAAAGAATGGTTTGCTTTTGTCCACATTGCAGAACACTTTGAAGTTGCACTTCTGTAGATGAATTTTGCCTCATTTGCTTGAAGCCATTTCTCAACATCATGAAAAATTAACTTCAGTGTGTGTGATGCACACCTTAAGTGTGGAGGGAGAGAAAACTGTCCTTCAGATTCTGTGGAGAGGGACTGCTCAACATCAGTAAATGTCACCTCTTCATCTTCTTCGGATTCTTCATCAGAGTCTGATTTTTGGAGCATTCTAAAAGCTTTGATAAAATTGGACCCGTTGTCGGTCACGGTGGCTGTCACTTTAGAGTTCAGTCCATAAGCCGAATGTACTTGCTCGATTTCATTGCCGATTACATCATATGTATGTCTACCTCTAACTCTTTTACATGCTAGCGCTGCATGTCCTCGTACAAAAGTAAAAGGATCAATCCAATATGCCGTCATTCCGAGAAAACTTTTGTTATGACTGGTCCAAATGTCAGCAGTCGTGGAAATATATTCCAAACTCTCGAATGTCCCTTTAAGCTCCATTTCCACGTCAGCATAACACTTATCTAAGTAAGTAGAAAACGTTCACGTCGTGTCAGGTGCTTCAGTAGATTACTCGTGCTATTGACAGCGGCCGATAGTTTTTTCTCCCCAGGACATAGCTTACATATTACTTTAATGTTCTTGTCTGCTTGTTTCAGAAAAGTGAAGTGACGGGAATATTTCCATTTCATAAAGCAGCCACTCGCTTCAGCCAAGTCCGACATCTTCCACTTCAGGATACAACTATGCAGTGAACTGGCGTGAAATGACGTGCACCTGCACTACATCAATGTTATAGTGGCAGAGTTTACTTTTACCTTTAGATGATAAAATAATGAAATTAAATAATGATATTCAGCGAGTTCAATTATTTTACAATTTAACACAAGTACATTGTAAGTAACTGTAATTAAAAAACGAACAATAATCAGTTACTCTGCTTTTTCAGTGGAAAAGTAATTTAATTACAGTACCAAACACTGGCTGAGGCACATACACATAGGTTGACAACATTCTGCATAGTCATTCACTACAGACCTCCAAACTTCATATGACCTTCAGCTCAAGAACAGTGAATAGAGATCTTCATGAAATGGTTTTCTATGGCTTAGCAGCTTAACATCCCCAAGCACAGTGCAAAGCATTGGATGCAGCAGTGTATAGCATAGCCAAAAAACAAAGAAATAAGAAAGGGGGCAAATACTATTTCTTGGCACTGCATGCCCAGGGACACCAGCTTTAAGTAAACCTTTGTCCTACTTGTTCACAGTATCTTATTACTATAACACTCCAGTAAAATCTATTTTGTCAGCAAGTATCACAGATTCCATGCTTGATGCTTTCACTGTGTGTTTTGTACAAACTTATAGTGCCCATTCTGATGTGTTTTTTCTTTTCTTTTGCTTTAGGTGCAGTAGTACGATGAAGGGTGGAGGAAGGAGCAAGGAGCCACCTGTTGCAGGGGAGGTCACTGGCAAACGCCCCAAGCGCAAATGCCTACAGTGGCACCCACTTCTCTCCAAAAAGGCTCTTGATTTCTCTGAGGAGGAGGAGGAAGAAGATGAAGAGGAGCTGGTGAAGGTTAGTGGGTTTCCACTACAGGTTGTTCCTGTAATAACTTCTGCCCAACTGAATAACTAATATTTCAGATTATTACAAATAAATCAGACAGAAACTATGGTGCAACATTGAATCAAAGGAATTTATTAAATTTTATTAGCAGGCAGGGCTGTTCAACCAGACACAGCATTCACAGTGTGAAGTCACAACAGAGGAAGTGGAGGAGGACACAAACGAACAGCGGGCACGCCGGCCAATGAATGCCTTTCTGCTCTTTTGCAAACGCCACCGCTCCCTGGTGCGGCAAGAACACCCTCGCTTGGACAATCGCGGGGCCACCAAAATCCTGGCTGACTGGTGGGCTGTCCTGGAACCCAAAGAGAAACAGAAATACACTGACATGGCCAAGGAGGTGAGGCTACTTTATGACTCTGAAGTTCATGATATTTCCATGTTTTGTTCAGCAGGGTCAAAGTGGTGCACTTCTGAATGAATTCTAAAACTTCAATGCAATTTCCTCTGATTTAAAAGTACAATAATGAAAACTAATTTCTGAATTTTAAGACTCATTCCTGTGGTACTCTATCCTAGGCCAGTAGTACTTAAAGAAGTGCTTGTAAAAAATAAAGGTGTTTTTTTTTTTTTTTTACCCATCCTTTTTGCTTGTCAGTTTATAATGTGAAATAGAAATACTTTGTTAAAGTATAAAAATGAAATGATCAATTAAATAAAAATTAAATTGCTTATAGGGTTTGCTTATAACCAAATTCATTCTGTATGTTCTTCCAGTACAAGGATGCCTTTATGAAGGCAAACCCAGGCTACAAGTGGTGTCCCACCACCAGCAAACCAGTTAAGAGCACTTCCTGTCAGCCAGTCAGCAATCCCCGCAAAAAAGTTTGGTCCTTTTCTTGCAACTCATCCAAGGACTCCACTGCCAAAAAAGTGCCCAAAACGGAAAGTATGCCACAGTTGAACTTTGCCATGGCAGGTGTGTATTATTAAATATTATTTATTATAGTGTAGCATAATAAAATATTGGCCTGTTTTGTAAATTAACGCTATTCCTCACTAGATCCTACAAAGATGGGGGGCCTGAGCATGTTGCTGCTAGCTGGGGAACATGCCCTCACAAACCGAGAGGTAGGTCACTTGATAAGCCACAGATACTGTTAGGTCCATAACTTGTTGGACAGCGACATACTTTTTGCAGTTTTGCCTCTGTCCACCACCACAGTGGATTTTAAATCAAACAATCAATGTAAGTGCTTTTCAATTCAAGAAATTGTTCGAGTGTTTGGCCTTAACTCTTCAGAAAACAGACAGTTTATAATTAGTCCCCCATTTTCAGAGACTTGAAATTACTTGGGCAAACTAGCATAATTTTAAATATAAGGATTGTTTTTAATCCTTTGTAGTCAACGAAGCCCAGAATCCATGGATATCACCAAATGCTGTATTTCAACCCTTGAGATGCCCTTCCAGGCCTTTACTACAGTCGTCTACATTTCCTGCTTGCTTGTGGTTCTTTCTGCCTTCAGCACGTGGAAAAACATGCTCTAATCTAATTACTTGACTGACTTGGAGATTGAAAAATATTCAATTTTTTTCCTTAAGAAACCCTTGGGTTACTTTTGTAGTATGCTTTAGGTCATTATTCATTTGCCTTGTAAAGCACTGTCCAATCCGTTTTTGGAAGACAGCAGAGAGTTGCCCTAAGGAATTCATCCTGCTTCATCTTTCAGCAATCACATAATCAAGAAGTACTAGTGACGTGATTTTACAGCAGGGGTGGGGAGCTCCAGGCCTCAAGGACCGGTGTCCTGTAGGTTTTAGATGTCACCCTGGATCAACATGCCTGAATCAAACGATTAGTTCATTACCAGGCCTCTGGAGAACTTCAAGACATGTTGAGGAGGTAATTTAGCCATTTAAATCAACTGTGTTGGATCAAGGACACGTCTAAAACCTGCAGGACACCAGCCCTTACGGCCTGGAGTCCCCCCACCCATGTTTTACAGCCATACATGCACGTACCATAACTATTGCCACCACCATATTTGACAAATGATTTGGTATGTTGTGGTTTGGATCATGAGCTGGTTCTCTTTCTCTGTAGCCTTCCTGTTTTTGGCAATAACCAGTGGTTTGCCCCACTGTATTTATAATCATCACGGCATCTCTTGGTTGTAGATTTTGACAATGATCACTCATTAAATGTTCTTGATTTGGCTAGATGTTATGAAGCTTTTTGGGGTTTTTTTTGTTTTGCTTTTGTTTCTGTTTTTTTTTTTTAACCAAGGAAAGAATTCTGCAATCATCCACTTTGTTTTCCGTAGTCTTTCAGACCTTGTTGTGTTGCTGACAGTGCATTCATTCTTTTTAAGTATGTACCAGATTGTTGATTTTGGATACTCCTTAAGCTTTTTCATTCTCTTTTTCACTGTCTATTTTGCTTCTTCAAGCTAGTGATGGCCTCCTTCACTTGCACTGACATATATTTGCGGTTCATATTTAAAAGTAGGGTAAAAAGCTCTAGAATATAAATTTAGCAGCCTAAATGAGCTTCAAATATTATATCTGCTTCATTTGTCATAAAATAACAAGGGAACAGCCCTCACTTGGCTATGAAACTGCTTGCCAGACAGTTGTCCAATTATTTCCAAGCTTCTGAGAATATGGGCCTATTAAAAAATGACTAGAATTCGTAAACGGTTAATGCAAACTTTTTTAAAAGTTTAAAACTGAATTAGAACTGGAAATCTGCACTTCATCACATTTTCATTGTTTGGTTTAAATTTCACTGTGTGGTGTACAGCAAAACAACAAATAATGTCTTTCTCCAACAAATTATTGCCTTAATGCTGTGCTCCATTTACCAAAAGTCAAATGTCATAGCTGGCAGTGATGTCACTTCCAAGTTAAATGCGTTCCATTAGGAAAAGCAATAAAAGAGGATATCTTTGCTTTAAGCACGGCAGAGACATTCATTTATCATTAGCAATAAAGCCCAAAGCCAGCCCAAAAACACTGCTTCAGCATTTTCATGGATAGGGTTGTCACAAATACACAACAGTAGTCATACAGATTTAAAAACGTTTTAGTTTTACGACTGATAATGTGAAGTGAGTGATGATGGGGGTTTTTCTTCCTTTCTTCCTTTTCTTTAAGTCAAATTTGAATTGAGGGGGCTTTGCACTCCGAAATGGAAGCTGAGATTTCTGACTTCCCACTTGAAATGTGAAGCAGTATAATTTTAGGTGCACTGTGATAATGCACAAGTTCTCCAGTAGAGGGCCTTCAATACTAATATTTTTTTCATTACCCCAAAGCCATAAAAGGCTGATGAGGTGTTGTTGTCACCCAGCATTGACACCTGGGATGTTGATACAAGTCGAGTACGAGGAATGGTATGATTTTCAAATTGTTACCATGTACCATGTATATCCGATTGAAAATCATACCATTCCTTGTTGTATTGACAACCTAGGTGTCCATGCTGCGTGTGTGTGTGTATATTTGAAAGCACCTGACCCAGTCAGTGAAGGAAACCATTTACTGAATTTAATTTAAATATCTAGTTAATATTATTTGCTTTGCTGATTTATATTATTAATAGAAAAGGAAGTCAACAAATAGTAATGTACATACTAATATAGATTAAGTTGCATGTGGCGAATAAACTTTGTACTTGAACTTGAACTAAGTTGCATAGCAGTTTATACATTAGTCAAAAAATAAAACTTACTTTACCAACTCGGGTACTGGCATATTAGTGTTGCTCACATATAATTGCATCATTGATTAGTTTTAAATTTATCTGATTAAAACGACAACTGTCTCGGGTTTGAGTTTTCGAAAAGTCATTTAATGCTGATGTGTTATTTAGTTTTATGTGTTTTTTACCCTCTTTATTTGATGCACAGATGTTTTCTGGGACAATACCAAACAGAGTGCCTGACATTTCTGAAAACAGGGTCCAGTCAGCCCTTTCACCAGTGGCTGAGGTAGGCTGAAATTTTAGTTCATGAAAGAGGTACCTATCATCATAACTAAGTCATTAGATGTGGGAGGAGTTACTCCAAAACACAAGAAAGTGCTCTGCATGGCCTAGAACTCAAAACCAGCCAGCAATACCACTGATTAATCACACAACTGAAAAATTTTAGGTCATCATTTTTCCAGAGATTACGATAATGTGAAAAAAATGAAAACATGTAGCACTTTTATTTTGCAGTGCTTCTTGTGTCATGGCAGGAGTCCTGACAGTGTTGCCACATGTCAATTCATCAAACGCATTTGGCTTTTTGAGAAATTGCCCCCAGTATTTACATAATTAATTACTTGTGATTAATTCCAAAAAACAAATGTATGTTTTTTTTATTGCCCTAGACTCAAAGTCTGGACACAGATTACATGCTTTGGTCTCATGCTTATGCTTGAAAACCCTTCAATGTAGCTGAATTAACCTCCAAAGACCCGAACTCTTTCATGGCATGCCTTTTTAATTTCTCTTTGCTATTTGGGCTTTATACTGTTGATAGAACACTATAAAGTCACAATTGAATAATGATGTGCAAAACTCTTTATTTGGTGTCTGAACACAGCTGAATTTTTCCTGAGTATAAAAACAAAATGAGAAACAACAATTGTGCCCCTTTGAGCAATATGGCTCATTTGAAAGCAATTTGAAAGAGCAAAATGTCGTATTGTGGTCTAGACAACCCAAAATGTGATGTGCCCATATGTGGGTGCCAGGCCCTACGACATTAAAACAATTCTGCAAAGAAGAGTAAACCAAACTGGTGATAACTGAGCATTCTCACCAGCAATGCTTGTTATTTCGAATGCTCTAGGTTTACTGTCAACACAGTTGTATTTGTTATTCGTAGTTGTTGTTGCTGAATATTAATGGTATCAGCAGAAAGCTGAACTGTGTGATCACACTTGTTACTGTGTGTTCACAGTCATCGCTGTCTGCAGCACCTGAAGGAAAGTTATGCAGACAGTCTGCTCTCTTCCAGCTTGCTGAGGTAAGAATTTTCATAGTATAATTGAGCAACCAAACTGGACTTCGTTTGAAAACTGAAATACAGATGCAGCCAATTTTAATTGCCGTTCCCAGCTGACTGACAGAAAACTCTCAGTCAGTTCCTATCCAGTTATCAATTGCTAGGAATCTCTCCTTCTCCTGTGATGTTTCTGCTTCTGAATAGGAACACCTCTATTATTCATTTGCTGTGTTACCAAGAGGTGGCAGTTTCTTCACAAAAACCTTGACTTGTAAAGCTTTAAACTGTCTTGATAGCTTTCATGCTAAAATATTTCGACCTACACTTATTAAAAATTACATTTTACTAATATAAAATAGATGACTTGAATTTTTTAAGACATTAAGATTTATTAAGAGTAAACGATGCACTGCAAAACAACAAAACCATTCGCAGTAAATATCCTTCCATCCATTTCAATCTAATCAATAATTAGATAACATTTAATAGAAAGTTAAATAAAGAAAAAATATTTTTGCACACAAATATCCTTGTGCTATAGATTCAAAAGCAAATGTAGTTTGTGTTTTTGACTGGTAGAATTTAATTTTTCATTTATTGTTTCCTATGTTGTATCTGTTCAGATTTCTTTTTGAACAGGTACAACAGGAAGTGTGATCTACATATCCATCTACATCCATTTTCATATTATTTCCCTCTGTGTGTGTGTGTGTGTGTGTGTGTGTGTGTGTGTGTGTGTGTGTGTGTGTGTGTGTGTGTGTGTGTGTGTGTGTGTGTGTGTGTGTGTGTATTAGGGGTGGGCTATGAGGTGCCGTAAGGGACATTATTACTGAAACGCTCTCACACACACAACTGAAACGCTCTCACACACACTACTGAAATTTTAGCTCTCACACACACTACTGAAACGCTCTCACACACACTACTGAAATTTTAGCTCTCACACACACTACTGAAATTTTAGCTCTCACACACACTACTGAAACGCTCTCACACACACTACTGAAATTTTAGCTCTCACACACACTACTGAAACGCTCTCACACACACTACTGAAATTTTAGCTCTCACACACACTACTGAAACGCTCTCACACACACTACTGAAATTTTAGCTCTCACACACACTACTGAAATTTTAGCTCTCACACACACTACTGAAACGCTCTCACACACACTACTGAAACGCTCTCACACACACTACTGAAATTTTAGCTCTCACACACACTACTGAAACGCTCTCACACACACTACTGAAACGCTCTCACACACACTACTGAAATTTTAGCTCTCACACACACAACTGAAACGCTCTCACACACACTACTGAAACGCTCTCACACACACTACTGAAACGCTCTCACACACACTACTGAAATTTTAGCTCTCACACACACTACTGAAACGCTCTCACACACACTACTGAAACGCTCTCACACACACTACTGAAATTTTAGCTCTCACACACACAACTGAAACGCTCTCACACACACTACTGAAACGCTCTCACACACACTACTGAAACGCTCTCACACACACTACTGAAACGCTCTCACACACACTACTGAAACGCTCTCACACACACAACTGAAATTTTAGCTCTCACACACACTACTGAAACGCTCTCACACACACTACTGAAAAACCAAGGCATTTCAGTTGAACAGGAAGGCATTTCAGTTAAACAGGAAGGCATTTCAGTTGAACAGGAAGGCATTTCAGTTAAACAGGAAGGTGTTTCAGTTGAACAGGAAGGCATTTCAGTTGAACAGGAAGGCATTTCAGTTAAACAGGAAGGTGTTTCAGTTGAACAGGAAGGCGTTTCAGTTGAACAGGAAGGCATTTCAGTTAAACAGGAAGTTAATTCTTGACAAGGAAACTGAAGGAAAAAGTGTTAGATTTCAAACAAACCACTACACAGATGTCTACTCAGCAACCTGTTAGTTAGGGGTGGGTTTTTATAATCGATTTATTGATTAAAATCGATTCTGGCTTGGATAACGTGAAATCGATTCATTAAAATCCTGAATCGATTTTTTAATATAAATTTATTTTACCCGAAATGCCAGAATCTCTGGTGAAACCTCACAAAATTTCAACAACCACCAAACAGCTAAGACAGTAAATGAGAGCAGGTACACGGCTTCTGCACAAAGACGTAAACACACAGCGCGGACCCGCGGATCAGAATCAGTGAGATGTCGCCTTTCTCACCCGACAGCACGGACACGGTCGGGGCTGAAAGCCGACAGCTCGCTGACTCTGATCTGTCGGCATGTCCGCGCTTTGTTTTCACGCCGTTTTTGCGCCAATTCTAAAGCTGTTAGTTTGATCTCTCTCCAAACAATATTGACTGAACCAGCAGCAAAAGAAGATCCAAACTGCGCTTCACATAAACATCGTCATGAATTCCCTCACTGTTTTGCTTCCACCACGATAAAATCGCACGTCATGCACAGCCCCCTCTCTCTCTTTCTCTCTCTCTGTACTTCAAGAACAGTTTCCCGTCTAAAAATCTGTTTTCTGTATTATTCGCTTGCTTGTTATGCACAAGTCTACTGTTGTTTACAGCGCAGTCGGCCGCTGTTTTTTTTTTTCTTTCATTTTACATACTTCCGAAAAGAAAACCTAATTTCTGCCGTTCAATACTGAATAAATTTAAACTTTTTAAAATTATGCAAAATGCAAAACGTTAGCCGTGTCTCTAATAAAACCGCTGTAACGTCAGAGGTAACATTCATATGTTAATGGTTTTCTTTCGTTTTTGATGTACTGCAGAATATTTTTTATAAAATCCCAGGCCAGGAAAACCACCTTCATGTTTTTATGTGCTTTATCTTCAGCTACTTTGACACAAAGGCATCTGCCACAGTATTAGTTTTGTTTAAAGTGTGTTTCTTTAACTTTAGGTAGAATAGGCTATTTCATAAATTTTTAGTATGCTTTATCCAGTGTATATGAAATAACTAAATTAGAACCATGCCATGTAACCATTCTGTTGTAACTATGAAATATTTTGTCTTTGAAGAAACTACTAACAAATTTCTTATTGCATTTTTATCAAACAGCTGACATTGCCCTAGCAATAAATTTGGGAGCACTGATGAGAAATTATTGTATATCATAAAAATTTTAATCAAATGAAGCAGAGGCAGTGGGACCAGTTCACAAAATTTGTTATATTCTCTTTGAGAACAGTTTAGACAATATTTTTCTGAAAAGTCTGTGTAACTTAGAATGACACCGTTATCATCCAACAAATCTGTTATGAATATAATATTTTTGTTCAAACCAGTCACTCTTGAAAATTGATTTTTGATTAAGTGTTATTACCCTATTATTCCATAAGGTTGAATTATGGGGAGAAGTTGTGGGTAAATCTCATTTTCCCAAAAATGCAACGTCTGTTTTGGAAAGTTTGATATCTTTATGGGGATTTTATTTGCCGCAAAATCACATTTCAAAATAAAGTCTAATCCTGTATACTATTTTATTAAACAAGAATCATGGGATGTGGAGCTAAGTAGAGTCTGGCTGTGACAGACAAGATTTTAACCATTTAATTCTAAGGGTGCCAACCATAAATTCCAATTCTGGAGTTTTGATACCACCTTTATTGTATCCCTTCACAAGCTGAGATCTTTCTATGTAATGGGTTTTATTCCTCCACAAAAATTCGAACATATTTCTATTTATGGTTTTCATGGTATTTATCGTTTTTTTATTTTTTATATTGTTTACGTGGCGCAAAAAAGGTTGGGGACTGCTGTACTAGCAGGTTGCTGAGTAGAAATCCTTGTAGTGTTTTGAAATATACCACTTTTTCCATCAGTTTCCTTGTCAGGAAACAACTTCCTGTTCAGCAGAAATGCCTCTGGTTTCAGTGGTGTGTGTGAGAGCGTTTCAGTTGTGTGTGTGAGAGCTAAAATTTCAGTTGTGTGTGTGAGAGCGTTTCAGTAGTGTGCGTGAGAGCTAAAATTTCAGTGGTGTGTGTGAGAGCGTTTCAGTAGTGTGTGTGAGAGCGTTTCAGTTGTGTGTGTGAGAGTGTTTCAGTTGTGTGTGTGAGAGCGTTTCAGTTGTGTGTGTGAGAGCTAAAATTTCAGTTGTGTGTGTGAGAGCGTTTCAGTAGTGTGCGTGAGAGCTAAAATTTCAGTGGTGTGTGTGAGAGCGTTTCAGTAGTGTGTGTGAGAGCGTTTCAGTTGTGTGTGTGAGAGCGTTTCAGTAGTGTGCGTGAGAGCTAAAATTTCAGTTGTGTGTGTGAGAGCGTTTCAGTAGTGTGCGTGAGAGCTAAAATTTCAGTGGTGTGTGTGAGAGCGTTTCAGTAGTGTGTGTGAGAGCGTTTCAGTTGTGTGTGTGAGAGTGTTTCAGTTGTGTGTGTGAGAGCTAAAATTTCAGTTGTGTGTGTGAGAGCGTTTCAGTAGCGTGTGTAAGAGCGTTTCAGTAGTGTGTGTGAGAGCGTTTCAGTAGTGTGTGTGAGAGCGTTTCAGTAGTGTGTGTGAGAGCGTTTCAGTAGTGTGTGTGAGAGCGTTTCAGTAGTGTGTGTGAGAGCGTTTCAGTTGTGTGTGTGAGAGCTAAAATTTCAGTAGTGTGTGTGAGAGCGTTTCAGTAGTGTGTGTGAGAGCGTTTCAGTAGTGTGTGTGAGAGCTAAAATTTCAGTAGTGTGTGTGAGAGCGTTTCAGTTGTGTGTGTGAGAGCGTTTCAGTTGTGTGTGTGAGAGCGTTTCAGTAATAATGTCCCTTACGGCACCTCATAGTGGGCGATATAAACGATATACGATAGAAACTATATAAATTTGGCCAACGATAGAGATTTTGACTATATCGCTCTATCGCGATAGCTCATGTTGATGATGTCATCAAGCTGCGCCTGTTTTGGTCGAAAGCATCACAGCGGCTAAAACCATTATCATCTGCAAATTATGCCGGGCGACAGTCATAGCAAAGAGATGAAGCACTTTTGAAATATGGGGAAAGCCAAAAACTGCGCTTCCTACACTTCCGTAACATTGATTCATTAATGTTGATTTCTCTTGCAGCTGTTCTACTCCCATGTTGTTGCAGTATATTAATGACTAACCTTGTATTGTGGATGAATAATCTCAGTTGTTCTCCTGACTGAAGTTTGCCCCGTGTATAGCATCCTGCTATGCGATTGCATTTGTCCCTAACCACCAGAATCCCTCACGTTAACTTTTATCGAGTGAAAAAAAAGTTGGCGTTCATCCTCCAGCTTCACTGTGCTAATGTTATGCTAACATAGCTGTGTGGTTAGCAAACACGTAGCACAACATTATATACCAGGTAGTCCAACTTCAGTAACCCTGCAAATGTCACTGCTGTTTAGTTGTCTGTCAGTCAGAACATGGTATGAAATGTTTAGGTGTAAACTAGCGAGCTAACTTCCTGTTAACTTCTAACTCCATTAAATTTAATAAATTCTGTTTTCATGGATGCATGGATGTAAAACTTAATTGTTACACCCGATAAAGCAGCAATGCTGATGATTTTATTAAAGATTAAAGAATTTAGACCGTTTTTAACTCTTAGTGTTCGCTTGACTTTGGGACCTGAAGTGGACAGAATTTTGGACCCAGATTACTCCGAGAAGCTCCTCACTACGGCAGCCATAATGCTGTGACAATCCATCAAGCAGTGCAGCTTACCAAAGTTGTACTAAAACATTTTTTAACAGATTTCTGCACTCCCAAATTGGTTTGAGGTCAGTAAGCACAACCAGAATTCATACATAAGGCACAATCTCAATTTTTGAGAAAATTAAAGGATTTTAAGTGTGCTTTATAGTGTGGAAAATACGTTATACATAAGAAAAGGATATATCGTGATATATATCGTTACCGCACATTCTTCAAATTATATCGCGATATGAATTTTAGGCCCTATTGCCCAGCCCTAGTGTGTGTGGGGCAACACACACACACACACACACACACACACACACACACACACATATTTCCCCACTTGACCCTGTGGGCAGTCAATCCTTCAAGCTCGGGTCCTCTACCAGAGGCCTGGGAGCTTGAGAGTCCTGCACAGTATCTTAGCTGTTCCCAGGACTGCACTCTTCTGGACAGAGATCTCCGCTGTTGTTCCCGGGATCTGCTGGAGCCACTCGCCTAGCTTGGGAGTCACCGCACCTAGTGCTCCGATTACCACTGGGACCACCGTCACCTTCACCCTCCACATCCTCTCGAGCTCTTCTCTGAGCCCTTGGTATTTCTCTAGCTTCTCGTGTTCCTTCTTCCTGATGTTGCTGTCATTCGGAACCGCTACATCGATCACTATGGCCGTCTTCTCATGTTTGTCTACCACCACTATGTCCGGTTGGTTAGCCACCACCATTTTGTCCGTCTGTATCTGGAAGTCCCACAGAATCTTAGCTCGGTCATTCTCCATCACCCTTGGGGGCATCTCCCATTTTGACCTCGGGACTTCCAGGTTATACTCGGCACAGATGTTCCTGTACACTATGCCGGCCACTCGGTTATGGCATTCCATGTATGCCTTGCCTGCTAGCATCTTACACCCTGCTGTTATGTGCTGGATTGTCTCCGGGGCATCTTTACACAGCCTGCACCTGGGGTCTTGCCTGGTGTGATAGACCCCAGCCTCTATGGAGCTTGTAGTCAGAGCTTGTTCCTGTGCTGCCATGATTAGTGCTTCCGTGCTGTCTTTCAGTCCAGCTTTGTCCAGCCACTGGTAGGATTTCTGGATATCAGCCACCTTCTCTATTTGCTGGTGGTACATACCGTGCAGGGGCCCTTTCTTTCCATGATGGTTCCTCGCCTTCCTCCACTTTCTTGGGTTTCTGCTGCCTGAGGTATTCACTGAGCACTCGGTCAATTGGGGCCATCTTCCCAATGTATTCGTGGATGTTCGTTGTCTCATCCTGGACTGTGGTGCTGACACTCACCAGTCCCCGGCCCCCTTCCTTCCGCTTAGCGTACAGCCTTAGGGTGCTGGACTTGGGGTGAAACCCTCCATGCATGGTAAGGAGCTTTCTTGTCTTGATGTCAGTAGCTTCTATCTCCTCCTTTGGCCAGCCTATTACCCCAGCAGGGTACCTGATCACGGGCAGGGCGTAGGTGTTGATAGCCCGGATCTTGTTCTTACCGTTCAGCTGACTCCTCAGGACTTGCCTGACCCTCTGCAGGTACTTGGTGGTTGCAGCTTTCCTAGCGGCCTCTTCATGGTTCCCATTCGCATGCGGGATCCCCAGGTACTTGTAACTGTCCTCCATGTATGTATGTGTATGTGTATATATATATATATATATATTAGGGGTGCAACGATACACAAAATTCACGGTTCGGTTCGATACTTTGGTGTCACGGTTCGATATTTTTTCGATACAAAAAAAATGTTCATGCCTTTTTAATTTGTCATTTATTAAAATTATAAATATATATTTTAACTCAAAAGTACAGTTTTTAAATTTAAGCCTAACCCTTGTGCGTGTTTTTTATTTTGACAGCAAATGCGCACCTGCGGACCACTTATGTGCAGCCCTGGTTATTTAGCTCGTCATATTGCAGCCACAGAAATTCTTTTGTCCATGAAACCATAAAGCTGCACTTTCTTTTTGCCTTATAGTCTGATTTGTCATAACTTCTCCGTTTTGTGGTAAGCTTTTCTTTGGCTGTCACTTCTTCACCCTGACCTGTCTTATTTGGCTCAGAAGAAATGAAATGCTTTTACACACGCACTCACAATAAGCTCAGCGATTCTCTGCGCGATCAACCTCTCACATGTTTAAGCTTGCTGCGGGAGATTTCACTTGTCATGTTTGCATAGGGGCAGCACGGTGGCACAGTGGTTAGCACTGTTGCCTCACAGCAAGAAGGTCCTGAGTTCAATTCCACCATCAGGCCGGGGTCTTTCTGTGTGGAGTTTGCATGTTCTCCCCGTGTTTGCGTGGGTTCTCTCCGGGTACTCCGGCTTCCTCCCACCGTCCAAAGACATGCAGCTTGTGGGGATAGGTTAATTGGATAATCCAAATTGCCACTAGGTGTGAATGTGAGAGTGAATGTGAGTGTGAATGGTTGTCTGTCCCTGTGTGTTGGCCCTGTGACAGACTGGCGACCTGTCCAGGGTGTACCCCGCCCTTCGCCCTATGGCAGCTGGGATGGGCTCCGGCACCCCCCGCGACCCTGAAAAGGATAAGCGGAAGCGAATGGATGGATGGATGGATGTTTGCATAGTAAGCTAACGATTAATAAGACGATGTCAGAGGAATTGGTGCACAAATTTTCATCACTCACAGATCAGTGCTGTCGCTCTCTATACACAGTTCGCGCGATTGCAAAGTGAAAGCAAAAAAACAAGCGCAAATTCAAACGCGATTTCAATATGTCACATATTAACAGTGGCTCACCGATGCCAATGACATAATTACCCAGCTACATTTCTGAAAGAATGCAAAAGCATTGACATATATTTTTCCTTCCTACAATAGCCCGACGGGCAGGGAAGAGATAGATTTTGGTAGCCCGACTGAAAAAAATCGCTAGCTCCAGGACGTCGGGCTAGCGATATTGCAAGCCCTGTATTTGATTGAGGAATCACTCATCTTTGGAAAAGAGAGTTTATTACAGAGAAATGTCTCTTTCCAAAATAAAAGCTATACTATCCGCTTCTTCTGGGCTATATTCTCAGCAGCATAAGGAGAATCATGTGCTAACAGCTGTCTAAATGACTCGGCTAAAGTTAGTAGCATGCTTGTTGTTTTGGTCTTTGCACTAGGATGATGTCTGCGTAAATGTGCAGTCATATTCATTGTGTTCCCACTAGTGATTTCAGGTTAATCTCGTTGAAATGACCTTAACGCCACAACACTGCAAATCTCCGTTAACGAGCTACCGCCGATCGCCCCGTGCATGGGGCTAGACGGCCAACACGTTAACGAGCTAACTGCTCTAACACACTAGCTCCCACCCATGTAATTGAGCATTGCACGGCACATCCAACATACTGTTTTACTTTAGTCCATGACTCGCTTACCTTCAGGGTCATACGTCACATGAAAACCAAAATAATTCCAAACGCCAGATCTGAATGGGGGAGGTCCATGTTGCAAGGAGAGCTTAACTTCTGTCTTGCTAGCTTGCCCTGAACTCTTCCTTCTGACGATGCTGTCTGTGTTGAGCGCTCAGTGGATCTGCGCTCGACAGTGCAGCCTAGGCGGAGTAGTCGAACGCAGATTCACTGAGCGCTCAACACAGACAGCATCGTCAGAAGGAAAGTTGATAAAATAAATTACAAATGTTGTATTGTTCGATACATATGCGTACCGAACCGAAAGCACTGTATCGAACGGTTCAATATCGATACGAATATCGTTGCACCCCTAATATATACACCCCTAGTTTTCCATACTATATATATATATATATATATATATATATATATATATATATATTTTCGTATCGTGTGTGTGTGTGTGTATATATATATATATATATATATATATATATATATATATTAGTATGGAAAACTAGGATCATATATAAACTAGGATCATATATATGGAAAACTCATATATATATTTGGTGGTCTCAGGATCTCATCTCTGCTTTTCGCAGATGATGTGGTCCTGTTGGCTTCATCAGGAACAGTTGGCAGCAGAGTCTGAAGCAGTGGGAATAAGAATCAGCACCTCCAAATCTGAGGCCATGGTCCTCAGCCGGAAAAGGGTGGAGTGCCCATTTCGGGTAAGGGACGAGACCCTGCCCCAAGTGGACAAGTTTAAGTATCTCAGGGTCTTGTTCAGTACCCGGAATGGGAATAGTGAGCTGAGCGTAAAAGCGAAGCTCCCAATTCAGTGGTTCCCAATTGCGGTTTATTTCACACCTCAGACATTTAGTAAACAATTAAGCAAATACAAGTAAACTGCAATAAATTACAGGTAGTAATAAAATACCCTACTAACTCTTTTACGCTACGTCTACACCTACAGGGTATTTTTGAAAACACAGCTGTTTCTATGCGTTTGGGCCTTTCGTCCACACGTAAACGGCGTTTCGACTCACCAAACACGGAGATTTTTTTTCAAAACTCCTTTTTTGCGTTTACGTGTGGACGAGGAATACAGAAAGTGGTCATGTAACATCAAAGGTATGTGCCTTTTTTCACGTCACGCTGTGCGCCACCTTATTGTTTACATGAGATGAATTGCAAATAGAGATAAAATACTGTTACTGTTAATCTTACTATCTTCAGTTTTTACACGCTTACATATACACACGCAGTTACTGTCCCTCCATTTAGAAAGGCAGAGGCGTCACAGTGTAATTATTTTACGTGTAGTTGTTTTTTTCCTGTGTAATAATATTCAACATTGCTATGAATACATTATTCAAAAAATGCCTCTCTGTGCAAAATGGGTTCAAAAACATAAACAACTGTGGGATACTGTTTGTTCGTGATTTGGATGGGGGAATTAATCGTGGCATGATCAGCCTGATATTTGTATCCCACTGTAACTTTATTGTATAAAGAGCAAAATTTCAGGAGTAGTTATTCATTATAAGAAGTGTTTGTGAACTAAAAATCAAGAATGTGGGATTCTGTTTGTCCGTGATTTGGAGAGCCCAGCGCTGCTCCCGACGCAGGGAAAACCAATTCTGCAAGGGAGACCTACATTGGCACTTGTGCAGGTGAAGCCAAAGGGAAGATATGCTTCACCATATTTTCTAGTCTTTGGCTTGGAAGGAAGTTGGTTTGGAAACACATTTGGCGATGCTTCATATCCTGCTTTGCATTTGTGTGGAAGCCCCGTCAAAAACCTGTCCATTACGCTAGCAGTGTCCAAACGTTCGGCCATTCGGGAGGGGCTCAGAGTAGAGCCACTGCTCCTCCGCATCAAAAGGAGCCAGTTGAGGTGGTTCGAGCATCTGACAAGGGAGAATCCTTGTCAGATGGGCGCCCCCTGGGTGAGGTTTTCCGGGCATGTCTCACCGGGAGGAGGCCCCGGGGCAGACCCAGGACACACTGGAGAGATTATATCTCTTGGCTGGCCTGGGAACGCCTTGGTGTTCTCAGGCTTGGTGCAACTGTAAAAAGTTGATAATCAGCATTTATCAGTGCATTTGTTCACTGTTTATTGAAACAGTTAAGTTAGTAAACATTTTACTAATATCTACAAAAGTACTTACCAGAAACTGCTCTTGAATATTGTTTTTGCTAGTCTCTTTATGAACACTATTAGGATTTTTATATAAAGAAATATGTAAACTTAGCAAACTAAAATGAAAAGAATTTAAAGAAAATTGTACAAATATTTGATCAGTGACAACAGACAACAGATAGACAAGACCCTTTACATTTACACAAAATAATAGCAAAAACCTGAACCATTTGATTAAAAACAACAAATGAGACAGCCTGTCACATATTCCTCTCCTTTCCACTACACAGACTCAAGCTTACTCAGAGAACTTGTGATATTATCTAGATGAACTATTGCAGTCTGAACCCACAGTGAGTTGACTTCACAACTGTGCTTCACTGAGTGGCTATCTGGCAGCAACATAAGCACATTTTATATTTACTGACATTTTATAAAATGAAGTTTATTCAGCTGGCTAAGAAACACATTTTCCTTTTTCTTGGAAATGATGTGTGCTCTTTGTGATGATTTTCTTTTTTTATCGTAAAAGTTATGCGACTGAGGTCTATATCTTTCAGAACTTGTCTTTGATTGATTTCTTTAGCACTTTAGCAATCCAGTGACAGTTGTTAGTATTTCCGCTGCTTCCCAGCAAACAATAAATGGTGATAATTAATTTGTCAAAACTTATTTCCTGAATTATAAATACATAATGGTTTAAAAGAATGCCTATGTTGCTGCCATGGGGCAACTCGATTTAATGCAGTAACCTGAACTGTCCATCAAAGTGATTGACACATTAGGAGTTCACATTAGGAGCCTCGCTTTCTTTGGGCTTTGCCTCCAAGCAGTCAAAAGTCAGTTGATTAGAGCAAGCAGTATTTCTCTCAAAGAGCAAACCACAAGAGCGTGAAACTATAGCAGCACATGCACATGGCTGCTGAATTCTACCTGCACAGGCTGTTGAATTTATGCACGTTTTGCAATGAATACCTCGTCCATGAAATGGACACAGAAGACAACACAGCATCCGTACTGCTACCATCAGCATTTTACTGCAGATGTCATGACATCTTAGTTTTCTTAACAAAAAGAGGCGACTTTCCCCATTTTGTATAGTTAGACACCAGTCTAAGTTGTTATCTAGGTGTAAACCTAATATTTTGTTACTACCTCTACATCCACCCCATTAACATGCTGGGGAGGGGGCCTGAAACTTGGTAAATCTACTATTATTTACATTTCATTTGTCTTTAGAGATGTTCAGTATGAGGTAGTTTTTGTGACTGAATGTTGAATTAAGAAGAACAATTATTTGAGGGCTTTTATTTTGAAATTAAAAATCAGACCGATATGATACTGACTGAATACCACTATGAGCATGTACAGTGGCTTGCAAAAGTATTCTGTTCCCTTGAACTCTTCCACATTTTGTCACATTACAGCCACAAACATGAATCAATTTTATTGGAATTCCACGTGAAAGACCAATACAAAGTGGTGTACACGTGAGAAGTGGAACAATCATACATGATTCCAAACATTTTTTTACAAATAAATAACTGCAAAGTGGGGTGTGCGTAATTATTCAGCCCCCTGAATACCACCTTTTGCTGCAATTACAGCTGCCAGTCTTTTAGGGTATGTCTCTACCAGCTTTGCACATCTAGAGACTGAAATCCTTGCCCATTCTTCTTTGTAAAACAGCTCCAGCTCAGACAGATTAGATGGACAGCGTTTGTGAACGGCAGTTTTCAGATCTTGCCACAGATTCTCGATTGGATTTAGATCTGGACTTTGACTGGGCCATTCTAACACATGGATATGTTTTGTTTTAAACCATTCCATTGTTGCCCTGGCTTTATGTTTAGGGTCGTTGTCCTGCTGGAAGGTGAACCTCCGCCCCAGTCTCAAGTCTTTTGCAAACTCCAAGAGGTTTTCTTCCGAGATTGCCCTGTATTTGGCTCCATCCATCTTCCCATCAACTCTGACCAGCTTCCCTGTCCCTGCTGAAGAGAAGCACCCCCAGAGCATGATGCTGCCACCACCATATTTGACAGTGGGGATGGTGTGTTCAGAGTAGAGATGGCACGATACCACTTTTTTATGTCCGATACCGATACCGATATCATAAATTTGGATATCTGCCGATACCGATATGAATCCGATATAATGTTTTTTAATCAACAAAACTGTTTTTTTTTAAATATCTTGCTGCATTTTGTATAAGTTCATACTCAAGTTTAAAACAACAACTACACTAAAGCTATTCTGTTATACCTGTATGCAAAAAAAAAAAAATTTCATAGTTCAGCAATACTGATCAGTCTAATAAACTTAAACCTACACCATCCTCCCTATTCTGGTATTTTAAAGAGTACTTAGCGTAAATATTAAGCAACCTAACTAATAGGGTTCCAACTCCCAGCAACAACAAAAATAAATAAATAAAAAATAGGGAACCACCCCTCACACTCCACCTCATGATGCTTAATCAACGTAATCAACCTTAATTTGATGCAGTGTGAAAAAAAAAATGCACAGAAATCAATTATTTTTCAAGAAATATTAAATAGATTCAACATCTTTCTTCAACAAAATTGCAGACTGCACAGATGGTACCTTCCCAAAGGAAAAAGTACTATAGCTTACTAGGGTATATATATTAGACTTAATAGTCACTATATACAGTAATTGACTTCTATTCATTTTACATCAAATTAAAACTTTGGGTGTAAGATTCGGATAATTATTTATTAAAAGCTAGACATTTTAAATGAGAATAAGAAAGAAAAGTATGTCTTTGTGCCCCCTTTTCCCTGTTAATGCCCTATCGGCCCCCGTGGCTAAACTTTGCTAGATCCGCCCCTGCACAGTTACCAGCCGTCAGCTACGTAGAAAAAGATCCTCAAGTAGAAAGTAATAATAAATAAATTCTAACAACAGCTGATCAAGCTTAAACGTGCTGCTGTTGTTCAGCCGATGGTTTCCTCTTTCTGGTGCAAAGTGGGCCAAAAACAAACCAGAGAGACGGACTCGCGACAGAAAAGCCGATCAGCTGATCATTAAGCAGTTTCATGATTGAAGTAGCAGCCAGAAGAGGCAGTCGCTCCATATATCGTTTGGTAAGCTTAACGCAGGAATGCTTTACAAACATTCAGAGATGGACTTGCAAACTTGCTTTACTTCTCTCGGGGATAACTTTGTCAGAGATGAAATGCCGGGTTGCTAGCGAAGCTCCACATGCTATCCAGACCACCGACAGGTCCCGCATGCCACAGCCGCTCTATCACGTGATGCATACTGCTCCGACGTGCTAACGTTCTGAGGTGAGTTACGGCGTGTTGCAAGTTTTGTGAGGTGCTTTCGTGATATTTAATGGATCGGATTACATTTTTTATTTTTCTCCGATATCCGATCCAGTAATTTAGGTCAGTATCGGACCGATGCCGATACGTAATATCGGATCGGTCCATCTCTAGTTCAGAGTGATGTGCAGCGTTTTGCATTTTGGTCAAAAAGTTCCATTTTGGTCTCATCTGACCAGAGCACCTTCTTCCACATGTTTGCTGTGTCCCCCACATGGCTTGTGGCAAACTGCAAACAGGACTTCTTATGGTTTTCTGTTAACAATGGCTTTCTTCTTGCCACTCTTCCATAAAGGCCAACTTTGTGCAGTGCACAACTAATAGTTGTCCTATGGACAGATTCCCCCACCTGGGCTGTAGATCTCTGCAGCTCATCCAGAGTCACCATGGGCCTTTTGGCTGCATTTCTGATCAGCGGCCTGTGAGTTTAGGTGGACGGCCTTGTCTTGGTACAGTTGTGCCATACTCCTTCCATTTCTGAATGATCGCTTGAACAGTGCTCCGTGGGATGGGATGGCTTGGGAAATCTTTTTGTAGCCTAACCCTGCTTTAAATTTCTCAATAACTTTACCCCTGACCTCAATAACTTTACCCCCTGACCCCTGGTGTGTTCTTTGGACTTCATGGTGTTGTTGCTCCCAATATTCTCTTAGACAACCTCTGAGGCCGTCACAGAGCAGCTGTATTTGTACTGACATTAGATTACACACAGGTGCACTCTATTTAGTCATTAGCACTCATCAGGCAATGTCTATGGGCAACTGACTGCCCTCAGACCAAAGGGGGCTGAATAATTACGCACACCCCACTTTGCAGTTATTTATTTGTAAAAAAATGTTTGGAATCATGTATGATTTTCGTTCCACTTCTCACGTGTACACCACTTTGTGTTGGTCTTTCACGTGGAATTCCAATAAAATTGATTCATGTTTGTGGCTGTAATGTGACAAGATGTGGAAAAGTTCAAGGGGGCCGAATACTTTTGTAAGCCACTGTATACTGTTAAAGTGATATTATTATGTAGAAGCTCCATTTCCTTTTAGTAACATTCAAAACTGACCTGACTTGATGGCAGAAATCCTCAAGATGTTTCACAATGCACTATATCTGAACAACCACTAAAACAAAAAGAGCAAAATAGTTTGGGAAATACAAAGAAGACTGTTTTTGTAACATATAATAATTAGTTATTTACAGTTAAACTTATATTTGAGTTTTTTATATGGAAACCTTTAGAGTTCAATAATATTTCTAATCTTTTATGTTAAGAAACATTAATACTTTCAGTTTATATTTGCTAAAAACATAAAAACAAAACTACACCGACAAACATGTATCTTCTTTTAGCTTTTCTCCTGTTACTATAATGATCATGGCATATATACATATACCTCTTTATACCATCTCACCTCCTTAATGGGTGTGCCAATCATTGCCATACATACAGCATTAATTAACATCTATATGGTTTTTTTTTATGGTAAATGGGCTGGTTTTTACACGCTGCTTTTCTACTTTACTTGAGCACTGAAAGCACTTTAAACAACATGTCACATTCACACAAACACATTTTTTTCTTTGCCTAAGTGCTTTCTGTCTAGCATTCAAACACATTCACTCTCAGATGGATACATTGGAGAGCAATTTGGGGTTCGGTCTCTTACTCAAGGATACTTTGGCATGCAGGCTGGGGCAGTCAGGGATTGAACCACCAACCTTCCAACCAGCTGTATTGTAAATGCTATTTCTTCTGATTTTCATATTCATCATCCATCTGCAAACACAATGTTATGTCCTCAGTTTGCATTTGTTACATGTGTCACTTTAAATGTACTTTGCCAGTACATAACATAACAGTCACCAAAATTTGTATCTGCAACAGAATTTGATCCAGTCACCACTAAATACGAAATGAAGAACTTGCAAAAGCATCACTGGCCTATATACACAAATAATTGTTTTAAAGACAGGTTGGGCATTATGATTCCATGACAATTATAGAAGACCTTAATACATTTAAATGCATGATAGCATGCAGTAAATAAAATGACTACATCACTGATGGGTAATTTTGGTACTGTCATTTTAAGGGGCTGTATCTTTAAATGTTAGACTTCATTGATAGGCATGAGGAATTGATAATATTTGAGAGGGAAAAACTGCTGTTGGTGGTATTTGAGTGAACTTTTGCCAGTCTTTGTCTTTGATTTAAGCTTTTCTGTTCCAAATAGATGTGTTTAGCATCTGAAGCTGGAAAAATGGACACAGTTGCATCTCAGCCAGAAGACAGCTCCTCCACAGACCCTCTCCAACAAACTGCTATCAAGCCAGAGGTCAAGGAGGAGAGAGCAGACACTGACCTCTCCCCTGCCTCTCCTCACAAAGCAGCACTCTTACCTTCGCTCTACTCTCTCACGTCTACCTCCACTAATGCCATTCTCCCACAATTCAGCAGCCAAAATGCACTTGTCAAAAAAAAAGGTAAGAAAAGAGACGTGGCAAAGTCAAATGACAATGATGAGAGCCGGTGTTCATCAAAGAAAGTTATAAAGAAGGCTAACCCTTCAGAAAGCCTGGACAGTGTATTCAGTACAATCGAGTCAGTGGCTAAAGGGGTCTGTTTGGACACAGAGGAAAAGTCCAAGAAGAAGGATGACAATTGTCTTAGTGGTGGGTTGCCCAAAAAGAAGAGTAAGCCGAAAATCAAGAGCTTTGTCAAAGATGAAGAGGAGATGGATGACAGCAGTGGGCAGAGTGGACAGCACAGGTCCCCTGAGGTAGAAATGAAAGAAAAGTTGTCTGATATTGGCTCCAGGACAGAAGCAACAAATGTGGAAAGCACTGATTTCCAAGGACAGACAATAGAACCCCATAAGTCCTCTTGCAATCATTCACTTGTTAATCTTGAAGAGCACGACAAAGGAAAGGAAAGGTCAAGCGATGCAACTTGTGAGTCTAACACTGAAAATCGTGGGTCCAGGAAATCAGAGCGAACCTGTAAAGGCGCCTTATATAAAACTCTGGTCTCTGAGGGAATGCTGACTTCACTGAGAGCCAATATTGACCGAGGTATCTATTTTGATTCAAGAACGATGTGACTGATACATGTAAGGGGCAGAATTTAATTCGTGTTTTGCAAATATCTACAGGTAAAAGAGGTATTTTCCGTACGTCTGATCATGACGCTAACTGGAGTGATGACAGCTGGACAGTTTCACAGATAGGACCTAATTGTCCCAAGAAGCTCAAGAAGTCCAAGTCCAAAGACGAGTCTTCTCAGGGGTGAGTTGGCTTTTCTTACAGTCATTCTGAGGAATAGGAGTAAGTAACTAATCCTTCATTTTTAATCCAAGTATCATTCTCACTCTTGTGGCCCGTAGTAACTTGAAAATATAATTATATATAGATATATTTGTAATATTGGTCCCAGAAAAAAAGAGAGGTCAATTGAATCAAAGTTTGAAATAAACTTTTTGGGGGGGCGGGGGGTGTAATAATTTTGCCTGTATTTATACATCATATTAGCACTATTCCACTTTTGTGTGTATGTGTTTAGATTTCCTTTGGTGAATAATTAAAAGGTTTTAGAATATATATGTAATACTGACAAAGCTGTAATAGAATTCCTGTCTGGAATGCTTTTAGAGCAGCGGTCCCCAACCTTTTTTGCGCCACGGACCGGTTTATGCCCGACAATATTTTCACGGACCGGCCTTTAAATAAATACAACAAAATAAAACTAGTACCGGTACCGAAAAAAAGAAGATTTATTCATAACACACGTGAAAAGACCCAGGAAAACCGAGTTAATGATAAAAACTATAACAAAATAACGCTGAAAACTGATAAAAACCCTGAAAACCATACATTTCACACCTGAGCCTCTACTCTCGCGGCCCGGTACCAAACGACTCACGGACTGGTACCAGTCCGAGGCCCGGGGGTTGGGGACCGCTGTTTTAGAGTGGTAATACATAAATGATATTTTTAGCTAATAGATTACCAGTGTTGGGTAAGTTACTTTAAAATAGTAACTTAGTTACATTACTAGTTACTTCTCTCAAGAGTAACTCAGTTACTTCAAGTTACTCGTTACTTTCAAAGTAACTAGTTACTAGGGAAAGTAACTTTGGTTTTACTCAGGATTCTCTTGTTAATGTGTTGCTTCCATAACTTTGCCAGTCTTCTAGCTTGCTTACTTGCCACAAGTGCACTGTGCCACCTACCAATAGAAAGGAAAAGATAATGTGCATATTTCCACGAGAGAAATCCCACGCCTGGACCGTCATTGACTACTGCCATGATTCTAGCCTACGTCACAGTGTCATGTGCGCCTTTTACATCCAACACAAAAACTGCAGTCGTGGTGCTTTCGTTTGTACTCAGAACTCAGAAATTCTGCCTTCTGAATAGGAAGATGTAGGCAACACCAGACTGCAGATGAGCTGCATACAGGGCTGGACTGGGACAGAAAATTGGCCCGGGCATTTTGACTAGAGACCGGCCCATCATTATAGGAAAAATCATAAAGCCTTTGAATGAAAATAAACACTGTTGTGACAGTGATGTACACTGTTTTGATGGTATATATGCATCAATCTATCAATCGTTTGTTGTAAGATTCAGATAATTATTTTTTAAAAGCTAGACATTTTAAATGAGAATAAGAAAGAAAAGTATTTCTTTGTGCCCCCCTCTCCCTGTTAATGCCCTACATGCCCCCGTGGCAACACTTTGCTAGATCTGCCCCTGCACAGTTACCAGCTGTCAGCTACATAAAAAAGGATCCTGGGGTTATTTGTCTCTCAGAAACAGTTCATAACTTCCTTTCAACTCATTCATGTCACCTAAAAGGTAAACCTGTTTCTCCATCACCTGTTCAGCTCTGATGATTCAGTAAGGACATCTCCTGGTTTCATCTTCATGTTTCCCTCTCACCAGATAACCAAACCATATCATGACCAGCAGCTTTTTTGCAGCTGTGGCTCCAGCAACCATCAGCTGATACTAGAAATTAATATTAAATAAATTCTAACAACAGCTGATCAAACGTGCTGCTGTTGTTTACCGCGACATCCGCTGGTTTCCTCTTTCTGGCGCAAAGTGAGCGATAAACAAACAAGAGAGCCGATCAGCTGATCATTGATCAGTTTTCATGATTGAAGTAGAAACGGGAGAGGGAGGGGGAGAGGGAGAGGATGAGAGAAGAAGAGGCAGCTGTGCAGCAAAGACACAGAATAACTCCAGCTTTGTGCCTTTTTCATTGTAGCTGAATTACGGGACAAACTGTTCCTTTTCACCTCAATAAGAAACGCGTAATATTTTCTCTGAATACCAGACGGGACGGTTGGCAACTCTAATAACTTATGAACAAAATAAAGTTCAACATCATTAACTTCATAGCACCCACCCAGCTGTATAGAAACTCCGTCATGCTAGCTAGCACGCAGTACGGAAAAAGTCAGAATAACGAAAATAAACTCCACCTAAACTTGGTTCATATCTGACCCAGAGAGACTGCAGGTCATAACTTCTTACCTGAAGTTCAGTTCACACTTGGACCGGCGGCTTCCTCGGGTCTCTTTTCCTTCTGCGTCCCTTTTCCTTCATCCATCTGCTGGCCTCCACCACTTGCTAATGTTACTGAATCTGTTGGAAGCTCCGCGATAGCCACCACACGAAGTAACGAGTAACGACCCTATCTAAATCCCAGTAACGACTAACGCGTTCCTGATTTTAGCATAATAACTAGTTACCGTGCTCGTTACCACAATAATAACGTAGTGACTGTAACGCGTTACTTAATAACGCGTTAGTCCCAACACTGTAGATTACACATATATAATAGTCAAGTATGTCGAGTAATGAACCACTAAAATGGAAACCACACTCAACAGTTCATTGCACCTAAATTTTGTTGTGCAAGTAGTTGTAATACCCATTCTTTCCCTGTGTCCAGTTTATTGTTCTGTGCTGGTGTTTGAAGAATTTACAAGATCACTGACATTTGGCTTTTTTTTTTTTTTAAAGCTTGTTAAGCTACCCTTTGTGAATCTCTGAAATTTACTTGTCAGCCTAGGTAAACTGGAGGAGGAGTTTGAGAAGAAGTTTAACAGCCTGCCACAGTATAGCCCGATGACCTTTGATAAAAAGGGCACTGCTGTTGCAAAAAAAAAGAAGTCCGACAGCACCACCATCCAAAGAGATGAGTCTAAGACCGGAAAAGGTAGGAACAAAGTTTGAG
The DNA here is from genome assembly GCF_964374335.1 of Astatotilapia calliptera. Classification (NCBI taxonomy): domain Eukaryota; kingdom Metazoa; phylum Chordata; class Actinopteri; order Cichliformes; family Cichlidae; genus Astatotilapia; species Astatotilapia calliptera. The sequence goes on along the minus strand of NC_137431.1, from coordinate 6,618,710 downwards.
GTCCAGTCTACACTAGAATAAATAATGTGATATAACATATGAGTGACAAATTAAAGAAACACTCAAACCCTCGGCCCCTGAAGATTTGGAGGATTTTGTTTGGGGGGTTTGTGTTCCCTTTGACTGAAGATTGAATGGTTACTGGATGTGGTCTCTTGAGGATCACAATATCCCAGTGTATAGGACACAACAGTTCACAACATTTCATTGGGTGATTAGATGAGGATTATTTGAATGACATTCTATGGCCTTCACAGTCATTGGACCGTACCCTAACTGAAGATTTCGCCCAGTTGTTAGACAGCAATTTCCACTGCCGGCATCAAAACATCTAACTATAAATATATTTTCGATCAATGTTTTAGACACCTATGGACATTAAGGCACTAAAGCTTGATGTTGAGTTTTTTTTATTAATTTGTCACCCATTTCTACACCCTCACTTATCATCCATAATCCACTCTATACCTGTTTATACAGTCCTATTCAGGTACTAAGGACCAGTTCTCATTATGTATAAAAAATAGAAACAAACCAAAGAAACCTTTGGACTCCATAACATTGAATTTCCATGATCTTCCTTTCTTTACCTATCTGTTTTTTTGTTGTTTGTTTGTTTTTTTTGTTTGTTTGTTTGTTTGTTTTTGCTATATCAGGGCCATCTCAGAAAAAGACTACATTCCACAAGATTGTTAGGACGAGATTGCACAAACAAAAAAAGGAGAAACCAGGTGCAGTGGAAAAAGGTGAAATAGATTGTTGATTTTTGCGCTTTATATAGCAGGTCCATGAACCATTTTCAAATTAAAACTGAAACACAGGGGATGAAAATGTTCAAAAGTTACCTGTTTTTGTGATTTCTAAGTTATTAAACAAAACTGTAACTATAGGACACAGGGGATATCTATGAAATACTCTGCAGAGAATTATTTGTAAACAGTATGCTTTTGTTTGGTCACAATGAATGATAAAATTGTAATCGTTAAGTCATTGTTAAGAGGACTCAAATGTCTGTGCCGGTGATTTTCAGGTTTTTTTTATGTCTGTGCAATGGTCAAATGACTGAAACCATTGTGGTGATTGTGCTCCACAGCAGTGGGACAGACTGATTCCACACTGGATATAGGTTCGGAAGTCAAATTATGTGCTCCCGTTCCCATAATGTGCCCAGATGTCCAGGGCACTGCTACCATGGAGATACTAGTTGGTAGCCAGAAACGAAAGGCAAGGAAGACTAAGATTACACACTTGGTGCGCACGGCACATGGCAGTGTGTCTCCAAGTGAGGGTGAGTAACGTCAATATCCATTTTGTTTTTGCAGTTTAGCTCAATGTATCAATATACATGAAAAAAATGTCATTTTGGAAGTGGCAGGTCCAACTTGATAGTCCAGAATTTGTCTTATGCTGATATTATATTTTAATTTATTTAATTAGTAAGATACTCAGTCCACCCAGGCTGATATATTAAGGAAACTGGAACTAAAAGCTTATTAGCTTGTAGCAGCCTGTACCTACATTGTCTGATAATTCTTGTATACAGTATCTTGGCACTAAACTGTAAATTGAAAATGGCAGCAATGTATTTCTCAAAATCTCCGCAACTCTGAAAGTGTCCGTGTGGTCAACAACTGACACACATCATGCCGCTATCGTGTGACCCAATCAGAGATAGTCAGGGGCGGGACCTCTAAAATTGGCCATGGTCCTGTAGTTGTCCCGTAGTCCTTTGTGTGTACATTTGAAAGTGCAGGTGGAAGAGGGAGGTGAGTAGCTTGAATAAAGCGATATCAATTCATTAAATCCTGAATCAACTTTTAAATATAAATATATTTTGCCAGAAACGCCAGAATCTCAGATTAAAGCTCTCAAAACTATTTCAACAACCACCAAACAGCAAATGAGAGCAGGTACACGGATTCTGCACAAAGACGTAAACACAGAGCACCGACCCGACGCATCAGAATCAGCTTTCTCTCTCTTGGCTTTCTCACCCGACGGCACCTACACTGAACCAGCAGCAAAATAAGATCTAAACTACGCTTCACATTTGATAAATATTGTCATTACTTTCCTCTTACTTTTGCTGTTTTGCTTCCACCACGATAAAATCACACTTCGTGCACAGCTCTCTCTCTCTCTCTCTGTACTTCAAGAACAGTTTTCCCATCTCAAATCTTTGTTTTTTGGCGTTATTTATTCGCTTATTACCCACCAGTCTACCGTTGTTTACAGCACTAATGGCTGCTGTCTTTTTTTTTTTTTTGGACTTGAATGTCCTCAGACAAGAAAGCCTAATTTCTGCTGTTCAATACTGTAGAAATTTATACTTTTTAAAATTATGCAGAATATTTTTAAGGTTATATGCTATAAAAAGCCAGGCCAGGAAAATCTCCTTCATGTTTTTCCGTGTTTTATTCTCAGTTACTTTGACACAAAGGCATCTGCTGTGATGTTCACACCTCTGATAAAGTCTCACATGTATCAGTACTGATAAATGATCAGAATTATAAACAGCCTTTTTGTGTTGTTCTTGTTAGTAAATGGTAAATCGACCAATTCTTTTTTCTTCCAAAGGTTGATTCTGTTCATCTGGATGTAGCGTTTTCAGATTCTGAAGATTTACTTAACTGGCTGATTGAGAATGCATTAAGATATAGCGCTTTTCTACTCAGTCTGAGCACTCAACTTGTGCAGTCACCCAAACTCTTTTTCTAAGCTGTTTCTACATGCTTCCTGTGTAACAATCACACAGTCTTTTTGTGGCAGAGCTGAAATGCAGTGGAAATAGAATATTTAGTCATATGTTTAGTTTTATGGTAAAGAGGGACCACTGCATTTATGCAAACTGGCATAATAAAAACTGAATCCACAGACTTTGTGAAAACTAATAATTTTATTCTTAAATTTACCACTTTATTAGATAAACCTGCTTAACTTCTTGTTAATGCAAATATTTCAACAGCCAATCAAATGGCAGCAGTTTAAGCATGCAGAGATGGTTGAAGTTCAAACCTAACATCAGAATGAGGAAGAAAGCTAGTCTGAGTAATACTCAACTATTTCAGAAACAGATCTACTGGGATTTTCCTGCACAACAGTTTCCAGATTTTCAATAAAATCCAGTTTGTCTAGGCAAAAATGCCTTGTTTGTGCCAGAGGTCAGAGGGGAATGGCAGGTGAGTGTCTAAAATGTATCCAGGAGTTTGTATCTCACGTATGGTATCGGCCACAATTTCATTGTACATGTACAAAAGGAATAAAGGGCTATTTTATTCTGTTCTACTCTGCTTAAAGCATTCTTCAGATAAAAGAATTAGCGAAAATATTCACGCACTCGTACTCTGACGGATGCATCAGGGGGAACTCGAGGTTCTCGCCCAAGGATACTCTTACACACAAACATAAGGAGCTGGGATTCAATCTACCGAAATTCCAGTCGGTAGATGACCCTTTCTGCCACCTGAGTCACAGCATCCCCAAACATAAGTGTTTGAATATAGCTCCTTCCTTCTTAGTACACCCTTTGCTGTGATGTGTGATGCTACATGTGCTGTAGATAGTGAAAGAACTGAGTGAGAGCACATTTGACCAAATTCATTTCTACGTACCACATAAATCAGCTAATATTTACTTATATGATCCAACCATTTCTACTTTTTGGTGGCACGATACACTCTGGCATCTCATGTCATGACGGTTTTTGGTAAAATTATTTTGAAACTTAATATGTGAGCAGAAACTATTAATGACATGTTCTGAAAAATATTCAGTTATGTTCCTGAGAATTGTACATATGTGCTTTGTTACTACAGAAGACAAAACAAGGGACCTGAACCAGGACCAGGATAAGAAGCCATTACCACAACAGAATTTATGCAATGAAATGGGGTGCTATAGTCACAGAGGAGAGGAGGCAGAAAGAAGCACCATATCACAAGAGCTGCCTGCCTTGTTCAGCTTGGCTGCCCTCGCTGAGGTTGCAGCCATGGAAAATATTCACAGGTAGAGACCGGTTACCGTATGCATGGACTTGGCTTGTGATTGTTATTCTTTTGCTAACACTTAAGGATTGTAATATACCAGAGATTAGTTAGGTTTTATTTATTGGGTCATTTTAATTAAGGTAGGCAAATTTTTTTTTTTGGGGGGGGAGTATTCATATGGGGGGGGAGTATTCCTCACTCAAATGTTATAAATGTTATAAATTTGACCATTTAAAAAAATAGAGTGCACTGCTAGCACCCTTACATGCTGCTGTCTAGAATTTAGATATCTCATATGAACCATTCAGTTCAGTTCAGCTTTATTTATACGACGCATCCATATGACTCATTGCAACCCAGTATTTTTATTTTCATTTCTACTCTCTGATTCAGCTTTATATCAAATGACTCTTTATTTGTGTTATTCAGCACTGCAATAACAAAGCTTGGAGAGTTATAGCATTTTTAATACTCTTTCTTTTTATTGTATATTGTGTTATTTTGGTTTTATGACTGATTTGTCTTCTGTCAAGAATGAAGACATGAAAAAAGGAAAGAAAAAAATGCTATTCATATGTCATATAGTCTTTTAGACTATGGTGGAAACGCAGAGAACTTGAAAGAATTTCCAAGAACTTTGCATTAAAAGACAATGGGCCTAGTGCTTGAAAGCAAAATCTTTAAACTAGTTTAAAAAATGAAGCATACTCTTCAGTCTCTCTTACTGTCTTGTTTCAGAGGTCAGAGAGGCTTGGCTGAGAGTCAGAATAACGAACTTTCCCAGACTCCAGTTCTCATCTCCTGCGCTGATCAGTGAAACTCTTCTGCTGTTCTGAGAAGCCACAACACGAAGGTTTGCATTGGATCTCAACTTTCCTCTGTGGTAGCCCCACACTGAATGAAGACTTGATCGAGAAGCTTTGGACATATTCCACCTTCCGCTTTGTGGTAAATTTCCTCGAAGGAGAAGGAGACCTTCTCCTCCTCCTCCTCTTCTTCCTCCACCTCCTCGTTATCTCAGTGTTTCCCCTTAAACCTTCTTTTGGTTTGGGGGAAAGATGCCTTTCTTAAGTCCATACATCCCCATCCCCACTCCCAGATATGCTAATAGGGCCTTTGAAAGTATCAAGCTATCAACCAGTGCATGGCTTCTCTTATAGAGATGGATGTCATGGGTTTATTGTACATGTTTATCAAACAGAGGCCATTTTAAAGTTAAGGCATTTTAGATGGAAAGAAAAAAGAAACTGCATTTGTTTTAGAGACAAATCAGCTTTCTCTCATCTTTTATACCTCACACATACACCTGCTGAAGAGTTCCCTCCACCTCTGTTACAATACCTCTGCATTTAAATAGCTCTTAATCCCTTTTAGCTTCAACCCAAAATGGCTTAAACCAGGGTAACCAACCACGATTGGTAGACCATTACTAACTTAGTCTTACGGTGTACTCAAACACTGAAGAAATCTTGGTTGAGGTTTGGATATGTGTTAAAATTGTGATGCTTTACTACAAAAGTGTGGTAACCGCAAATAAATGTGTTATAGCCTGAATATGAAAAGTAGACCTGTGCATCACTTGCATGTAAACAAGGAGCCCTGTCTAATTTCTAGCAGTAGAATCACAGTGTGGCTGTGAGGCTTGTGGGGGAAAAAACACATTTTTGTGATGGGGAGATTGAGGAAAAGTGCTTAAACTATAGTCTTAACCCTCCCACCTACACCCTCTTTGCCACCAGAAAGCCCTCAAGCAGCTTCTTGCTCAGTGTCCCAAAGTCAGTGCAAACATTTCTGAAAAGTGAATGCAGTTTTTGTCAATACTTGATCTTATTGCAGTTTGCGTAGCAGTTAGAAAGGTTAATTTATGTGTACGTCTTACTTCATGAAAGAGGTGTTTTGCTTGTTTATACCATAAAAATAGACTAATCTTAAGTTTAAATTGCTCATGTAACGGGGTAATAAAATGCATCATCTCCACCAGAGGCAGTGTTCTTACTTAAGTCAGTAGTATCTTTAACACCCTCAGGACCTGGCTAAAACCAGCCACAATTTCAACATAGATGAGAGGAGTCTCAGTGGAATATATGTGTGTGTACATATATGTATGTATATATATGTATATATATATATATATATATATATATATATATGTATATGTATGTATATGTATGTATGTATATGTATATATATATGTATATGTATATGTATATATATATATATGTATATGTATATATATATATATGTATATATATATGTATATATATGTATATGTATGTATATATATGTATATGTATGTATATATATGTGTATATATATGTATATATATGTGTATATATATATATATATATATATATATATATATATGTATGTATATTCATTCCACTGAGACTCCTGTCATGTATGTACCACGAGGAGCCTTCCTCTTTGGAGACCAATACTTAGATTCAGTCACATTTAATAACTTTTATAGCTTTTAGCTTTCTATTTGATCGTTCTTTTTTGGGTGTGTGTTTATGATATTCTTTCAACTAAGTCCCTTAAGAACTTCACTGTTTTTCCTGAGGTGAAGTTTACTGGATTAGGACTGTTGTTAAAAAAAAAAAAATTAAGCTCACGGATGACAAATGTGTCTCTACTGTGATAAGCAGAGAGGCACCAAAAAATGCACTGTCTTCAAATAATGAGGTGTCTTTCAGTGCTTTCAGACACTTAATGACAGGAGACAGAAATATTGTAATATTGGATCTCAGAGAAGTCATTTTTTTAGAAATACATTATTTCAGAGTCATTCATATCTTATATAGGCCTTACAATGCAAATATTCCTGTACATGCAACAAGTCTTTAATTCATCTAAGAACTTGTTTTATTAAAAAAAAAAAAGAGTCAAAGTTAAAGGAACCCCAAAATGCTTTATGATAATCCTAAGAATGGATGTATGTAGTTTTTTTCTGATATAAAAGAAAGTTACATTTCTGTCACTTGGTACAATGGTAAACTGTATAGTTCTTCCACTGGTGGAAATCAGTGTAGTTCTTTGTAAAGACAAAGAAGTTGTCTTCCCCCAGACCACACAGAGAAAAAAAAGAGACAGATACTAGCTTGTAGCAAGTGAGTATGTTGACATTTGCCAAAGAAGGGAAAGGTATATTCAGCCACAAATCCTGCTTTTTTTTTTTTTGGGGGGGGGGGGTGCTCTAGATTGTTTCTTTTTGTTTGTTTTTTAGGTATTTAAATATTCAGGTAACATTATCAGCACAATTCATCCTGTGTGGGATACAGAGTTGGAATTAAGTGCAACAAAAAGGCACCACTAAATGCCTGTATATATTCAGTATTTGCACCTTATGACCCAAGGCAAAATGGTCATGGTCTTGGAAGCATATATAAATTTTACCCACTCTGTGGAAATTATGCATTTTAATGATATATGTATACAGTGTCATGGAAAAGTATTTGCCACCTTGCTAATTTCTTTGTTTCTTTGCCTGTTTGTGAAACACAGAGGTTTGAGAGCATTAAACAAAACGAATATTAGACAAAGATCCAAGTCCTTGGTGGCAAGAACTCATACACTGCACTCAGTCATCTCTGATAACTGGTGGTTTTTTTCATAGTGCTGTGGAGGAATGTTGTTACATTCTTCTTTGCGGAATTGAAATCTGCCACATTGGAGTGTTTTAAGAATGAAAAACCTTTGACTAGGCCACACCAAACCCCTCACAGGTGGACTTTCTAGTGTGGTCTCTGGTAAGTCCAAATTCTCCTTCAGGATTTTCTAGTAGAGAGCAGAATTAATAGTTTAAACAATCATGCAAAGTCATCTGGGTCCCAGACCTCACACTACCATCATACTGTTTAACTGTTGGTATGATGTACTTTTTATGAAATGCTATTTTGGTTTTATGTTAAATTGTACGAAATGTATCATTTCCAAAGGAGTTCAACTTTTCCCTCGTCAGTCCATAGAGTATTTTTACCAAAATTCTTGGATCATCAAATTGGAGTTTTTTTGTTTATTTGTTTTTTGACAGCAGTGGCTTTGACCTTGGGTCTCTTCCATAGATATCCCTTATTGTTGAATCATGAACACTGCTTCATAACTGAGGCAAGTGAGCCTTGCTGTTCTTTACAAGTTGTTCAGTGTACTCTTGCAGTAATTTTGGTAGGCTGGCCACTCCAGAAAAAGAATCCCACTGTTCGCTGGAGTCTCAAAGCCATAGAAATCCTTTCCAGTCTGATAGATGTCATCTTTTTCTTTAAGTTATGGGATGATGTCCTTTCGTTTAGCCTACTTTTCTTTGTCAGACAGGTTCTGTTTAAGTAATGTCTTAATTCAGCAGGTCTGGCAGGAGTGTGGATAGTGAAAGTGAACTCGGGTTTCTAAAAATGTGGTTCATCACAATTTATTATGTAACATGTTGGGGCAAATACTTTTTCAAGGCACTATGTGTGTGTGTCAGTAACAAAACCACACATCTACAATACAGCCATAATTTTGTCATTTTCCCTCACTTTTTCTACCTAGAAAATGCTTCTATAATGTTGAATTCCTATATTAATGACCTAAATGATTATAATACCCTTTTGTGTTAGCACTGTCTTCTTGAATGTAATCATTTTGTACCTGTATTTTTCTAATTCAGTCTTGATTGTACTGTATTGTATGCTATGATGGTATACTGTTTCTAAGGTACATAGTTGTTACAACCAACAGTTCTCATGACAGAAAAGCTGCTGCACCTTATAGTCACTGGAAATGTGGGGCAGTTTTAAGTCCAAAGGACTGTCATGTCACCATCCATAAGACTGATAAAAGAAAGATTTGTGCATATTGAGTGGTTGGAAAATCTCTTTCCCCGGTTTGTTACTTTTTTCCTTTGCAGTAAAAGTAAAAGTCTGTTCAGAAGAGTTCAACTGGGACACTTCTGCAATCACAACAATGAAATGCTTGAGTCCCGGTTTATTTATTACTGCTCCTTTTTATAGTTTTAGTCAAATAAAAAAACAAACAAACAGTGAAATATAGAAATGAATATGCATCTGTTTATACATGCACATGTATAAGGTTATTTACCCTTTACTGGATGTAGATCATGACTTTTTTGTGATGAAGAGATTGTCGGATCTTCTAAGTATCTTTCCTCCAATAGGGTTGTATATCATGTGCTTACTCTAATTTATGTTACTGTAATCATTATGAAACGTCTGTTTTTGATTGTTAAAGCCCAGTTGTTACATGCAGCCTTGCCTTACTGGAACCCCTGCTTAGTGTGGGATCCCTTAGCCACCCGACCTTCCATACCCCACATCGTCCTAAACTATGTCATGACACTGTTTGCTGATGCAACTGTTATTCCTTTGACACTTTCTTCTGACGCAACTTTTGCTTCTTGAACACCTATTAAAATAACATCTACTACATCTGTGTGGAATAAGTGTTTTTATATACATTCTTCCATTGCCTCATTATATTTATAATGAACAGCTAGTGCCCTGTTTTGTGTGTGTGTGTGTGTGTGTGTATTAGGGGTGGGCTATGAGGTGCCGTAAGGGACATTATTACTGAAACGCTCTCACACACACAACTGAAACGCTCTCACACACACTACTGAAATTTTAGCTCTCACACACACTACTGAAACGCTCTCACACACACTACTGAAATTTTAGCTCTCACACACACTACTGAAACGCTCTCACACACACTACTGAAACGCTCTTACACACACTACTGAAACGCTCTCACACACACTACAAACACAAATAAATATACCAAAAAAATAGTTGATAACTGTACATGGACCACAGCACAACCACCATACTAACGTTGTTTAAAACAGATCTGACCTGTAAAGGTGTCCTGTGGAATCTGCCAATACGGCGAGAGCAGCAGGTTCTTTAAGTCATGCAAGTTGAGAGGAGGGGACTCCATTGATCAGACTTGGGATTTGGGAGGATTATCCATTTGAAAGAGGCCACTGCCACGAAGGGGTGTACATGGTCTGCAGTACTGTTCAGGTATGTGCTATGTCTAGAAATGACATCCACGTGAAGTCCAGGACCCAGGGTTTCTCAGAAGAATTTTGCCCAGAGTGTCACACTATCCTTGCCAACTTGCTTTCCTTCCCTCTTGCTGCCATGGATAGCTGTGGATCAGTCCCCATCTTCTCTGGTCTGCATGCCAAATATCCTTGGGCAAGGATTTGATGATCCAAGACATCCCATGCATGTCAATGTTAGATAAAAAGCACTTACATAGCAGAGCATAGAAAAAAGTGCTTGTGCGAATGGGTGAACGAACCAAGTTGTCTAAAGTGCTCAGAGTAGAAAGGCGCTATGTGAGAACCAGTCCATTTACCATCTCGTCCACAGATAAATGCTGCACATGCATCTGTCTGTCCTCATCACGTAAAAGAAACCGTGATTCACCAGATCAGACTACCTTCTTCCAGCGCTCCAAGGTCAAGTTTTGATGCTCACATGCAAAGGGACTGTGACTGACCTGTGACTTTGCAATCCCATACAAAGCAAGCTGTGGTGCACTGTGTTTGGACTCTTATATGAAACTCTTTTCTGCTATTTCTGTTATATTAGCTCTTTTTTTTTTTCTTTTTTTTTTAAATATTGTACCACATGGGCCAGCCTTTGTTCCCTGCGCCAATCAATGAGCATTGGGCGCCTATGTCCCTGTCACCGGTTTACTGGTAGCCCTTCCTTGGACCGCTTTTGGTTGGTACTCACCACTGCAAGATATTTTTTAAAACACAAGTGTAATTTGGTCTTGCATTCTTTTAGTTTCTTCTCCACATTCAATGGCTGATTTTGTTTTAGGTCCTTTGATATCAAATATTCTATTTGTAATTAAACAAGAATATGTCAAATATCTCTTTGTTGTGTATCATGGACAAAAAGAATTCACTTTTTTAGTAGGATTGGAATTCAATTTCCAATATTTTTGGAAGATTACATTGGCCTCCAGCAACACTGTGAGGAATGCTGGAGTTGTTTTTGATCAGGATATTTCCTTCAATGCACATATTACACAAATATGCAGGACTGCTTTCTTCCATTTCCACAATATCTCCAAAATTAGAAACATTCTGTCTCAAAGTAATGCTAAAAACTAGTTCATGGAACTGTTACTTCTGGGACTTCTGTAATTCATTATTATCAGTCAGATTATCAGATTATTATTTATCCTAAAACTCCCTGATCCAAAATGTTGCAGTAAGAATCCCTGGCATTGGCACTTGCATGCTCACTCAGCCCCATTTATCTCAAAGACCTTATAGTACCCTATCAACCCAATAGAGCACTTCACTCTTCAGATTACCGGCTTACTTGGTAAATAGACTGATTCTTATATAGCACTTTTCTACTATCCTAGAGTATGCCAACTGCTTGTGACTTTACTTGTGGCATTTAAAAGTAGAATGGGAAGCAAAGCTTTCAGGCCTCTCTTCTGTGGAGCCAGTTTCCAATTTGGATTCAGGAGACAGACACTATCTCTACTTTTAAGATTAGGCTTAGTGGCGCAAAGGTCAGCACTTTGTGAAATAGTCCATCTGTCACAAGCAACCTTGCCAAAGTCACTTAAACCACTTTTCTTCCTCATTCTGAGGTTCGATTAGAACTTAAACAGGTTTTTTCAACATTCCTAAATACACTAAGGTACTGTGACTTGATTGGTTGATTAGATATTTTTGGAGGATCTGCTAAACAGGTGTACCTAACGAAGCCCCAGTAACCCCCCTCTCACCTTTATCTGTACCATATATAACCAGTGTTGGGGAGTAACGGAATACATGTACCGCGGTTACGTATTTAAAATACAAAATATGAGTAACTGTATTCCGTTACAGTTACCGTTTAAAAAGGTGGTATTCAGAATACAGTTACTTTGTTGAAATGGATTACACTGCGGTACTTTCCTGTTTAATATCCGGTTGTTCAGTCTGACGTCACTAGCCGTGTCTGGGTCTAAACTCCGCTGCAGGTCCATATATCAAACGATCACTGTGGCATTACTGAGAGTTGAAAAACTGTCTAAAGTCTTTCATCTTTAATAAAATGATCAGCGTTCTGCTCTACCAGGTGTAACAATTGAGTTTAACATCCAGGCATCCATGAAAACGGAATTTATGACATTTAACGGAGTTAGAAGTTAGCAGGGAGTTAGCTCGCTAGCTTCTATCTAAATACAATATAGCATGTCCTGACTGCGGGGTTTTGGAAACAAATTAAAACGTACAGCTCTGCTATCACTTCCAGCATAAATGAAGACAGAAAACTAAACAGCAGTGACGTTTGTAGGGTTACTGAAGTTGGGCTAGCTGGTATATAATGATGTGCTACGTGACCGCTAGCGACATAGCTATGTTAGCATAATATAAACAAGCTAACTTTTTTTTCCACTCGATAAAAGTTAACGTGAGTGTTCTCGGTGGTCAGAAACAAATGTAATCGCATGGCAGGATGCTGTAAAAGGACCAAACTTCAGCCAGGAGAACAACTGAGATAATCCATCCACAATACGAGGTTAGTCATTCATATACTGCTGCATGGGCTGGGCTGTAGTTACATCCTAAGGTTTTAAAAACTGAGCTTAAATAAATGATTAGCGGTAATAAAAGCCGAGGGAGGTCAACAGGGATCACTGACTGTTTTAGGAGCTTTTTGAGATCAAATAGAAGAAAATACATAACATTAAACATGTTAACAACACAAAAGCCATATTAAACGCAGACTACTTTAGACCCGGAAGTAGGATTCGTCGCGTCATCACTGAACAACCGGATTGTCGCGGGTCAGGACTGTTTGGGTTTTGTTTGACAGCTACGTGCTGTTGTTCCAGGCGGCAGCGTTACGGTTGCCATGGTTACAGGGCGACGCTCTCTCTCTCTCTTTTGACTGTGTGTTTCCTGAGAGCCTTTTCGTTGTTGTTGTTGTTGTGCTAAGCTAACAGGCTGAATGCTACAAGCATAGCTCTAAAGAATGTAGCATCATGGGCAGTGTAGTCCGTGTTGCAGGGAGAATGGACTGCCATACACGTTATGGGTCTGTGAGCGCGAGGAGGGAGAAAAAGGGGAGTGGAAAGGTACGAGTTGTCGTCGAGGAAAAACGGGAGCTGGAAGCATGTAAATATAATAATAACCACTCCAGCCAAGAAGAGTGCCTGACGAGCCCAGTTGTAAGTAAGCTATTAAGACTCGACTGTACACCGTGTTCGTGTTTTCCTCCGAAAACAATAAGTTCCGTTGGAGCAATCTTTCAACGCCTCTCTCTGTCTCTCGCAAGAAAAGTTGACCCACACAACAAAGTAAAGCTATTTTTCGGCTACGAGCCGACAGGGACCCCGCCGTATTAGTCAGAGGTCCCTTTACTACAGTTCGGAGTCGCGGACCTTCAGTAATAGTAATAAATCACACAGCAATAGTACATTCACGTTGTTGTAAAAAGCATGATAATATATTAAGTAATCCAAAGTATTCAGAATACGTTACTGTCATTGAGTAACGTAACGGAATACGTTACAGAATACATTTTGGGGCATGTATTCTGTATTCTGTAATGGAATACATTTTAAAAGTAACCTTCCCAACACTGTATATAACTGTAAACTGTATAACCGCTGCCATAGCTGGACTGGCCATCGGGCATACCGGGCATCTGCCCGGTGGGCTGATGGTGATTTTTCGTTTTTAATGGGCCGACGGTTTTTTTTTGTTTGTTTGTTTTTTTTGTAACGGTATAAACAATGAAAGGTGGTGGATTGGCCAAATGGCCATGATCGACTCTGGGCTGGACCAATTACAGCCGATGAGGTCGAACTTTAAAGTTCTGTATTTTGGTGTAAAGGAACGTCATTTGTCCCGAACTTCAGCAATTTTTTTTTATAAAAAAGACACAAAGCTGGAGTTATTCTGTGTCTTTACGCTGCATAGCTGCCTCTTCTTCTCTCATTCTCTCCCCCTCCATCTCCTGTTGCTACTTCAATCATGAAACTCATCAATGATCAGCTGATCGGCTTTGCTGTCCTAAGTCCGTCTCGTTTGTTTATCCCCCACTTTGCGCCAGAAAGACGAAACCAGCGGATGTCGCGCTAAACAACAGCAACACGTTTAAGCTTGATAAGCTGTTGTTATAATTTATTTGATATTACTTTCTAGTATCAGCTGATGTTTGCTGGAGCCACAGCCGTAAACTTTTCTTTCTTATTCTCATTTAAAATGTCTAGGTTTTAATAAATACAACCGAATCTTACAACCAAAGTGGTCATCTGATGTAAAATATATAAAAATTCATTATTGTATATAGTAAATATTAAGTCTAATATATGCCCTAATAAGCTATAGTACCATGTGTGCAGTCTGCAATTCTGTTGCAGAAAGATATTGAATCTATTTAATTACTGTAGAAAAATAACTGGTTTCTGTACATTTGTTTTACCCTGGCAATACATTAAAGTCGATTACGTCGATTAAGCATCATGAGGCGGAGGGTGGGGGGGTGGTCCCCTATTTTTTTTACTGGGAGTTGGCAACCCTGCTAGTTAGGTATATGTAATTATTGATTAGGTTGTTTGATATTTCTGGTAAGTAAGTACCAGAATAGGGAGGATGGTGTAGGTTTAAGTTTATTAGATTGATACATATATACCAACAAGACAGTGTACATCACTGTCACAACAGCATTTGTTTTCATTCAAAGGCTTTATGGCTTTTCCTATAATACCTGGTGGGCCGTTCTCTAGTCAAAATGCCCAGGCTGATTTTTTTGTCCCAGTCAAGTCCTGACCGCTGCTATATGAACAAATACACACATTTTTCTCTGCAGGGCCCTATTTCAGGAAGCCGGTTTAGTGCAAACTTTGAGTAAGTATACCCTGAGTTAACGAAAACTCTGGGTTTTCGGTTTCACAAAGCGAGTTTAGATTAATTCTGAGTGAGTTACTATGACGACACACTCCGTGAAGCTAACCTGCCCCCTAGCAGGTTTACTTCAACTAACCCTGACGTTCTCTGCCTCTTTGTCGGAAACCTGACTGTAGGAAGTGTCAGACATGGCGTGCCCCTTCCTTGAAGAGCCAGTAGATGTTGAAGCCCAAATTCTCCGCAGAGCTCTCCGCCGGGAGAGAGTGATTAGAGCGCGTTTGGACATTTTATCATTTCCTGATGATTTCCTGTGTGAACGTTACCGTTTTTCAGCACAATCTATAATTTATTTGAATAACATCCTCAGGCCTAATATTGCTCATGTGACACATCGCGGACATTCTCTCAGTTCTGTACATATTATTTGTATTGCACTTCGGTTTTTTGCAAACGAGAGCTTTCTGTATAATATTGGTGACGCTGAGCACGTTTCCAAGGCTACCGTCTGTCGGGCAGTCAGGAATGTTACAGTTGCACTGAAACGTCTCCTGTACTCGTTTGTGGTGTTCCCTGGTCATAGACCCACACGATTTATCAAAGAGGGATGCCACAAAATTGCAGGTATCAGGATGAACAAAACTTAATTTATGATGTGGTGATATTTGAACTACTACTTAAATTTTACATTTATTCTCACGGTTCCCAGGCGTGATTGGCTGTATAGATGGCACTCACATTCCAATCATTGCTCCTTCAGTAAATGAAGGAGACTATGTGAACAGGAAGTCTTTCCACAGCATTAATGTACAGGTACATAGTTCCCTGTAGCATTTCAAACTAACAAATTATTTCACTATAGTAATGGATGCTAATTTGTGTTCTCTGCACTGTGAAGATCATATGTGATGCTGCCAACATTATCACAAATGTGGAAGCCAACTGCTCAGCCTCTGTGAGTGGTGGTGGTGGAGGACCCCCACCTGTTTTTCGGGCCTCCGCTTTTTTTTCTGTTGGCTATAACGGGTCACATTTGAGCATACAGAGTAAGCAAATATGTACTTGTAATGTGCTCAGATAATTTCAATAAGTGCTTACAGAAAGAAAATTAATGTAGCCTCTAACTGCAATCGATTTACATCGGACAAACAGACCAAGCACTATGGCTCATAATACAATTACACCACCTGTTTGGACTATATTTTTATATTTCATTTTTACTTGCTGCCAGGAACGTTTGGGGCCTGTTGGGTTGCACCTGCGCTCACATCACGTCACAAAATAAAATGTATGAAATAAAAAATAAAATATAATAAAATAACGTGTTAAATGGGTGGAAATCCCTAGATCAATGTTTAAATTAACACTCACGCATTGACTCTGTCGGCTATGTTTTGCCATGCATGCTCCCTTTCTTTTGCAGCTGAGTCTGTGTTACTTTTTTTCCGCGGAATTTGCATGTTATCGGCATATGCTGCCATCAGAATTTCGGCCTCAAGCGCTGTAAAATACATTGACCGCGCCTTCTTTCCCTCCGTCTCCATGGTGACTCGCTTAATCTGTGCTCCACTAATCAGGGCTTTATGTATCCTCGTGCGCGCGCTTAACTTGGGGTTAAAGCAACTCCGCGTTGACTGAACTACTTGTTATCAGCCTTTCTGAAACCGAATATTCCGAGTTGGACAGTTCGGGGTTACTCAACCCTGAGTATCGTTTTTCACTCTGAGTTTTCTAAACCGGCTTCCTGAAATAGGGCCCAGAGGTCTGCCTCATGCCTGCTATAGCCAGGAAATGGAGAACCAGCGATTTGGTCATGTGACTCACGTGTCACATGACAACACCCCAGTCTGCAAATACTAACAAAATGGCAGCGTTCTTACAGTGGAGGAAATTTGTCTTCTTTGATAAGGATACGGTGAAGGACCCAGATGACAATGGGAAAAACTTTCTTCTCCCAAAAGGGATCTCGGCTTCTGACTCCGGTCGGGGTCATATCGTTCTCGGAGATATCCTTAAAAGGCAACAGTTAGCTACATTAGCTGATGTGATGCTAGCTTGCTGATAACTGACGCTAAATAACCCAGAATTCGTGACAGTAAAATTTTAATTCAGGTAATGTAGAGCATATCTTCGAGATAAGTAACTATTGTCTTTGCAGGTTATTGAAGCAGTAGGTTGTAGGCGGCGACAGAGCTAGGCTGGCTTCGTTTTCTGCGCCATATCAATCTACATGCAAATGTATACGTTATCGTTGGAGTTGAGGCTCGACTGCTTGTCTGAGACTGCACGAACCCTCGTGGACTTCTTTCCGTCTAAAGCTACATTTTACGTATTTCCCACTTAATCTTTAGCTTTACTGGGAACTTGTAGTTAGTCATCGTGTTTATTCCAGCAAGAAAAAGTAAGGGAAAAGCCGCGTAAAGTTCGTAAAAAATAGTGTACAACAGAAAGGGTTGACATGCACACCAGCACGTTAGATGCTAATCGAGCTTATTATAACCGCCTTGCACGGGTTTCCGATGGAGACCCACAGGGCTTTAGAAAATGATTAATACTGGCCTAGTATCCGCCTATATCCATTGTATCTACATAAATAATATATTTTTTAATATGCACCTTTTAAGACACACCTTGGAATGAAAATGTGTTTTAAGACTATCTTTTAAGATGAATAGATGTTAAATAAATGTTGGGAATGTGGTGCGGGAGACAGCTCCAAAGATTAGGGGCCACTCAACTGAGATGTTCAGAAAATCATGAAACTGCAAGACTGTGGAAAAAGTTCAATTAAGAAGCAGAATCTTAAAATTGATTCACTATTTTACATGATGCCAGTTGAATGACAGGAGTACACATGGTCTCTGAAAGTGTTTCTGGTAATGACATGATCACCAACATTTTGGAAGGTTTAAGGCAATAGAGGTGTCTGTGGTCAGCCAGAGAGGATGGATTTACTGTAACCAGAGCATAAACAAGAGCTGTAAGGGATGGGCTTAGCCAACTACATAAATGTAAATCTCCAGACGGTCTGATATAATTTTAACCTGGGAGGGAGGAAAGATTAGAGAATTTCAGCTAGGGCAGTGCGATATGACCAAAATCTCATATCCCGATATAAGACATCTATCATCCTGATAACGATATAAACCACAAAAATGTAACATTTTCTGTAATTCTGTGAATCTCGGGCAGCTCGACTTGCGTGAAGTGTTTCCAGCTGGGCGTTGTTTACCTGGAGGCGAGTTTTTTAACCTTTGTATGAAACTATACATTTTTAGACATAAGTTGTAACGGCCGCCATTTTTTGTGTAAGTATTTATTACACAGCCTGCTGCTGGGAAAAGCCTATTCTAACGTTTGAGTATAAGGTTTATTTTTTAGCACCTGACGGCTCTTTTTTTTGCTTCTCATCCGTAAATACTCTGCATAGTCTTTCAAGTGATTCAGTTTATTTTGAAAAGTCTCAACAGGATCTTGAGCTTTATTGTGAAAGGTTTATGTGGAAAATAAACAAGCGGACACGCGATGGTTATACCGTCATTGTTGCTAACAATGCATAAAAACAGGCGCTTTTCCGTCCATAGTGTGGTTATATTAAATATAAGAGAAAGAGTGAACTTTAAGAAATTAATATAGCCACTACAGTGACCATCAAAACGATGACAAAATATAGCCGTAAACAGTTTATTTTGCCACGCCTGGAAACAAACCATAGCGTAAAATGAAACGATAGACGTTTTTATATTGTCATCCGATATATATCGTTATATCGAACAGCCCTAATTTCAGTACACATAGAGATTTTTGGTTTCTACTAGAAGAACATCTGTTTTAGTGAGAGAAAAAGTTGAGACAGCGGAACTCAATTGAATGGCCATGAAACTATGTCATTTCTATGTCATTGGCATAGAAATGAAATTGAGTAAAAATCTGACCAAAACATAAATAATAAAATGGTGATCTAAGAAAGACCCACGTGGAAAAAAACCACTGACAACTGGAGCAGCACAAGTATAGTTAAAATCATAAATGATCTTAAGTTTCTGTGGCTGAAAACGAGACTGCAATTGTTTAAACAGGTTAAACATTGTCTAGTAAGGTGATAGTAAGTTTTTCTTTTGAAAGAAAAGGTAGTTAAGGTGAAAGGGTCTGCACCAGGTTCCTCAAGTGTTGGAATTATCACAATTGTTTTAAGAGCGGAACAGTTAAATTAGACATGAGTGAATAACGTCAGGAGAGGGGATAAACAGGACTTCCACTTGAGTTGAAGTGGGTTAAGATGACAGGCAGAAGGCCTAGATTTATTAATAAATTCAGGTATTTCCTCATCAGTCACAAGTATGAAACTACAAAGGAAAGGAGTATGACACTTTCACAATATAATATAACTTGTGAAATTACTTGGAACCAGGTCTTGATGAATAATATTAAAATAAAATATACTGTGCATATAGTATGTAAGCATATACATTTATGTAAGTATATTGAAAAGAGAAAAGGATGGGGTATTTTTTTTAATTAATTTTGCAGCAATTTTATAAACAGCTTTTTTGTATTTTAGAAATTGTTTTGTAAATATATTTATCCTTAACCTTTGTAGTGTTACATATGGAAGGTAAGATCTGGCTTTTGATGCGCTCCTTGCAGCTGATGTCTTTTCAGGCCTACAAGTTGCGAGTTACACATCTCTACCAGCTTAAGCAACACAGCATCCTTGTGTCAGTGGGTCAGGATGAACATGGAATAAACCCTGTAGTAAGTCTGATGTTTCCCAGAGAAGTCTCATTTTCAAAACACACATACAGAAACCACTGCTAAACTGAATAATTCTTATTTCTTAGGTAAAGGTCTGGAACCTGGACAAGAGGGACAGTGGAAATCCTCTCTGCACTAGGATATTTCCTGCAATTCCAGGCAACAAACCAACTGAAGTTTCTTGCCTCAGTGTGCACGAAAACCTGAACTTTATGGCAATTGGTAAGACTCGAAGAAAGGTTCTTTTGGTCTACTGACCCAGTCGTCATTCTGAAAGGTTATAGCAGATTCTGTGTTTCCTGGCAGGCTTCACGGATGGCAGTGTGGTTTTGACCAAAGGTGACATCACCAGAGATCGTCACAGTAAAACTCTGACTCTGCATGAGGGAGCTAGCCCTGTCACTGGCCTCGCCTTCCGCCAAGTAGCAAAAGTTACCCATCTGTTTGTTGCCACCCTGGAGAAAGTCTACGTAAGTCACCATGTGCTATACAGAAATGAGGACCATCCTGTGCAATATCTTTGAAATGTCAATTAATGGAAGTGACCTAACAGTCGCTACATTCCTTCAAAGTTGAACACTTTGGCATTTGCTATTCAGGGATCTAGACTAACTTTTAGCCACGGTTACTTAACAAAAGTTAAGTCGCACCCAAATTTTTCAACTGCACCGCTTAACACTGCAGTTTTACATGTTCACTTTTTTGTGGGGAAAATTGCTGTCCATATAGACAATATTCATTTGTAAATGATTAACTAACAATCTTGTCAGCACAACGTTCTTTATTTGGAGCACAGTTCTACAAGAAAGATAAGTTACTGAAAAAGTGCTTGTGCTTAAAGTGCCAAAAAAGTATTAGTACTAGTATTGTAGACAATGTTAAACTTAATCATCATCTCTGCCTCCTCTGATGAGCTGTTTGCTGATTCGATTCAATTTTGCCTCAGACATACAGAAATATTATAATTCTGATCATCTATCAGTACTGACACTGTGAGACTTCATCAGAGGTGTGAGCATCACAGCAGATGCTTTTGTGTCAAAATAATTGAGGATAAAACAGAAAAACATGAAGCAGAGTTTCCTGGCCTGGCTTTTTATATTATATAACCTTAAAAATATTCTGCAATTTTGCATAATTTTAAAAGTGTAGTTTCTTTAGTATTGAACAGCAGAAATTAGGCTCTCTTGTCCGAGGCTCATTTGAGTTATTAAAAACAAACAAAACAAACAAACAAACAAACAAAAAAAAAAATATATATATATATATAGCGGCCAACAGCGCTGTAAACAACGGTATGAATAATGCCGTTTTGCTTCGTGGTGGAAGCAAAATAGCAGAAGTTAGAGCGAATTAATGAAGACATTTTTCAAATGTGAAGCGTAGTTTGGATCTTCTTTTGCTGCTTGTTCAGTGAATTTTGGTTGGAGAGAGACAAAACCTGCAGCTCAGAATCTAGCGCAAAAAAGACATAAACACAAAGGGCGAACCCACCGACGCATCAGAATCAGTGAGCTCTTGGCTTTCAGCCCCAATGGCGTGTCCCTGTATGGGCCGTCGGGTGAGAAAGCCGAGTAAGAGAAAGCTGATGCGCCGGGTCCGTGCTCTGTGTTTACGTCTTTGTGTGGAATCCGTTTACCTGTTCTCATTTGCTGTTTGGTGGTTGTTGAAATAGTTTTGTGATCTTTAACCTCAGATTCTGGCATTTCTGGCAAAATACATTTATATTTAAAAGTTGATTCAGGATTTAATGAATCGATATCGCTTTATTCAAGCTACTCACCTCCCTCTATACACCTGCACTTTCAAACGTACACATGAAGGACTACAGAAATATCTGGACCACGGCCAATCAGAGAGGTCCCACCCTTGACTATCTCTGATTGGTTTAGACCACGATAGGGGCATAATGTGTGTATGTTGTTGACCACACGGAGACTTGAACAGCTGTTGGTCGCACCGGTGTGACCTAGGATGCTTTTTTCAGTCGTACCATTGAAAAAATTTGGTCGCATTTGAAACCACATTGGTCGCACTCTAGAGCCCTGCTTTTATGTAAGATTTAAAAGTGAAGGTTTACATTTACTAATATCAAAAAAGTACAGGACCCACAGTAAAAAACAAACAAAAAAAACCACACAGTCTGCTGAGCAAATTCTCCTCGCCATCCAGAGGTCCAGATTAAAGGATTGGGCCTTTGCAATTTGTGTTCTGAAACTGTGGACGAACTACCCCTTCAGATCAGGAACTCTCCCACATCAGCTGCTTTCAAAACCCATTTGAAAACTAATTTTTATTCTCTGCTTTCAAATCAGAATGAGTTCAGACGACTTTTTTTTGTGTTGTTTTTTTACTCGTGCTTTCTCATTTTATCTTATACTGTTATTTTGTTCTGTGATTTATGCTGTTAGAATATATTACATGTACAGCAGCGGTCCCTGACCCCCAGGCCAGTCATTTGTGAGAGTTGAGGCTCGGGTGTGAAATTTATGGTTTTCAGGGATTTTATTGTTTTTTGGGTTTTTTTTTAATAGTTTTTATCGTTAACTCGGTGTCCCTGGGATTTTCCTGTGTGTTATGAATAAATCTTTTTTTTTTTTTTTTTGGGGGGGGGGGTGTACTGGTTTTATTTTGTTGCATTTATCCACGAGACCTTAAAGGCCAGTCCGTGAAAATATTGTCGGACATAAACCGGTCCGTGGCGCAAAAAAGGTTGGTACAGCAATTTGGTCACCAGCTGTTGTTTTTAAATGTCCTGCAGAAATGACTAAAGGTTAATCTTTCACTTTTGTGCCAAAGATTAAATATGTTTTTGTGATACTATGCAATATCTATAGCACTTAGCCATCTTAAGAAGTTGATTCAATTCACCTGGATATATAATGGAGAAAAGAGGAGGTAGAAGAAAAATTTCACCCAAGTGATGTCTTCAGAGTTATTAAAAGAACAATCAAAATCAGCACTACTGCATAGCTTTCAGCCACAATATCAGTTTCATGATCATTAATATATCAGTTGTCATGACCTTAAGTCATGAATACTATTTGCATATAGTTGGGGGATCACGGTATTGTAAGATGGTGAAAGATGTACCTAGTCCCCCTCAGTGATTCAGAGATTGTTGTTTGTTGGCCATTAATTAATTTCTCGGATTATTGAGCGTGTATCAAGACACATACCCATCTATTATTGAGTGCTAGATTGTGCAGAGTCTGTATTGTCTTTTCAATGGTTTACTGATGCGGCTTTGTTCCCACTGGGGATTTAATTGGTCAGTGATCTTAATGTTCTGTCATTACAAAGGCTGACAATCATCATGTGGAGCCAAAAAGAACACATGCAGTAAACGTGGTGTTGATGTTGTCTAAATGTTTTTATTGTTCATAAGAGTTGAGATTATTTGAAGTATTGGACATTTAAGTGATATTAAACAAAGGTGTGCTCATTTCGGTTTTATATTGGATTACCTTGTTTATCCTGTAGGTTTTAAAGAGAATGTTCTCATAGTTTGAAGGTGAGCATACAGTCTTTCAGTCTTTTGAAGTACTCTTTGTCATCTTTATTTGTTTAGTGTTACACCCTGTCCATCAAGGAGTATCCAAAAGTGGAGCTGGATACACACGGCTGTGCACTGCGCTGCTCATCCCTAGCAGATCCATCCCAGGATTCTCAGTTCATTGTAGCTGGTGAAGAATGTGTGTACCTGTATCAGCCTGATGAACGAGGGCCCTGTTTTGCTTTTGATGGACACAAGCTATTGGCCCACTGGCACCGTGGATATCTGTTTTTACTCATAAGGGATGTAAAGTCACCCAACAAGTAAGAACAGGACTGAAAGAATGAGGTGACAGTAATATTCACGGAGTATTTCATCTGAAAGAAGAGAATATTGAATTTTAATATTCCGTTATTCAAAGCCATCTTTAAATCACAAATCTTAATTCAATAATCCATATTCATCAGGTGACTTACAAAAATACATGTCCTATGAGACAATGATTCTATTCATTTTTAATTCAGGACATGCTTCAGTAGTGGAGAGAGCTCGCCATCAGACAAACAGCTGCTAACTATCTATGACCTGGACAACAAATTCATTGCCTACAGTGCCTCTTTTGATGATGTCATTGATGTGGTAGCAGAGTGGGGTTCCTTCTACATTCTGACTAGAGATGGAAAAATGTTTGTTCTCCAGGAGAAAGACACACAGACCAAACTGGAGGTCAGTTCAGTCTCTGTAACTGCTGATTGAGGAGTTGTTTAAAAGCAGTGATGAACAGTGAATTGAATCATCTATAAATCTAGTTATTCAGGTAGAATAACTTTTACCTGAATGTTTGTCTTTAAAGATGCTGTTTAAGAAGAATCTGTTTGTGATGGCCATAAACCTGGCTAAGAGTCAGCACCTGGACAGTGATGGAGTATCAGATATCTTCAGACAATATGGTGATCACCTGTACCTTAAGGGGGACCACGACGGTGCCATTCAGCAGTATATTCGGTAATTGCATTTGCCAGGACTGGAACTTGCTGGATGAGAATGAGTTTTGCCATTATTCAAAGGCTCAATTTATTGAAAAGAGTGCAAAGATAGCAAGTGCTGAAATTGAGAAATTTCATTATTGAATGATGATATTATTATTATTTCTTAATTTTCAAGTGTTTTAATCACTGAACATATTTAGTGATATATACATTACAGATCAAATGAGCCATTAATAAAATCCCTCTTAAAAATACATTGTTTTCTCACACAGCACCATTGGGAAGCTGGAGCCATCATATGTCATCAGGAAATTTCTAGATGCACAGAGGATCCACAATCTGACAGCCTATCTGCAAGCCCTGCACAGGCAGTCACTGGCCAATGCAGATCACACTACACTGCTGCTCAACTGTTATACCAAGCTCAAGGACAGTTCCAAGCTGGAAGAGTTCATTAAGGTGACTGACTGGTGAACGTGAGCACTGATGTGTTGGGCTTTTGATGATTAAGACTGCTATTTAATTCGGACTGTCATTAAAACCCAGATTGGCAAGAGTCAATAATGGTTGGTATATCATAAATGTGTTGTCTTCCCACACTGTATTTAAACAGAGCAGTGAAAATGAAGTACACTTTGATGTTGAAATCGCCATCAAGGTTCTCCGGCAGGCTGGCTACCACAGCCACGCTGTCTTCTTGGCTGAGAAACATATGCACCACGAGTGGTACCTAAAGATCCAGCTGGAGGACTTGAAGGTACAAATGTTCAAACCTTTCTTTAGAGATAGATGTTCATCACTTCTCTGGGCTACTAGGAATTGTCCTCTTCTTTTTTTTTTTCTTAACCTTAAAAAGCCATCCAATGCATTACTAACGTTTCCTTTGGCAAACATTGCAACTTGTAAACATTTTTTTATTAGCAACTAAGAGTCTTTCAGTTCTTGTCTGAAAGATTTTGGTCTGTTTTTCGTTCAAAGTTTTCTGTTTCTATGACGTTCCTAGACTGTCTGGACTTGCATTCACTGTTTTTGTGCTCTTAGAATTGAGATGGTCTTCAGGTAAGGCATATCTTGGATTTGGGTTACGATCACTGTGATATTTGCATTCAGAATTCTTCCATTCCACTACAGGACTTCTTTGCAAAATGGATCTACTGACGCTAAATTTTTGTTATGAGTGGGTCCCACAAATTGGTTTGTTATGTTCATAGCCATAGTATTATATTCTCTAAGCAGTGCTAGACAACTGCTTAGAGCAGCTCATGGCTGATTATTATTGATATAAGGTGGTGATTAGTCAAAATAATTTTTAAAGCTAATTAAGACCTTTTAACATTGTAAAAGTTATTTGTGAACTTGTGCACAGTCCTGTCCTTTTTACCCCTCCACTGTAAAAGGTGAATCAGAATCAGAGAGACTTTATTTATCTGAAAGGGGGAATTAAGATAAGGGCAATTAATGAGGGGTAGTGTCCTCACCCAACCTTGGGCAGGCAGTGTGGACACCCGAAGGAGGCAACGTAGTATTATCAAATTCATTTCATAGGTGCGTCTACTATTAAAAGCTCAAACAAGTTGGAATTTTAGTAACTTTAGTGTCTGTAAGGTCAGATGTCAAGTTTTCTGAAAATCTTGTGAATGCAATTACTCAAGAAGAAAGTCAGCTAGAATTTTGGAATTTATACCACATCAAAAATAAAATAGTATTTAACATATTAACTCTCTTTCTAATGGAGAGTGGATATTTGGCAGAGAGTGGCAGCTTGATAGTTTAGTGGTAAGACTACACGTTTTTGGAGCGGGAGTTGCAAGTTCGATTCCCACCCAGTATTCAGTAAGGCTAGACCCCTCTTGCTAACCTAAAAAAAGCCCTGGAATGGTGCGGCTACGTCTGCAGCCTGTCCGCAGTACGAACACAAGAACATTTCACTACACATTGTACTCTATGATACCGTATGTGACAAATAATAAAAAGCTTGTTGTTATTATTTTCCCACAGAATTATCAAGAAGGGCTGCGCTACATTGGGCGTCTGCCTTTTGAACAAGCTGAAAGCAACATGAAGCGTTATGGCAAGACACTGATGCACCATGTCCCTGAAGGTACCACGCTCCTCCTGAAGGGCTTATGCACTAATTACCAACCCAGTGGAGACGCTGCTGAAAAAGACAGCCTGGACAGGAGTGTGGTCAATAAGGTCTCTGAGCAATACTGTTATTCTCCTAGATAATCATTAATTTTGATCATAAATTTGAAGTGTTTATCAGAAATATTCTCCTCCACTACTGTTTGTATTTTAGGCAAACTCTGAGGAATTCATCCCGATTTTTGCCAATAACCCTCGGGAGCTCAAAGCCTTCCTGGAGCACATGATTGAGGTGGACCCCCGTTCTCCCCAGGGTGTGTATGACACACTACTGGAACTACGGTTGCAAGACTGGGCACATGAACAAGATCCTGAGGTCAGTGCATAACATTTAGACAGTTATACAAGCTGCCATGAAGATTTTAAAAATCGAGTGTAATTGTCATTTCAGGAAATTGTTTTTCATTTACTTGTTTATTTATTTTAAACAAGGAAAGAATCCTTATAATAAACTTTTTTTTATATGGATAAAAGCATTTCAATAAATATTTAGACAAAACAAACCTATATGGAATATTATAAAAACTTGTGGATTGGCGAAATGATTGAAAATGTGATCCATTCTTAAAAATGTACCAAAAGAAACGGAAACCGATTCTCATGAATGGAAATATAGAGGGTTTGTAGCAAGACGCAAAGGACTGGTTATGCTCACAGTTCTTGTATAGTGCTTTTCTACTCTGCCTGAGGACTCAAAGTGCTTTATACAATCTTATTCACACCAGCACATTTTTCTATTCTGAAGTGCTTTCTATCTAACAATTGATGCATTGGTGAAGGGAGTATCTGCCATCAAACAAGAAGACAGCCGCATGTAACTACGACGGTGTTTGCTAGTTCACCTTACATGCATTAATGTAATAACGTGATTAGCCTACTCAACGTAAATCACACACAAACAACATTAAGCTACTCACGCAGAGAAGAACGGCTGCTGCTGCCATCATCATCCGTCATCATTTCTGCTACACTGGCAGGGCTAGGGGCCAGGACTCTACTCTTCGGGTTTTTGGGGGATTTTGCTAACTCCGGGTCTGATAACGGGCAACCCACCCACAGTAGATGTGCTCGGTGTGAGGTCTCGCAGCAAGCTATCAAATCCGGTGCATTTCTCGGCTTTTAACAAAATGCTATGCATCGCCAGGTGTTTCATCAGATTCGAGGAGTTACCTCTGCACAGTATCAGCTTAAAGCACTTGTTGCAGGCTGCTGAGTTTGCATCTTTTGCTGTGAAGTACAGCCAGACTTTTGACCGCTTCGCCTTGGGCATTTTTAATCTGTAGCTCTGCTCTAAAAGAACGTACGTATCTGGGCCCGCCTACTATCCTCGGAAAGGTAAAATGATTGGCTAGAATCCAAAGTGTATGACATGTCAGGGGAAAAAAAAAGCACTGAAATAAAGCACCAAAATGTGCGCTGCTTTTCGGTCTGGTTACTACCGTTTATGTCAGAACCGGTGCTATAATGGCACCGGATACCGGTACCCATCCCTATCAATGACAAAACAATTAGTTGTCTGGCCATCAACCCACCAACCTCCCTCTCACCAGCCACCTCTTCCATCTTATCCAGGGAAACATGAAGTGTTCCCATACCAGTCAAGCGTTGTAATCTCTACAGGCTGTCCTGGGTGTCCTCCGGGGGTCTCCTCCTGGTAGGATATAGTAGTTATACAGTGGTCCCTTGCTATTCACCTTTTGCAGCCTCGCTTTTTCGCTGATTTTTTTTTTTTTTTTTGTGTGCAATTTTGCATGCTTTTTTAATTTTATTTTAAACAGCACATTGTGTTCTGTGTCCTGATTGGCTGTAGACCAGGGGTCACCAACTTTTTTGAAAGTGAGAGCTACTTCTTGGGTACTGATTAATGTGAAGGGCTACCAGTTTGACACACACTTCTGAAATAACAAATTTCCTCAATTTATCTTTAATTATATGTTATCATTAATAATTAATTATATTCATCTATGTAAAGACACTGATTATGTTAATTATTTTTCACCATAATTATAAAGAATGCAAGTAGGAAACAAGGTAGGAAACGGATAAATATCAATATGCAACACTTTATTTCTATAAATCTCTGCAAGTATTTACATTTTGAAGTGATCACTTCTACAACATTTTTACTTACCACTAACACATTTTAACAAATTATGCACTGTTACATAGGGCTGCTCAATTAATCGAATTTTAATCACGATTACGATCTGGGCTTTCAACGATCATTAAAAATGACTGAGCCGATTATTAGCCCCTCCCTCATTTAGCCGCGACACCTTAAAGGCCGGTCCGTGAAAATATTGTCGGGCATAAACCGGTCCGTGGCGCAAAAAAGGTTGGAGACCGCTGATTAAGAGGACCCGAGGGAAGCTCGGAAAGCTAAGCAGAAGTTATTTGGAGAGTGACTGCCGTTGGTTGAAAAGAGAGTTAAAAAAAAAAAAAAACTTCAGTGGTGTTGCACACTATTTTATATTATTTTTTTAAAGTCATTGTTAACCCTTTAAAGCCGGTCAGAGCAGTAAGCTCCGTTTTGCGTAACTATTGTTAAATCCCTGTAGAACCTGAACCGTGTAAGCTAGCGCAATAATTTGTTTTGCATATGAAACCGGAGGAGTTGTACTCACATCTTATGCCATCAGCTTGTCCTCGGTCACGGTTTCGTTCCACATATAGCTTTGCAAAAATTGCATAAAAAGCGCTTGCAGGAACAAAAACATAATATTCCAGAAACACGCTTTGCCGTTCCTATCAGCTGTTCGTAACACTTCCCACAGTGAAATGATGCACATGCTGTTTTCTTTGCAAATTTGCATCATAGGATTGTTTTTTGTTTTTCCTGCAGTATATAAAAATTGCTGTATCTCCAAAATAAAACTATGAAGACACTCAAAATAAATTTCCTGTGGTGGGAAACTATTTTTTGCAACTTTATTGTATTTAAAGTTTTGAGGGATAAACCTCTTAAATTTCTCCAAGTAGAAATATATGTAAACAAAACAAAAGCGATTTTCAATTTTTTTTTGTAGTTTATTGCACTTTTTTGCAATTTATGTAATTACTATGGACTTAATGCATACATATTATTAAAATATGGGCTATAACAGTTGTATTGATGTATAGCAACTTGAAATGCTCCCACAAATGGCACTACAGCATGTAAAAAAATAATATAAGCTCTGGTGGACTTGGTTCTATAGTAGGTCTTAAAGGGTTAAGTAATTATCGTCAAATAATCGTGATCTCAATTTCAGTGAAAATAATCGTGATTATCATTTTTGCCATAATCGAGCAGCCCTACTGTTACATACATTATTTCTGTATGTATGTAACATACAAAAATCAACTTTCACATTTTACAGAACTTTTCACCAAATTTGCAGCATTTTAAAACAAATTATCATATGTTACACTTAACAAACACATTTGTTTTTCAATAATTAAATTCAACTTTGACATGACACTGTAATGTTGCCACTGAGAACATCTAGTATGGCTTTCTTTGTCTGTTAGTGGGAAACCTGGCATTGCATGCTGTTCACCAGTGTGTTGTAATCTGGGGTATAACTTGACACTGCAACTCTGAGTGACTCTTGCAGATGTGCATCAGATAGGCGTGTTCTGTGTTTGTTCTTTCATTTCATTTATTTATTTCACACTTGGTACAACAGTTTCCACAGTTAGTTCTTTCAGACAAACCAACCACACTTTCTATCGGTAAAGCACTGCAACCATGTGTGAAAAGGAGCAGGAAGAAGAAAATATTCTTATTAAACCATGCCCCCTATCTACAATCCAATTTATATTGCAAGTGGGCACCAAAAATCAAGGAACAAAGTAACATTTATCTCCGGTCCTAACGCAAACCAAACAACAAATTTACAATCAGAATATACCACTCCACATAGTAACAAGGAGAAAAGATGAGTAAATAGAATAAAATGAGGCAAAAAATAAAGTTCTGACATGAACTTGATGAAGTTCATGTCAGAAAAGGCTGATTCACAAAGATAGGTTGAACCAAACAGGCTGGCAACTTTTGTAGCTGCTGTGCATACACCACTGTACTTTTCTGTGTCAACAAGGCACCAAAAGTTTGGTGTACCCTCATAGGCTTTGAGGTGGAGGTCATTTTGCAATGTTACAATTTCGATTTCCACCTGTCCAGCATCCAAGCTGAACACTGAACTTAGTTTCTCAGCAATGCATGTTGTGTCCACATTCATGAAAGGATTGGAAATGAATGACACGCATGGCTCAAGCTGATCAAGGTCACAAAACCTATTCTCAAACTCTTGACCAAGTCGGTTTATGACTTGTGTACTTTTCTGCAACTTTGTCAAAAGTCTCAGATGCAGAAGCATTGTCTTTCAGCACCATCTGCACAAAGGGAAAGTGCAGCATCTTTTTTCTCTGTAAATTCACAGAGAAGATGCTCATCGGGGCTTTAAATCCATTTAAAGCACTTATCATGTCAGCAACAGTCTTACCTTTACCTTGCAGCTCACAGTTCAAATGGTTCAGTTTCCCAGTAATGTCCGTTAAAAACGCAAGGTCAAGTGTCCACTCAGTGTCCTCCAGCAGAGATGTGTCTTCCCCTTTGGATTGCATGAACTCTTTGATTTCACCCAAAAGTGACAAAAAATGAAGCAAAATCCATCCTCTGCTGAGCCATCGGATTTCCGTTTGTAGTAGCAAGTCACCATATTCAGCTGACAGCTCCTCCAATAGCACCTTGAATGTTCTGTGCTGTTTAGCTCTGGAGCGGATGCTGTTTATGATCTTCACAACGGGAGTCATGACGTGCTCGAAGCCGATCACCTTTGTGCATAACGCCTGCTGGTGAATGATGCAGTGGTAATGCATGAAGTTTGGGAACTCTGTGTCACCTTTACAGTGAGTGATGAATCCTGCATGTCGGCCGATCATAGCAGGAGCTCCGTCGGTAGTCATTGATACCAGCTTTTCCAGCGGTACCTTTTTCTTCGCAAAAAACTCCGTCACCGCGTTATAGATGGCAACTCCCCTCGTAGTTGTCTTTAACGGCAGTAATGTCAGAAGTTCTTCTTTTGTGGAGAAACCATCAAATACCACCCGATAAAGACCATCAGCCGTGCTCTACTGCTGCTGTCCACAGACTCGTCCCACTAGATGCTAAACCACCTGCACTTTGCCAGATCCTGATCCAACTGATCGGCCAAGTTCCCGGACATAGCCGACACTCTTCTAACAATTGTTAGAAGAGCGTTGGGCGACTCCTGTGGGTGTGCCTTTGGTTTCATTCTATAATACTGGACTTATTTTTCTACAAATGGTTGAACTTTGGGAGTGTTTAAACAAGATAGAAAAGCGAAAATTTTCTTCCCTGTTTGAGAAAAGTGTACAAAGTGTGTAGTGAGGGGTTTTACAGAATTAATAAATCTATAATTATAAAAAATACACTTGGCTACTCTGCGGATTTCACTTATCGCAGGTTTTTTTAGAACGTAAATCCCGCAATAAATGAGGGACCACTGTACTCTCATTTCCACTGCTTGTATGCACAATCTCATTCTAATGGTGTTAACAAAAAGATCAGGCCTAGACTAACAGATTCATGGTGCTTCTCAAAAACGATGCTCCATCTTCATCTGGTCGTACATGGCAGCATAACAGTTAGGATACATCATTTTACCAGAATTGTGCATCAATAAAAATTATTAACAATTAGATTAAATTATTAGTAAATCTCGTAACAACAACGACAATCAGTCATCTAGTCAACTAGTTACACACTTCTCTAGTTTATACATCACTATTAAATTTAATAACTCTTAAATTTAATAACTCTTGAATTGAATTCAAATGAAGTGTTCAAGGCTATGTTCTCTGCATAGATTCAGTCAAATGCTGCGAAACGGATGGGTTAGCACTTCATGATGCAAAAGGATAATGACCTAAAGCGTTATACAAAAGCTACCCAAGTGTTTGGTCACCTGATCTCAATCCAACAAAGCATTTTTTTTTAGTTACTGAGGAAAAAACTAAAGGCAGCAACTGAACGGTTAACTGCAAAACACTTGAATCAATTTTATACATATTACATTAAAAATAATGTTATTTTGTTCAGAAAATGAGTAAGTGACTAAAACACTTTTAACTCATAAACATTTCACGCAAAACTTTTGTTAAACCACTTGAATTAAAGCAGATAATCTGCAGATCTGAATGTTTGATTTAAAGTTCATTATAGTAGTGTTTAACAAAAACAAACATATTACATTTCAGTGCTTCGAGGCAACTGCTGTGTGCATTTGACGTTATTCTAATAAAGCTCAATATTTATTGAATATGTAATATTCTGCTTCTCATTCTGTTTTTCTTTTTGGCAGAGAAAGAAGGTCCTGCAGGGGGAAGCTGTGTTGCTACTGAGGAGTGACAACACTGTGTTTGACAAGGCCCTTGTCCTGTGCCAGATGCACAACTTCAAAGAAGGCATCCTCTACCTGTATGAGAAAGGCAAACTGTAAGTGAGCAAACAGTCTGAATACTTATCAAGCACCACCTCACAACATCTCATTATTCACTGTTTTAGTGTGATAGGTAAAACCGAATGAAAGCTGTAAGATGTGTCAGTATCAGCAGAAGCCAGTTTAGTTCAGTAAATAAAGTCATTGTGTCACTGTTTGTGGTTGAATATTAATGATGCGAATGCACTCATTATGAGTTAATTTATGTTTTAAACATAACCCTAACATATTATTGAATCTAACACAGTAGTAATATGTAATAATTATCATTTCTAAATCTGGGTCTGGATTCAGATATAGTGTAGGTATAGTGCATGATGCAATCTTTTCACCAGAGCCACCTAACTGAGGGGAATTTTAGTCATGAATCACTTAAAAAGACACTCAGCTTTCATCAATATATCTCGTCTAATGAGGTGTAACAAAACATTGGATCATTGTTACACATCACTGAAGGATGTTTTATCAATAAAGGATGCTTTATTAAACATCCTCAGCTTATGTGTACGTCAGCAAAAGATGCTTATAGGTCACTCCTGTTACCTACCTATGCTAATACCAAGCCCTGGAATGGCGTGGCTACGTCTGCAGCCTGTCCACAGCTCGGACACAAACACTTCACTACATGTTGTACTGTGTATGATTGTGTATGTGACAAATAATGGTTTGTTTGTTGGTGATCCTGCCTGTGTAAAATTACTGCTTTTTTTATAAAACTGATGTAATTTACTTGTTCCAGTCTCTTGTGAAAACATGATAATTCCTTTCAAGCTTTTAAGTCCAACCCCATACTTGGATCTTCTCTTTGGGGTGATGGTTTGGATAATTATCTGTAAGAAACTGAAACTCATTCCATCAAATTGATAAATGGTCTGACTTGTGAGTTACAGCTGTACCAGCATGGCTGCATACCAGACAGTTAGAGCAATTAGCTGATTTAACTTGACTTTTTCCTTTGTGTAATGTCCTTCTAGATAAAGTTTTAAAAGTTTTAAAAAGTGCCCCAGCATGCATCAAATCATAGCTAGGATGTCCTACACAATGTGGTAAGGATTGTTTGTTGTACTGACTTGCACTGTGTTTCCAGATGACATTGTGATCTGTCATGAGAGGAATGAGTCATCTCTCATTCCTTTTTATTTTTCTAGAAAAAATTGAAGTCCCTCATTTAATGCGGGACTTATGTTCCCTAAAATAACCTGCGATCGGTGAAATCCGCAAAGTAGTCAACTTTATTTTTTACAATTATTACAGGTCTTTTAAGGCTGTAGAACCCTCACTACACACTTTATACACTTTTCTCCGACAAGCATGAACATTTTCACGCTTTTCTCTCTTGTTTAAACACTCTCAAAGTTCAAACCTTCGTAGAAAAAGAAGTCCAGTATTATAGAATGAAAACAAAGGCACCTGCAGGTGCCTTTCACGGTGCAAAACGTTTCGTCGACATTGTTGTGTTTGTTGGGGAGAAAACTTACAAACATACAGTACAGCACTTCATAGTCACACTGCCAGCGATCAAAGATTTCTGTAAGTTTGACAAGCCGAACACATTCTGTACTGTGCAGGAGATACAGCATGGAGGAGATCGATTGACAATGGTCTACAGCCGAGCAAGATGCAGAACACGATGCACTGAAAAGAAAAAAAAAAATTGCACACACAAAAAAATCAGCGAAAGTTGAACAGCGTTATAGCATGGGACCACTGTATTTGCAGTGATTAACCTTAAGTCAATATTTGGCAAGAGTACTTTTGTTCTTTACAACACAGCCTGAGCTGTCTTAGGCAGACTTGTCACTTCTTTAAGTAGCCTTCAGGAATAGTTCTCGAGGCCTCTTGAAAAATTGTCTGTACATACCGATGATGATTTGAACCAAAAAAAGAAAACCACAAAGGAATTCATCATAAAAAATGTCCTAGAAATATATAAGACTCGCTGGCACTGGTTTTGAGTCCAGCTCTTGTGCAGTTTGGCATACTTCAGCCTTTCCATTTCCCTTCCTTAAAAATGACTTCCTGGTGATGGTGAGGAGGATGGCTCTAAACAGAAGCCCTGTTGATTTCGCAATCAATTGTTTTTGCCCAAATTATGGTTATTGATGATTCTGTTTTGACACATATGAAGCTACAGACACCAACAACCACTGTGAAACAATATAGCATCCATAACTGCACCAAAGAGTAAAACAGTAAAATATGGATTATTAAATATTAGGTCTCTCTCTTCTCTGTTAGTACATGACTTAATAATTGATCAACAAATCGATTTATTCTACCTTACAGAAACCTGGTTACAGCAGGAGTTGGCTTAAATGAATCAACACCCCCAAGCCATTCTAACTATCAGGGGACTGGGAACAATCCTCCCCTCCAGCTTATTAATAAACCAAAGACCCAGACAGTTTTAATTAATTTGAAAGCCTGATGCTTAATCTTGTCAACCCCCCCAAAAAACAGTTTTATTTGCTATCTGTCATCTACTTAGCCTTTACTCAGTTTCTATCTAATTTCTCAGACTTATCTGATTTAGTGCTCGGCTCAGATCAAATAATTATTGTGGGTGATTTTAACATCCATGCAGATACTAAAAATCACAGCCTTAATGTAGCTTTTAATCTTTTATTAAACTGAATTGGGTTCTCTCATAATGTTAAAAATAAAAACAAAAAACAAACACACAGCACTTTAATCAGACTCTAGATCTGAATATTTAACAGTATTCCCCAAAAACCCTTGTTTGTCTGATCATTTCCTAATAACATTAAAATTTACAATAATGGATTACTCAGCAGCGGAGAGTACTTTTCATTACAATACATGTCTTTCTGAAAGTGCTGTGTTGCTTATATAAACTCACACTTTAAAGCAGAAATGGTGTCTCACTCATTTGTAAGCTGTTCGTGTAGCCTAGAAAAATAGTTTGTTGCTCTATTTAAAACGGGGAAAAAAAGCCCTGCGTAAAGCTAGAACATCTTACTATTTATCACTAACTGGAGACATTTGTATGCAGGTACCAGCAGATTATGCACTACCACATGCAGAATGAGGAGTATGGAAAAGTAGTGGAGGCCTGCAAAAGTTATGGGGACCAAGAGTGTTGCCTTTGGGAGCAGGCGCTGGGATACTTTGCCAGAAAGGAAGAAGACTGCAAAACTTATATCAGTGAGGTCCTACATCACATTGATCAAAACAACCTGATGCCTCCATTACTTGGTAAGTACATTTTTATCTTCATGCATTGGTTGTTTAGAGTGTGATCCACACGTTACAGTATAGGTTCAGGTAAAGATCATGTCAGTTGAATGTAATTTTAAAGGTGTCATATTTTTTTTTTCTTTTGTTGCTGTAGTGGTGCAAACATTAGCCCACAACTCGACAGCCACTCTCTCCGTCATCAAAGACTACCTCATCAACAAATTGCTTAGAGAGAACCAACAGATTGAGGATGATGAACGGAAAATCCGACAGTATCGCGATGAAACGGCTCACCTTCGCTCAGAAATCCAGGAGCTCAAAACAAGGTTGGTCACATAAAGGATGGGATTTTCTGTAAACGTAACTCTTTCATAGCTAATACATCAAGTCCATGCCTATGAGTATTTGGAAAGTAACAATTATTTTTAACCCTGCTAAGAGGGTTTATGTGATTTGCTTGCTGTGTATTTGTCCGACTCTATTTCAGCTTAGGGGGAGCTACACAGTGGGGCTGCCACAAACGATTATTTTGATAGTCGACTAGTCGCCGATTATTTTTGCGATTAGTCGACTAATCAGATCATGCATCCATTGGACGTAAAACGTACAGCTTATTGCACCAGCATGCGTCTGCTCTTATATAACTATCATTAGCTTACAGCTTTAAGTGTTTAAGGTATGTGCTAACTAAAAATAAAGACAAGATGATAGTTTATTAAATTTTAATGAAATTTGCAGATTGTTTCGGTGAAGTTTAATAAACTCCTTGCTATCTAAAATATAACAGGACACCGGAGTATATTCTCCAGCATCTCACACTTCTGATAATCAGTTGTTTGCTTGACGTTTATTCAGCTGTGTAAAAACTATAACTTTCATCTCAGCCAAACCGATTTTGCTCAGGAACAAATAAAATACTAAAAAAAAGCCAAACAATAACATTTTTAAGTTATCAAAGTGACTTATATATGTTTAACCTGAGTAGCGAAAGACGGTGGTGGGTTTGAAAACGATTTGCCGGGAGTCCGCTGTTCTCATGGGCTCTAGTGAGCCTTGCCCCTGGCTAGCTATTGAGCTAGTGGGTAACAGACGTCTCCGAAAACGTCGGAGCGCTTTTGAAAATATGTGGTGTCTTGATAAACTGAGCAGATATTTGAGGTTTACACAGTTACATTCTCGCCTGAAAATATGTTAAATGTTTATTTTGTGACCCAGAAAAAATAATAAGAGTAATATTAAAACTAACTAGCTGCCGCCATTGTTTGAAACTGAGCTGGGCTGCGCTATGAATTCTGGGACACAGCTTCTTCTTCGGGGTACAACGGCAGCTGGCATCCTTGTACATGCAGTGCTGCAATCTTCTGTTTCAGTCCGTTATTACACTCTTAAATCCTACCTAATCCGACGTGTTGACTATTAAATCAGTCGTCGACGATTTTGATAGTCGACGTAATCGTGACTAGTCGACTAATCGTGGCAGCCCTACTACACAGTCTCAGACTGCTCTTTGTTCATGATGTGTTCAGCTGATACTGGGAAGAAAAGTGTCCGTAAATATCAAAAACTTCATCAGATAGGAATTTTGCAGATCTCACATTCAGGTCATTTTCTGGGACATTTCCAAACAACTTGCAGTAGATACATTTCTCAGATATTTGTTCCATTCTGACTGCTTCCACTGTGAACTTTACTAAATTGTGTAAAAATCCAACTGTAGCTCTGACAAACTGACCTGATGTTCGTGTAATGGTGAGGAGAGTCGTGTCTGCTGCTATAAGGTCCTAAGCATCTGAGGGAGAATACTGAGAGAGAACAACCTGAACTGCAGTGTCATGGTTGCCAAGCCAATCTGTGTCTATGTGCATAAAGATTAATTTCGCATCACTCTAGCGACAATCCGCAGAGTGAATGGTAAATGGTAAATGGACTGGTTCTTATATAGCGCTTTTCTACTGAGCACTCAAAGCGCTTTACACAACTTGTGCATTCACAAGCACATTTTCTAAGTGCTTTCTAACTAACATTCACTGCACGTACCAGTGACACTGCACGTACCAGGTACAAGATATTGTCGACAAGACATGGAAAGAAGTGTGGGCTTACCTGGACAGCGACCCTCGTTGTAAAGTCACGAACCAGGCTTCCATTTTTAAGATTTAGGCCAGCTCACTTGGTCCAGTCAATCTTGAGTTGTGGTTCCTCACCCCGCGAACAGCTCAGTGTTTAATTGATGAGACATAAAATAATAATAATTTCCAAATAAACAAGAGGAGGGAAGCAGAACCCCAGAGATGCTTGAGTGGCCTCTTCTTTCAAAACTCTGCGTCTCACAGCCTTGCCCTGATTGAGGACAGTTTAATACACCTGGAGGCTCTCAAACCCATTTCCTTCACATCCTAGTGGCTAAATCCTTGAATAGGCATATAATTTCATTCCGGCTGTAAGTTTATTGACCATATTTTGACCTGGCACAAAAAGGTATGGCAGCTGAGAGCAGCTGCAATAACATGCCAAATCCCACCGTTACACCTGCTTTATTTTCAGTACTTGTATGCTTTCAAGTGAGTGAAATCTGAAATCCTTGTAAATTGCCAAATTCTTTGGACTTCCTGCTGACTTGCTGCTTGTTTGTGGTTCTTTCTGCTGTTTTGACTTCATTTCAAAAACAAGAGGAATATTTGGATCATTCCATTTATTTACCTTGAAATGTGCTTGAGTTGCTTTCACTGTGTTCACCACAGCTGATGGTGGTGTATGATGAAGTGTTACTGGCTTTCCATCTCTTATGTGTCTGCTAGTTCATTTTAGTTTCATATATAAATTTGTTGTTTATAAGTGTAAACAGAGGTTTTCATATTGAGGTAAATTGTTTGAATATTGTTGAAGAAGTCTTTTATTGTTGACTTTGACAGTAAAACTTGTTTTCTGAACTTGGTCACATCCTATTTTCTAGGTGTTTTGGTGATGCAAAACTCTCCCCTTAAGGATTTATTGATTTTTGTGTCACACTCTTTGTCTTTCTCCTACTCTGCTCCTTCTCTGTAGCTTGTGTAAAAAGTGTTTACCCCCTTTTTGATTTTACTTTGTTTTTGCGTATTTGTCACACTTACATGTTTCTGAGTGAGTACAAAGATAACCTGAGTAAATACAAAATACAGTTTTGAAATGATGATTTAATTAATTAAATCACTACCAAATGTGAAATCATTAATTGTCTGTAACCACATTTTTGGAAAGATGAGTTCAGTTTCACTAGACACACCCTGGTCTGATTAGTGAAACACCTATTAAATTAAAAGAAAATCACTTAAATGACAAAGTAAAAGTTCACAGAAGAAATAAGTTTTGACATCAGTCTGGAAGGGGTTACAAAGCCATTTGTAAGGCTTTTGGGATTGGAAAACAGACATGGCAAAAATGGCAGAAACCCCCTCCTTGGAACAAAGACTCATCTTACACAATGATCTCAAAGATTTTGCAGAAAATACTCTGTTGACCGACAAGAGAAAAGTTGAACTATTTGGAAAGTTTCTGCCCTATTACATCTGGTATGAAACTAACACAGCATTTCACAAAAAGAACATCATACCTACAAACAAACATGGTGGTGGTATGCAGCTGCTTTGTTGCTTCAGGATGACTTGTTGTAGTTAATAGAACCTTGAATTTTGCTCTCTATTCTAAAATTCTGAAGGAGTATTTGGCCATCAGTTTGTGGCCTGAAGCTCAGGTGGAGTTAGGTTATGCAACAAAGATAACACAACAACAAGTCCACCTCATAATTCCTGAGGAATAAAAGGTGGTTATTGTAGTAGCCTAGTCAAAGTTTGGACAGATTATGTGTGAAAGCCCTCCAATGTGGCTGAACAAAAATGGTTCTCGAAAGAAGAGTGGGGCAAAATTCCTCCATAGCAATTTGCCTGTTATTACTGTTGCTTGTTCCAGCTCCAACTGTCAAGGGTAGCACAGCCACTTATTATTTTTAGGGGGCAGTTACTTTTCTATATGGCCAGATAGGTTTGGATAGCTTTTTTACCCTGATAAATGAAATAATAATTTAAAATTGCATGTTGTATTTGTTTGGGTTGTCTTTAATAAAATTAGTTTGAAACATGTAAATCTGACAAATATTCAAAAGATAAGAAATCAGTACCCAGGCACCTACTTTTTCACAGCACAGTATATCAACACCTCTGTGGACAACTTAAAAATTCCTTTAAATAGTTACTATGCGCAGATTGAGTACTTGTAATGAACTTCTGATGTCACGATACAAGCACAATTTTGTATCTGAGAACTAATTTTCCCATTGAGATTATGAAAGTAACTGAAACTGTTAATGCGGTATTTTTGGTGAACCCCTTAAATTAAACTCAAAAGTCTGGACTCCAGTCACATCTCGATCATGTTTCTTTCTATTGTAAGATGTATGAATCTTATTGTAGTGTACATCAGCAAAATAACAAAGAATATTGTCACCATCTATTTACTTATGCACCCAACTTATCTCTTACTGCTCATGTCAGTAGAGTGCTGTAGAGTTATAGAAACTGCCAAGTATGACCATAAATCTTAAACTTAATATTTCCACACAGTGCCAAGATATTCCAGAAGACAAAGTGTAACATGTGCAACAGCCCACTGGACCTGCCATCTGTTCACTTCCTGTGCTGCCACTCCTTCCACCAACACTGCTTTGAAAGCTATGCTGAGAGCGAGGCGGAGTGCCCAACTTGCACTCCAGAAAACCGAAAAGTCATGGACATGCTGCGTGCCCAGGACCAAAAACGCGATTTGCACGATCACTTCAACAGACAGGTAACAATAAGTCGTACACCAAAAGACAAAGAACGTGTTCATGTTGAATATGTGCGTGGTCTGCTTTAATATTGTCTAATAACCTGCTTTTGTTATTTAAAAAGCTTATTTGAAAACTACAGGAATATTGGAAAATACAAGTTTTCTTTTGTCTTTGCTCTGGTTTACAGTTACGCAGCTCTAACGATGGATTCTCTGTGGTAGCTGACTATTTTGGCCGAGGAGTCTTCAACAAATTGACCCTAGTTACTGACCCACCTGGCAGCAAATCTGTAGGGAATCTGGAAGTCAACCTGCAGAGGGACCTTCTCATCCACACCAAAAGAAACAGCTAGAAATCTTGTATTTACAATCTCAATTTTACCTGAGAGGCTACATCTTATTCAGGTTCAGGACAAGATGCTGCATGTGTTGCCCCCTTTATTTATCAGAAATTAAAGCCACCTGCTTTTAGTAATTTTGATGGTCCTTTTTACATAATTGTTTCAGTTTGGGCCAATGACTGGAAACTGCCTACATTTGTGTTTTAAAATGGTCATACTGTGATTTGAATAGTCACGTGTTGGAGGCTTTAGCTAATGCGTGTATGTGTATGTACTGTCTTGCACATAGCAATCAAAAACAAGTCAGCCATTGATCTTTATTGAAATTACGCCTGGCACTATAACCTGAGCATTACATTTGAAAATAAAGTCGTCATTAAGTGTTTCAGTGCTTCCTGACATATTTTGTGTTGTGTGCTCTGTAACCTTTAAACTGTCAACATTGCTCTTTGACATTACTGTTTATGGCATTCTGAGTATGTAGATGTATGTTGTTCGCTTTGAAGTGTTCATCGTTTGGACTTGGCACGCAGCTTTTGTACACAAGCACCTTATAAACCACTAATTCTATTTCCTACATCAGGTAGTAATTTGCAACTGACTTCCATGCATGCATGCGGATTTCTATAGGGTATATATTAAAATCACACATGAAGACATTAAAACAGCCATTGTGAGAGCAAACAACATAAAGTTTATTAAAAAATTGACAAAAATGTCCTCACTTTTGTCAATAAAACAGTTTATTCCATGGAGGCACGTGGCGTGCTCACGCTTTACCTGGAAATTGCGTCATTCCGGATACGCCCACTATGTTGACGTGTAGCAATGGGATCGAGATTTGGGTTCAGGATTTCGCGTGGACCAATCACTAAGCAGTGCGTGGAACACGGTGGGCAGGCTCTAGCCTTACATTGGGACCAGTCGTCAAGACGGTGGAAAGTAATTACCGGAAGCTTAGAGGTGTCTCCTTCATAACAAGAGCACATAACTAGTTCAGCTCCTTTAATCAATAACACCAACTTTATACGACCCCCCCTGCGAAATTAGAAAATGTCAATGATAACAATTTTAATATATAAATATAAATGTGTTCTTTATTTCCAATTCAATCAACTGTAGGGAAAAACTAATAACTTGCGCTCGGTCGCTTTATCGTCAGTCTTCGATTGGTTTTCATCCCAAAAGGTAACCGGTTACAGTATACTTGGTTTTAAGTAACTTGACCACAGTTTTTCTCCCGGTCGCGGCTTCAGTGGATCCAATGAGGTGACGCCGCGTTCCGGGCCCGACAACTGAGAACAAGCCGGTGATAAGGGGAACCAAAACTACCGAGTGTGACAACAAAGAAGCTCTGAATAAAGATACCAACCGAGAAACTAACCTCATAACCCGCCTGGAAAAGCACAGTATGTTGGTGTCTTTCACTTTTATTTGTGCCGACTGAAGACTGATTCAATGCTAGCGCTGTAGCATTATATCGATAAATGTATGCTTTTATAGTGATGGTTTTGCAGACAGTATACTAGCTAACTGTAGCCTTCAACTTCTGTTAGTGGTCTTTGTATCAGCGTATCGGTACTTTTGTTTAGAGCGTACACTTCTGGTCCAGCTGTACTTGAGTAGACCGTTTACTGGTGTGTATCTCACCTGGCTCTGTAATGGTCAGGAGCGTGTTGGTCATCTTATCGTTAGCCAGCACGTATAGAGGTTCGGAAAAGCTAAAAAAGCGGTGGCGTATTAATATGTAATAAAATGAAAAAGTAAGGCTTTCTGGTGTACATCCGTTTTTCATTCATGTGTCATATCTCGATGGGTACTAGAAGTTTCTATTCGTGTTCCTTTTTGTTTTCTCCCTTTAACAAAAGCATTGTGCAGGTACTTGTGTGGATCTGAAGCTGTGGCTTCAGCACACTGTTTGATAATGCTATTAATGCCACGTGTTCAGAATAGTGTATGCCTAAGTAGGTGGAATCAGGTGCAATACATGTTTTTCATATCCTTAAGCCAAGGTCATCACCAGGCGAGGACACATTAAAACTTTTGGACAGTTGTTTAAAAACCGACACACAGCAGATAAAACGAAGTCTGTTTTATCAAGACATATACTCTACAGTTGAAAAACGTTCAAGAAAAGTATAGGATAAATGAGCAAAAGAACATCTTAAAGCTTATGTGAGGATACTTGTTAGGACCAGCTAGGGTATATATCAGTTCTGCTAATGCCTTTATTTTTTTACTAAAATGTTTCCCTTTTCTGATTTTTACAGCTAGTGATGGAGGGTAGAAAGCTGGTGCCGGCTGCTCTCTTCTGTCTTGTTCTGGCAATGTTCCCTTCTCACATAGGTAACATAATAATTTAGCTTGACTTTTCTTCTGGTACTTAAGGTTAACAGTAACCATAGGTTACTGTTAAAAGCAGCACAGTTTGAAACATGGTCTCATTGATGAACACATGCAGTGGAATAGAAAAAGTACACTGTAGGTAGGTGTTAGCTGTCTGCCTGCTTTACTTAACAATTGATCTTTTTGTCTCCAGTGACCGTGGCTGTCATGTCAGTTGACCTGGGCAGCGAGTGGATGAAAATAGCAATAGTTAAACCTGGCGTGCCAATGGAGATTGTTCTAAACAAGTGAGAGCACATTCCCAAATAGAGAAAATGGCACCATTGCGTTCCTTATTTCTTGTATATGCTCAAAAATAGAAGAAAAGCATGCGTTGCTACCATTGTATGTATTGTCTTTTCCATCAGGGAGTCGAGGAGGAAAACACCCACAGTTGTATGTCTCAAGGAGAACGAGAGACTTTTTGGAGACAGTGCAATGGGAGTAGTAAGACTTCTTCTAAAATTTCCAGAATTGACTTAATCGGCTAAATCACAACTGCATATTCAGATATTGCCATGTATGCTGTTAATGTTTCCATGCTTTGTACCACATTTCAGTCCGTCAAGAACCCCAAAAGTGTTTATAGACATCTCCAAAGCCTCCTGGGTAAAAAGCATGAGAACCTCCAGGTGGCACTCTACCAGAAACGTTTTCCTGAACACCATCTGCAGGAGGACCCAGTGAGAGGCACTGTCCACTTTAAAAACTCAGAGTGAGCCTCTTTATATGCTACCTTGTTTTTATTTATTCACTACACATTCACGCATATTCATATTACAAAATCTGTATACACTAGGAACAGATGTAAAGTAAACACCAAAAGTGTGTTATTGTGTGCTACCTGTGTGGCTTCACAGCTTTGACATTGATTCTTGGATCTCTGGAATTTCACTGGTCAATGCCATTCCTCCAGAAATTATTACCTGATTTTGTGTTTTGTTG
Organism: Astatotilapia calliptera; assembly: GCF_964374335.1. Lineage (NCBI taxonomy): Eukaryota > Metazoa > Chordata > Actinopteri > Cichliformes > Cichlidae > Astatotilapia > Astatotilapia calliptera. The sequence goes on along the minus strand of NC_137431.1, from coordinate 6,574,291 downwards.
TTGAGAGTTCTGCCTAACACAGGGGTGGGCAATTCCAGGCCTCGAGGGCCGGTGTCCTGCAGGTTTTAGATCTCACCCTGGGTCAACACACCTGAATAAAATGATTAGCTCATTACCAGGCCTCTGGAGAACTTCAGGACATGTTGAGAAGCTAATTTAGCCATTTAAATCAGCTGTGTTGGTTTAAGGACACATCTAAAACCTGCAGGGACACCGGCCCTTGAGGCCTGGAGTTGCCCACCCCTGGCCTAACACATCAGTCCAGAATTTTACCGATGTTATTAATCGGTTATTACCAGAAACACAACACTCTCCTAGTGAGGCTCACCTAAGTGTATTATGTTTCTGTCAGAGAAATGCAGTACACACCAGAGGAGCTCTTGGGGATGGTCCTTAATTACTCTCGTGGACTGGCTCAGGACTTTGCAGGTTAGTTTGCTTGACGCAGATGATGTATCATTGTGAGGCATGTTCACATATGTTCAGGACATATTAAAAAATAAAAACATTCTCTTCAATTCACAGAACAGACAATCAAAGATGCAGTGATCACTGTCCCAGCCTTCTTCAACCAGGCAGAGCGCAGGGCAGTCCTGCATGCTGCACACATTGCAGGTCTAAAGGTCCTTCAGCTCATCAATGACAACACGGCCGTGGCCTTAAACTATGGGGTCTTCAGGAGGAAAGATATTGACAGCACAGCTAAGGTAAAGGTTCAAGCTTCATACCTAAATACATGCATTAACTCTCATCCTACCAACACATTTTACATACGTGGACTACCAACTGGCGATCTCTGCGGACACTGCAAATAAGCAATCATAATCAACAACTACTCTTCGAGTAGATCTTCCTACATTCAGCAATTGGAGTTTTCCTCACTTGCAGAAAGATCCTTATTCCTCAGATTGGAGCTTGTATTGTGTCGTGATCATGTCAGATTCGTCTCTCATGCTTTAGCTTTTAGGTACACTAGATTTAGCAACATCTCCAATTAGGGCTGGGCCATATTATACCGTTCACGGTAATACCGGTATAATGTTAGGCAACGATAGGAAAATGAAATATCGCGATAGAATGGGAGTAAAACGCGCATGCGCAGTGCCTTTGTTTTCATACGCACATGGCCGATTGTTGAGTGAAATAGATGAACCAGAATTGGTTTGTAAAAATGGTGCAACTTCCGTGATGTGGAACTGGTTTGGTGTTTGTCCGTCAGATACACAACAAAGCACATTTTTTTGCAGAACATGCAAGCGGCCGTTGTTATTGTCGTATTTGTCGGACTAAGATGCTCTTAAATCTGGGAGTAATCTGGGTCCTAAACTCCGTATGCAACACTGCAGCATCACTTAGAGTTAAAAACTGTCTAAATTCTTTCATCTTTAATAAAACGATCAGCATTGCTGCTTTACCAGGTGTAACTATAAAGTTTAACTTCCAGGCATCCATGAAAACAAAAGTTATTACATTTAACGGAGTTAGAAGTTAGCAGGAAGCTAGCGGAAGTTAGCTCGCTAGTTTCGCTAGTTACCTAAGCATGATATTACATGTTCTGACTGAGAGATTTCTGAAAAAAATCAAACGTACAGCTCTGCTATCACTTCCAACATAAATGAAGACAGGAAACTAAACAGCAGTGACGTTTGTAGGGTTACTGAAGTTGGGCTAGCTGGTATATAATGATGTGCTACGTGATCGCTAGCGACACAGCTATGTTAGCATAACATAAACAGTGAAGCTGGAGGACGAACACTAACACTTTTCCACTTATAAAAGTTAACGTGAAGGTTCTTCATGGTTAGAGACAAATGCAATCGCATGGCAGGATGCTGTAAACGGACCAAACTTCAGTCAGGAGAACAACTGAGATAATCCATCCACAATACGAGGTTAGTCATTAATATACTGCAACAACATGGGAATAGAGCAGCTGCCAGAGAATTCAACATTAATGAATCAATGGTACAGAAGTGGAGGAAGCAAGAAGAATGAGTTTAATAAAGTTTGATTTATCTGACTGCTTTTTTTCGCTTAGTGTGCCTTATAATCCCGTGCACCTTATGGTCCGAAAAATGCGTACTGCACACTGCAGTTTAATGTTGCAAAGCACCTCTTTTTAACTTCAGTGGATATTATACATGGTTATGCTCAGGATATGTCAGCCCATTTCTACTGGAAATGCCTTTTGGTTAAACTTTCAGCAAGGAATTTGAATTTGCACTGTTACATTTTTATAAAGCTTTAATATACATAAAAACCAGCTTCTTGTTTAAGTGAAAATAAATGGAAGGTTGTCTTTTTGCGCTAGTAATGTTGTGGAGTTGTATTTTCTCGCATCAATTATATCGTCGGTTATATCGTTATCGCAAATTTTCAAATATATATCGTGATAAATATTTTTGGCCATATCGCCCTGCTCTATCTCCAATTATATGACAACTTGCAGTCTGGAAAATTCCCTTTCCATTTGATTTGATTTCATTTATTTCATAAAACTTTATTAATCTCAGAAAATGTCTGACTACAGGGCTGATTGATCAGAGGTGATATTTGATGTTGTTTAAAAATGTGATGAGTGATTACAAACTGCTGAAAGCCTGATCTCGTTCCCTTCCAGCATGTGATGTTTTATGATATGGGCTCTGGCAGCACCACTGCCACAATCGTTACCTATCAGACTGTCAAAACCAAGGAGTCCGGGACTCAGCCCCAGTTACAGATCCGAGGTGTTGGGTGAGTCCATTGATCCATGCAGCGGCACTGCCACTGACAGAGAAGCAGATATTAGAGTTGATTCTGATAATGGTCGAACAAGAAAAAAACTTGGATATACCTAAACTAAAGGAGTTTGGAACTAGAGTAGAATAGAATAAACCTTTATTATCCCACGGATAAGAAATTTCGGTGTTACACAGCTCTTATAGCAAGGGGAATATAAAATATAAAAAGAAGACACAAAATGGTCCTCTATACATAAGCAACTGAAGTTCGTATATACAGGTAACAAAAATTGTATGGAGATGCGTACAAAATCTACAGGGATATGTATAAAATGTACAGTGGTCATCTTACTCACTAGTTTGTTTGTTCAAAGGATGTTAAACTGTGTTATAAACTACCTGCTTAAAATGTAATTCAGAGATTACAAAATATTTTTTGTTGGCTCTCTTATTCTATAAGCCTGATCACAGTCTAAGTTGCAGCTATAACAAGAATGCCAAGTGCAGACACAAAACTTGCCTCTTATTTTATTATCTTAACAAAGATACACGTTCTATGTACAGTCCAGTAAGCTATCTGGGTATAGTTTTTGACTGTATACTGTATATGAAATACTGCATTCATACTTCTGATCATTTTACTTTCACTTAACGTTAATAACCACCTGTTTATTTGGCATCAGTGGGAAGTTTTTCCTTCCCCATGACGCTAAAGTGCTTGCTCACAGGGATTCGTCTGATTGTTCAGTTTTTCTGTGATATTGTAAGGTTTTTACCTTACAAAGTCCAAAAAGACATAGATGAGCGAGTTTGGTGTCGAAGTATAGAGTAGGTATGGCTGTTACTTATCTGCTGCATGGAAACAGGACAGTACTGTTTCCATTGTACGCCTCTGATTTCCAGTATATCTGCCATCTGCAGAAGTTCTCTGACACCGCAGTGGCAGGAGTTGGAATACAGGGAGCTGGTGCTTCATGCGTTTGCTTGTTTATCATGTTGTAGCTGTTACTAACTAGAAAGGGTTTTGTATTTGTTGGTCAGTATTAAAACTATTAAATTGTAATTTGCTCTATAAAATAACTGCCTACTTTACATCCATCCAGACTAAAGTGTGCAAATGTGTTCTAACTTAAGGTTTGATCGGGGTTTGGGGGGCTTTGAGATGGACCTGCGACTTCGTGACCACCTGGCCAGACTGTTCAATGAGCAAAAGAAGAGCAAGAAAGATGTGCGGGAAAATCACCGGGCTATGGCCAAGCTTCTCAAAGAAGCTCAGAGGCTCAAGACTGTGCTGAGTGCAAATGTAGACTTCATGGCCCAGGTGAGTCCAGAGACAGGAACTTCAAGCACTCACTCCGTCTTACCGGTTGCGTATGTCATTGTAATGGTCTATGTTGTAGCTAAAGTCACTGTGATAAACTGCAACACATGAAAACGCTTTGCCAGAATCTCAAAATCTGAAATCCACACTGCACTCTTAAACTCGCAGAAATCTTGCACTTTCTTACTTTATCTTTTTTCTTTTTTTAAATTACCCAGGTGGAAGGTTTGATGGATGACATTGACTTCAAAGCTAAGGTGACCAGGAGTGAGTTTGAAGAACTGTGTGCCGATCTGTTTGAAAGAGTGCCTCGGCCAGTGCAGGATGCCCTGACTGCTGCAGAGATGAAACTGGTCAGTATGCTCAACGTGACAGGATGTGGGCGGATTTGGCTCCAAACATGGGATACAACAACAGAATTAGAAGTTCTGTCATCACCAGACTATTAGACGTTTTATGTTTGTGACAACAGGAGGATATTGAGCAGGTGATTTTAGTAGGAGGCTCCACTCGTGTGCCAAAGGTCCAGGAAGTGCTCCTTAAAGCTGTGGGCAAGTAAGTGTTGTCCATAGAGATGTTTCCATCATTCTCAAAATTTTAATTTTCCAAACTATACTAAGTTTGTTTTCTCTACGTGCAGAGAGGAACTGGGGAAGAACATCAATGCAGATGAGGCAGCAGCCATGGGTGCAGTGTACCAGGCCGCTGCCCTGAGCAAGGCTTTTAAGGTCAAACCTTTCTTGGTTCGAGATGCAGCTGTTTTCCCCATTCAGGTCAGCATTCAGGTCCTCTGCTGCCTCAAACTGAGTGCATCATGAGTACAATCATACTTAACTGAGCTTTGATTAGTCTGATTAGAGTAATGGGAAATTCGGAGTAAAATCCATGTCAACACTGACTGCGTGACATCTCATTGTATTAGGTGGAGTTTACCCGGGAGGTGGAGGAGGAGGAAAGTGTCAAAACCTTGAAACATAACAAACGCATCCTGTTCCAGAGGATGGCAACCTACCCCCAGCGCAAGGTCATTACATTCAACCGTTACAACGATGACTTTGTTTTCAACATCAACTACGGTGACCTCAGCTTCCTCAGTCAGGAAGACCTCAGGTTGGAACTCTTTGAAAAATACTATGAAATGAGGTTCATTTTAACAGTTTATGGCAAAACCCGATAAAAAGAAGATATTTAAATGTATTCCATCCCATCAGTGTGTGCCCTCACGCTTTAATTGGATGCAAGTGTAAGGCAAAACTGTGTGCTTCTTGCTCGTGTGTCACAGTGTGTTCGGCTCTCTGAACCTGACCACAGTCAAGCTGTCTGGAGTGGGGAGTAGTTTTCAGAAGCATGCAGATGCAGAGTCGAAAGGAATTAAAGCCCACTTCAACATGGATGAAAGTGGAGTGCTCCTGCTAGACCGGGTCAGTTAAACTAACATGAGCTGCCTCACGACAGTCACTTATTCAAGTTCTGCCTTCTCCTCCTGGCAGAGTTTCAACAAAGCATTTCACTACTGTACTATCATTTGCAACTACTATTAAAAGAAGATAACTGTGCTTGTGGATTTCCTTTTTTTTAATCTTTGGCTGTAATGTTGGTAATTAGGATTGATGAATTTCAAGCCAAAACATTGGACTCCAAATGTGAAATCCAAACATGGGAGGATTGACGTTCCATGCTCACATAACAGCTTTCAGTGTTAATGGAAAAACTTTGTGATATTTAAGCAAACCAATGTTTAAAAAAATGTCATTTTCATACACAGGTGGAGTCTGTCTTTGAGACTGTGGTAGAGGAGAAAGAGGAGGAATCAACATTAACTAGTAGGTTTCTTGCAAACATGAGCCAGTGCTTGAATCCATTCTCAACTCATACTGCTAACATGAGGGGACTAACCCCAGACTGATATCTTGTGATGAAACTTTGACTGCAGCCAGACATCCAGTTAAAGCTGACACAAGCATCTGATACTGTTACATAAAAAGCTCTCTACTACAAAGTAGAAAAATGTAGCTTGACAGAGAAGTTAAATTGTTGGATTCTTGCTGATGTTTAGCACATAAGTTGATTAAGGCTCTGTGCCCTTTACTTTCTGCTTCCTGCCTTATTTGCTCATTATGCTAATGTGATAGCTAGTATTTAGTCACAGCTCGGACTCCTTTGGTGTCAGTAACAGTAACTGTTCAAAATTATTAGCGCTAAGACCAGCTTTATCAGTTGCAGTCATAGCAGAGGAGTTTATGCACTCCAGCAGCCAGGTCATTTTTAATTAAAAAGTTAATCATCTTAAATATTTTTGATGTTAAGATAAAAATTAATACGTTTACTTTTATTGAGTGACCTAAAGTCTGTTATAGAATAACTGCAAACACCTGTAGATGAGAACCCTCGTTCCTTGGCGACTCACTGCTCTTGTCCATCATTAACTCCTTTTTTTTTTTCCCACTCACTTATGTTTCACTACTTCTGTTATGCAGCACACAGGAAGTTCTGCTCGTTTTGATTGATTTGACATCGTATGTACTTTTGCAATGGCCTATATTGTAGAGCGTGTGAGTTGTCGTATTTAACTGAGGGAACGATTTGCTGTCTTCCAGAACTCGGTAACACCATTTCCACTTTGTTTGGAGGAGGATCGTCAGAACCTGCTCCAAATGTAACTGAACCTGTTCAGGTAACGTCACCTATAAAAAGCAATACATGCTGGTCTAGGAATGTTAATACGTTCTTGCCAAGTGTGATTTAACTTTACCATTATATAAAGAACATAAATGGTTGTCCAACACTGAGCAAAGGGTCGGCATGGCATTGGCTCTTGATTTGTTGTGCCTAGGATGAGGAGGAAGTACCTCCAGAATCTGGGAAGGACAGCAAGGATGAGGACAGCAAGGATGAGAATCACAAAGACAAGGCTACCAGTGAGAAACCCAGTGATTCAGAGAAGAATTCAAGTGAAGACAAAAACCAAGAAAAAGCCAAAGAGGCAGGAAGCACGACCGAGGCCAAGGTAAGAGCTTCATTTATAATACTCTGTGAAATGCCTCGGTCTGAATTCAAATGCTGACATTTATCTGCCTGTGCACCTTTTTAAAATTTTGTGTAGTGTTTGGTGAAAATGTATATTCATGAGAGATTAGCCTTCACAAAGCTGTTATTGATATTACCCATCTGTCTCCCGGCGAAGGAGGAAAAAGACGGAGACAAATCTGTAAACACTGAGGTGGAGAAGAAGGCCAGACCTCAGAAAAAGAGCAAAATCTCTGAAGAAATCACACTGGAACTCCTTATCAATGACATTGTTGATCCCACGGCCGATGACCTGACATCCTCTAAGAAAAAGTACAGCTTGATTTTCATTTATTTTCTGTTTTGGTTTCCTGGTTTTCTCAGCTAAAGGAGTCTTTGTGTGATTTCAGACTGCAGGATTTGACAGACCGAGATCTGGCCAAACAGGAACGAGAGAAAACACTCAACAGCTTGGAAGCTTTTATATTTGAGACACAGGTAAACAACATGAACATCCTGTGTGTACCTGTTTATGTTTATTTATTTACTGCAAGTGTTTTCTATCTGACATTCACACAGAAATACCCCAGCCCTCCCTCTCCCTGGCCATCACCCAGGAACTTTGATTCCAAACTTTTTTGTGTTAGGGAATGGCGACATGAAGGCTGAAAACATGTTAGCTTTTGGACCTTCTGATACTGAGCTAGGTCCGGAAGGGCTGAAGAAAGCTTGCTGGAAGTGATGTTGTAGTTCATGGACTGATGGTTTTGCTTCTGCTGTTGAGAACATCACTCTCTAGACTGGGAGGGAGGCAGCAGTGGTGGTGAAGAGCTGGTTAGTGGTGAGGTGAATGGCTTGTTGATAGGCAGGGTTTGAGTGCAGGGGTGTGGCTATGAAACTCTGAGTCCTAAGCATCCCAGAAACGACACAGAAAGTCATAAAGTCAAACATAATTTTTAAAAACACCAGTATAGGCTCATGAGGCCCTGATGGTAAAAAACTACATTTCCGCAAAATGACGTCACTTCTGGTTTCGGGCAGGACATGGCGGACATGCGATAGTTCGCGCTGATGGACGTAGGAAGTGTTACAAACAGCTGATCGGATCGGCAAAGTGTTCCTGGAATATTATGTTTTTGTTGCTGCAAGCAGTGTTGGTCAAGTTACTTGAAAAAAGTAATCAGTAACTAATTACTGATTACTTCCCCCAAAAAGTAATCCCGTTACTTTACTGATTACTTATTTTCAAAAGTAATTAATTACTTAGTTACTTAGTTACTTTTTAAAAACACGATTTACAACCTGAAGAGGTGATAAAGCGATAGATCTACTTTCTACATTCTACTTTTTCTGCATAATCCATCATACAAAATGTAATCAAATGGAAAAGTCTCTTTTTTTAAACTTGTTTTATTAGTTTTAATCTTTTAACTTTATGCATCAAGCAAAAATTAAATTATATGCAACATTCACTGACTGGAAGAAATTTGTTTAACATTTAAACCTAATTTTTGCACATTCCAGCACATAAAATAAAATATTTTTTTGTGTTTACACTCACTCTTTCAAATAAATGCAAGTAAAACACAGCAGAAAATATATAAAATCAAAGACTAGCGGTTCTGTTGCTCTATTCTCACCTATAAAGCAGGAGTGGCGTAGGCGGAGGTTAGGGTGCAGGTGTGCCACAGCGGTCAGTTGAAGAATCCGCGAGTTTCTCTCTGAATTTCACATTACATCGTAGGGCACTAGGTGCTTGCTCAGAAGTTAAGGGGGTTTTTTTCGCTGTAAAAAGAAGTTTTCTTCCCACGCAGTGATCAGCGGACGCTAATGTTTTTGTCACTTTTTATGGAATCAAACTCAAAGTAAGGTCAGTACTTCCACGCTTTAAACGCTGCACACTCATACTCTCTCCCGCACTCGATATATTATCCATTGTTCATCTGCACACAGCTGTTGCCACAAACGTCGCACTCGCTTACGTCACTGTCATGAGACACTCTCGCAAGAAAATCACGGTTTTAGTAACGCAGTGTGCTTACGGGAAAGTAACAGTAATCTAATTACTGTTTTTGCAATGGTAATCCCTTACTTTACTCGTTACTCGAAAAAGTAATCGGATTACAGTAACTCGTTACAAGTAACGCGTTACTGCCCATCTCTGGCTGCAAGTGCTTTTTATTCAGTTTTTGCAAAGCTATATGTGGAAGGAAACTCTGACTTAGGACAAGCTGATGGCATAAGATGTAAGTACAACTCCTCCGGTTTCATATGCAAAAAAAATTATTGCGCTAGCTTACGTGGTTGCAGTGCTACCGGGATTTAAAAATAGTTATGCAAAACGGAGCGTGCCCGCTCCGACCGGCTTTAAAGGGTTAATAAACTCAGCCGTCTGCTCCTTGCTATCTAAAATATAACAGGACATTTGCGTAAATTCTCGATCATCTCACACTTCTGTTTAATCAGTTTTCCGTTTGACGTTTGTTCAGCTGTAATCTCAGCCAAACCGATTTACTCACAAAGAAATAAAATACTGAAAAAAGCCAAACAATAACATTTTTAGGTTATCTAAGTGACTTATATTTCATGTTTAACCTGAGTAGCGAAAGACCGCGGGGAGTTTGAAAATGATGTGCCGGGAGTTCGCTGTTCTCGCCCTGACTAGCTATTGAGCTGGTGGGTAACAGACGTCTCCAAAAACGTCGGAGCATTTTTGCAAATATGTGATGTCTTGTTTGAAGCTGAAGGATGTGGCCCCTAAATTTGGACACAGTGGGGGCTGCATCCTCCCAAGGCCTATTACGTCACAGCGATGTGACGAAGGCTGTCCAAATTTGTAGACTCCTCCAACGGAGTCAATGCTCGCTAGAGCGAGAACCGCGGCACATCATTTTCAGAAAAAATAAGGCGACTAGTCAACTAATCGTTTGTGGTAGCCTTATTAAAGACCCTCAAGGTCACCTTACAACAAAATAAAAACATAAGGTAAACAAAAACTAAAAAAAAGAAGTTAAACAAGGTAAAAAATAGACTAAGACTGTGTCATGATAAAGCATATAGATGGGTTTTAAGATGCCAAGCAGAGTGCTGTTGTGTCTTTTGAGATGTGAAGGTGATGGCTGACAATGACAAAGCTTGAGTGCAGGGCCGCTCTTACAGCAACAGGGATAAAAGAATGAAAACAAATTCCTCTTACCATTTTGGCAATATCTGCTGGGGGCAGGAGCGTAGCAGGATGCTAATTCTTTGCCCCACTTCTTCCTTGCAGCCCATGCAGAAGGAACATAGCCACCATCCCAGGAGAATGAGAAACTGATTTTGAAACTCCTCGGATGCTGCGTCCACTGGGTCCATTCTGAGCAGAGTGTACAGTCATTAGGTGGAGTGTGAGGAGTGAGAGCTCAAATATAGGACACGAACACAGGCAGGCAGAATTATAATCTATAGAAACAACACAGTGGGTCCACATGAACTGGCATTCAGACAAAGAACAAGACTCTAAATACATAGAACGTGTGACAGCGGGGGAGAGGGACATATGGCTGAAAGGGAAGCAAAACTAAAAGTAAAGCATAAGGAACAGGCACTCTTAAAAATAAAGCATTAAGTGAGAAAACAGACACATGCATGAATGTACACAAGAGGTTATTTCAAGTTTCTGTATTAACCCTAAAGCATGGGTGTCAGACTCATTTTACATGGTGGGCCACATGTAGCTCACTTCGATCTTAAGCAGGCCGGACCAGTGAAACTCTCGTCACTGTCAGTGTAAAGAAGTTACATGTTTAATTGTTTTTCTGCATAATGAAGAAAAAGCTGCTGTGACAAAGGTAGAAATCTGCCAGCATGAAAAAGTTCTGGTAGCTCACTGCCCAGAGGCTGCCCAGCTTTGTTTTTTGTTTTTTGTTTTTTTAACTGTAGTTGTGGAAAAAAAAAACTTGAAATTTCTATAGTCTGTTTTTCACAAAGTTAGAAAGGTTTTATTAGAGACATAGCTTTTGCAAGCAGTGTTTCACAAATTATGCCAAATTGGCATCCTTTGCTGCTGGTTCAGTGAATTTTGGTCTAAAAATGATGAAACCTGCAGTTTCAGAATCTGTGAGATGTCAGCTTACAGCACCGGTAAACAGACATGTGGATCGTGTTTACGTCTTTTTATGGAATCTCCTGCTCTTTAATCGTTTGGTGTTTTACCTGTTTGGTGGTTGTTGAAATGGTTTTGTTGCTGAGATTTTGAAGTTTCTGTGGATACCACACGTCTATATTTAAATATATAGAGATATGGAACATTCCGTTTAACCTAATGTTCTCCCTCTCGCCCCCAGTACTGGGTAGCATTGAGTTTCAATAAGTTAATTGTTTATTAACTTGTTTTGCCACTTGTTTTGCACATATTCAACTCTGTATATTTTATATATTTTATTATTATTATTATTATTATTATTATTATTATTATTATTTTTTTTTTTTTTTTTTTTTTTTTTTTTTTTTTTTACTATTTAATTTGTAAAAATGTGTACACACACACACACACACACACACACACACACACACACACACACACACACACACACACGTAGGAAAATATTTAGTATACACATCCAGAAATGCATACACTATTATATATTGTACATATATTTATTAGTTTCAGGTTGGCCATTCTTGTATTTTGCTCGTTTGTGTTGTTGTGTTTGCACATCTCTGTTGCTTGTGGGGCTCGCACACAAGAATTTCACTCGCATGTGCTGTGCCAGTGTGCCTTCACATGTGATGTGACAATAAAAGTGATTTGATTTGATTTGATTTGATATTGCTCAATTACTTTGTTTAGTGCGAATGGCCATATGGGAAGTTTTAATCATTAAGAAAAACTGTAAATACAGTTACAAGTCCATTTGTGTCTGTGTGCGGTGAGCACAGATCGCGCAAGTTAGGAATTCCAAATAACTTCAAGCGCACATTCAGGCCTATGAAGACTCACTTAGACACTCAGGCACTCTGTATCATTGACATGCAACCAGATGCTGCTAATTTTATGTTTTTGCTTGTTTCTTCACTTTTTCCCAACACGCTTGCATTTAAATCTGGCCCCCCATCTCTCTGTGTACCTGGCTGGTACTACTATACTTGCTGTCTTCAGAATGTCTGCCCCTCCTTCTTTCACATAATGGTATGATCCCAGTCTGACTTTGAGTCTGACTGGGCACATGGTGTGTCCATCAAAATAAAGTCCCACCCCCACTTGCATGGATTCTCAGCAGACCTAAAGACTTGTATACCAGCGATTAATAACTGACATATGAAACTATGTGGCACCCAGGCTGTACGTTTGACACCCCTGCTCTGAAGCAACCGGGAACTAGGACTAGAGTGAAAATTTCAAAGTTAAAAACAAATATACAACAAAATAAGAAATTAAATTCTTTTTCCCCATGTAAGGGTTCAGTATGCTCTTTTTCCAGGACAAGCTGTACCAGGAGGATTACCAGCAGGTGGTAACCGAGGAGGAGCAGGAACAGATCTCAGCCAAGCTGAAAGAGGTGTCTGAGTGGATGGATGAGGATGGCTATGCTGCCACCACCAAACAGCTGAGAGAAAAACTCTTTCAGCTGAAGAGCCTGTGCAAGGACATGTTTTTCAGGGTTGACGAACGACGCAAGTGGCCGGAGCACCTGGCCCGCCTGGAAAGCCTGCTCAATAGCTCCAGTTTCTTCTTAAAGTAAGTGGTTAGAAGGAAGGAAATGTAAAGTTAGTCATGAGCCAGTCGTTGACTGAGTTTTTGTTCTCTTAAAGGAGTGCGAGGCTGATCCCAGAAGATGATCAGATCTTTACTGACGTCGAGCTAAACATGCTAGAAAAAGTCATCAATGAAACAATGGTAGGTGGTGACAAGCTTTTTCTTGCCTGAAAGCCTGTGTATCTGAAAAGCCTTTCCTCTTGAGAGAAATCCAGGGTTTCTCGCCCAGACTTTACATGCCTGTTCACATGGGCTGAATTTGTTGCTATGTTTATAACTGAGCTTCGTGTGTGAAGTCATCTCTGCTTGCTTTAGGTGTGGAAGAACGAGACGACAGCAGAGCAGGAGAAACGCTCTCCAAAAGAGCGACCGGTCTTGTTGTCCAAAGACATAGAGTCCAAACGGACTCTTCTTGAGCGAGAGGTCAACTACTTGTTTAACAAGGCCAAGTTTGCCAAGCCTAAACCCAAAGCCAAAAACAGTACAAGCACAGATAAAAGCAGCAAGGCTAACAGCACAGCTGAAGAAAATGTCAGCCCTCCTATAGAGGAAAGCACAGACACCAAGAGTGGTGGGTCAAACAGAAAAACACACATTCTTTCCCCATTATTCTGTTAAACTAATTAGAAGTGTATTAAAAGAACTTCATTATATCTTTTTTTTTCTTAAATTTAGATACAGGAAGTTCAGAAGAGATACCATCTGATGAAACCCCATCCACTGAGAGTACTCTCGACAGCCAGTCACAACCTAAAGAAGAATCCGCAACTACAGGTTTGTACACCACACCTGTTAATTAGTGTTAGTTAATGGAGCCAATTAATGGTTTGACAATCTTACTGCTTCCATAGAAACTGGAAGCCAAAGTAGCAGTCAGATCCTCCTAATCAAATGTAGTTGATTAACTAATGATCCACCTGTGACCACATGTATACAAACTTTGACCAAGAACCAAGCTGAGGTGGGTGTCTCCCGAGTAGAACCCGGGATAGATTTGGGACCCGCTGGTGAGACTATATCTATCGGCTGGCTTGAGACACCTCCGGCAGACTTCAACACCTAAAAATATAATTTCACTCACTCACCACTGTATCTCCAGCTTGCAGAGAGAACATGGTCATAGTGGAGCTTTTACTGTTTTGCATATTTATGGTTCCGATCTCTGTCCTTTTTTCCAGGAAAACTGGAGAGAACCCAACCTGAAAACCACATAGAGGATGAATTATAACAGCTGGAACTGTAGAAGAAAAAATATTTATTGACAGTGTCTAAATGTTCAGCTTCTCTCTCAGACTGTTTTTTTTGTTTTGTTTTTTGTTTTTTTTGTCTCGTTGACTCATTTGTTGAACCTCTGGACACACGGTGAATAGGAACTGGACATTTTTCTGCTCCTTGTCTCCACTTGAGTGTTTCATCTTCATGGATTCTATAAATGAGAAGTAGTTTCACATGAATCAAGCCCCAGACTGCATTCTTCCTGACAAAATGCCTTTTCACCATTATCTTATCAATGCTAATCCAGAGGGAGCTGTTTGGCTAGTTTACAATGTCTTTAATAACAATATTTGATGTTTTAAGTTGGTGGATATACAAACCAAGTTAGTGCAGCACTTAACAGTTTTGGTTACAGTCACAGCGGATACAGTGTTCTTGTTTTTGCACCAACCTATAATTCCTTTGGCCCTTTAAATTGCTGCCAAAAGTGTCATCTAGTATATTAAGCATATGTAAAACTATAAGAATGAAAAATGTGTTAATTTATTGAAACTTTAACTACACATAATGTAGAGGAAGCCCCTATGTTTTTCAGCTAAAATTCTGAATCCAATGTTATCAGAAACATCCAGTGTAATGTTCAGAGGGTGGGATCCTGCCCTTCAGGGACAACTCGCTTATTTCTTTTTTTTTTCTTTTTTTTAAAAACATTTTTCCTAAAATTCTGCTACTCAATGGACATTTTATTTATTGGTAAATGTTCCGACAAGTTATCCACCAGCAGCACTTACAGATATTCACATGGTAGTGTCCTTTATGTGGCCCTTAGTTTTGATAGTGGACTGCCCCCGTGTGTGCAGACAAAACAAGATAAATACTGAGCTCCCAAATGGTGATGATTTAACAGTTCAACAGTGAGTTCACGCATCTGCCTCCTGCTGTCATGATATGGCTGGATTTCAAAGACGTTTTCTACTGATGCTAATAAAGCTTTTGACAAGTGCTTCGATGTTGTTTTATGATGCCAGTCACACTGAGTGCTTTCAGAGTCTTCATATAAGCTGCTAGTAGAAGTGTTTAGCTTTTTGTTTACATAACAGTGTGGTGCACATGTTTGCACCATTTTTCCTGTTAGAACACGGGAGTAAGGGGTTTGGGTCTGCTATATCCTTCTCTGTACTCTGAATAATGCAAAAGAAATCAGGGTGGAACCAAGAATAAAATTTGGAATGGGAGATGGAAACGATTCCTGTATTCCTAAACTTAATAAAAATATTTTTGTTTGTAATTTTAAGACACTTTGAAGAGTAATGTATATGTTCCTCAGTTTTTGTAAGTGTCTTAGTAAGGCTGAACTGGGGTTGAACTGCATAGTCCCTGATTTACCATACTGTGTATGTTTAATATATGTACCTTTACAACTAAATTAAGGAAAAGATTTTAAAAGTGGCTTGGTTTGTAATTATTGAGGCTGCTCATTCAAAAACTGAAACAAAGTGAAAGGTGACATGAATCCTCCTGTCATTAGGATTATTACATTAAGAACTGAGGCTGGCTGAGGGGTTTAAGAATATATATAAATCACCCCTGGTGGCCAGAAATCCCAGGGCAGTTTTTTTTCCACACTTTGTGGAAAAAAACAACAAAAAATGGCATTGCATAAAGTATCTCCCACACAAATACCAGGACAGTAAATGAAATTCACCAGAAGTTGGAGGTGTCTGAGGATAATTCTCTCCAGGATCTTTATCAGGTGGGAAACAGACTACAGGTCAGGTTTGTGGCTCTGATTTGTCAAAACCACATAGAAAGTCTTACACTTCAGACCAATGCCCAGAGTACACTGCCGTACCCACTCCAAGGCTGGTTTTATGCTCTTGTGTCACGTAGCGATTTTCACATCACATCCTGTGTCACGAGACACAATCTTTGTTGCGCTTCAGCTGACAAGCAAAAGATCTTGGACAAGGGCAATGAGGTCATCAGCTGACTGGAAGAGAGCCAAGCAGATATGAATGGATATGGAACTAATTAAAAGCTCAAATTAATATTGTGTTTGTTCGTGGTTTTCACTTCAATTTATTTTAATATTTATGGTTATCTGCTAAAAGAATATGCAGACAGAAAATTCTGGTATGTCAATATCAGTCACAGTAGTGTTGTTGTCAGCATGTAACTGTAACCATTTTCCAACACACTATGTTGGTTGGCTGTTGTATTGAATGTGTAATATATGACTCACCACAAAGAAAACATCTATATGTGCAGTTTATGAAATGTTTGGACCCTGAAGATTAAATTATGACCAAGGCAGGTTTCATTTTTTAATTTGTGTTTGTGTAATAAACATTCATTATATTTGTAAGCTTAAGTGGAATATGTTGGTAATAACATTAAATGTTTTCCATGAATACTAATGACAATAATATTGAGCCAAGTAACAGTTAACATATACCCTGCTGCAATGAAACAGCTAAACACTCCGTGCCAAGCCTTTGTAAACAGCATATGGCTAACTACAGGATCCTTCTGATTCTCATTTTTGGTTATTTTAAAAACAGACATTGAAAACATTGTACGTATTATTGAGAAAATGCATTCACTTTCAATTCAAATGGCCCTTGCAGAACTAATACTGGCAAAGTCCAAGTGTACTATGTGTATTTGTTAATGCGTTTATGAACAACAGCATACACACGAGGACTTCAAGCACAGGAGGGTCAAGAAATTTACATCTTCCGTTTAAATCGGGAGAAAATGTTCATGAATCATAAAAGAACAAAATTTTTAGTTTATTACAGTAACGTGAACTCAAATTCATAGCAACCTACTTTGACATATTAGTCAATGTGAAATCTTGTAAACACCTCGCATTGTTCCACTGAAGGCCAATCTCTTTTGTGAAAGGAAGAATCTAAATGAAGAGAGAGGGGAAAAAATACTTAGTACCCCTGAACACAACACCACAGCCAGAGAGGCCATTTCTGCTCAGCTGTCGTTTGTTCCATCGAAGAGACGAACAGCAAAACAACAAAAATAAAGACTTAACAGATTTCTTTATTGAAACACCATGACATAAACAATAAAACACATTTGCACGTAGCAGCATTGCGAAACTAAAACATGTTCCGGCCCATACTTGGTCCACTTTAAGAATGGATTTTTTCCCCCCTATGGCCGTCATCACCACCCAGCCCGCAGAGTGCCTCCATTTTCCAGAGCCAAAAAACGCAACAACAGTCAATAAAAATGTCCCGATACTGTAAGTTATAACGCAGAAACAGCAACACCATCCCCGTTCGAAAGGTTGTTTATCAAAAAAAATATATTAAAAAAAAAGTGGCTGGCCCCACGGGAAACCTTTTGTCCCGGCTGAATCCAGACCTCTAGGCAGTTTGTTTTGTCTGTTTTTTACTTGCTCTTGGTCGGTTTCTCCGTCTTCTTGGGAAGGAGGACAGCCTGAATGTTGGGCAGCACTCCTCCTTGGGCGATGGTCACTCCCCCCAGCAGCTTGTTGAGCTCCTCGTCGTTTCGTACTGCCAGCTGGAGGTGCCGGGGAATGATTCTGGTCTTCTTGTTGTCCCTGGCCGCATTCCCTGCGAGCTCCAGGATCTCAGCAGTCAGATACTCCAGCACGGCCGCAAGGTACACGGGAGCCCCGGCGCCGACCCGCTCCGCGTAGTTTCCTTTGCGCAGCAGCCTGTGGACTCGACCCACCGGGAACTGGAGTCCGGCTCGAGAGGAGCGGGACTTGGCCTTTGCTCGGGCTTTGCCTCCGGTCTTTCCTCTGCCAGACATCCTTGATAATGTGGCTATTGACGACGTAAACAGTATAACAACCGTACAATGACGCCCTTAGAGCTTTACGTAATGCATTCGTGAATATAGCGCTATAAACCAGAAAGCGTTCTCCGATTGGACGAAAGGAACTGAACTCCACGAACCAATGGCACACCACATCCTTTACCAATGCAGGTCCTCGGATGAGCAATGGCCCAATCCTAAAGAAGGATCGGCACGCTTAGATTTACATAGACATGCTATAAATAGGAGATTGTGCAGGAGGCGGTGTTTTGAGCTGTGCTGTGTTGGGGATTTAGTCAACGCGACGGAGAAACTGCCTGAGCCGGCAAAATTAACCCCGGGCCACAGAAAAGGCTCCCAGAAGGCCGTGAGCAAAACCCATAAGAGAAGGGGGCGCAAAAAGCAGGAAAGAGCTATGTTATTTACTTGTGTAATGGCACGGTAAGATAATGGCCATTGTTTTACACATAAGCAGGCATTACATTTTGTACTATGTATTTAATATGGTTGAAATACATCAAATGCATCAATAAACACTGTATGTAACTTTCTCATTTTCTTTAGACCACATAATTAAACGTTTATGTTACATAAAAAAAAAAACTGAAGTAATAGTCTTTGGTGCCAAAGAAAAACGATTACAGGTCACCAGAGAACTTCAATCTATACACCTAAAAACCACAAAACAGGCGAGAAATTTGGGTGTAGTGATGGATGCAGACCTAAACTTAGAAAAACACATTAAGACAATAACAAAATCAGCTTACTATCACCTCAAGAATATATCAAGGATAAAAGCTCTGATGTCTCAACAGGACCTGGAAAAACTAGTCCATGCATTCATCTTTAGTAGGCTTGATTACTGTAACAGCATCTTTACAGGTCTAACCAAAAAATCAGTCAGACAACTACAGCTCATTCAGAATTCTGCTGCTCGAGTCCTCACTAAGACCAAAGAAGTGGACCACCTGAGGTCTTCACACCGGCTGCCTGACCGTCAGAGGATAGACTTTAAAGTTCTGATGCTGGTCTATAAAGCTCTGAATGGTTTAGGACCAAAATACATCAGTGACCTCCTGACCCAGTATGAACTTTCCAGATCCCTCAGGTCATCTGGATCCGGTTTTTTATCAGTTCCCAGAGTCAGAACCAGACATGGAGAAGCTGCATTCAGCTTTTATGCTCCATATATCTGGAACAAACTCCCAGAAAGCCTCAGATCAGCTGAAACACTCAGTTTATTTAAATCCAGGTTGAAGACTCCCCTATTCCCAGCTGCATTTGAATAAAACACCAAATCCACACTTGTAAGCTTAAATTTCAAAACTTACATTTTAACTACTGATTTTATCTAGTGTTTTTTTTAATCAATTTTAAATCATGCTTTTTATTTGTTTTTGTTTTTTAATGTCTCTGTAAAGCACTTTGAATTACCTTGTTGTTGAATTGTGCTATATAAATAAACTTGCCTTGCCTTGCCTAAAAATGTATACCCCAATAAGTATATTACAGACAGCTACACAACACGAGGTCAGTCAGTTAGAAATACAAGTCTAATTTCAGCTTCACACTATTTTTCATTAGAAAAAATCAGATGGTTACATACTTAAATTTACATAAAGTGTCATAAATCTGCACTGTCATCAGCACATTTTTCACCAATGCAAAGGTAGTGGAGCCCAGGGTACGACTGGCCATTTTTGACTACTTTTCATTTTACCTTTAAAAACTATTTACTTTCCCTTGTTTGGTAAAATTATTTTCAGCATAATCTGACATGTCTGAATTTACAGTTATTTTTTTCATTCTGAGATACTGCATAAACACCAAATCACACAAAAATGAATTCAAAGTAGGAAGGGTTAGGGTTAGGGGTTAGTGAACCCCCCATGTTCAATGGTTTACTTTGCCAAATTCTTAATTTTTGCACCAGCACTGGAGAATGAAGAGAATGAATTCCATTAGAATCAGGCCTTACACTGAACGTCTTAATTCACTGGACCGGTCTGTTATGTTTTAATATAGTGTTTCATTTGTCTCCGATTTCTTCGTAGGGAACTTAAGTCTGACTTGTTAAAGTATGAATGTCTTTTTTTTTTTTTTTGCACAGCTTGTACACATTTTACTTTCACTTTACAAAATGGTTATTGTATTTAATTGTCATGAAGTGGAAAGAATGAGAGGACCCAAATGCAAACACTGGAACAGAACTTAAACTGAAAACGTGCCTTTATTTGTGGCAGAACAAAACACAAACGAAAAAGCAAAGGGAGACAAAGACTAAACTATCAAAACCTGAACTGGGAAACAACTAAACATAAGTACATGGAACATAAAGACCTGAAACCCAGACCATGAGGCACCTGAGACTCACAAACACAAGGGGAGATGAGCAGACAATCCAGCAACAAGCAATGAAAGATGGAAGATAGATTTATTTCACAAAGCAGCTGATGTGTAAGTGCTGTTTTAGCTTTGAAACTTAACATCGGCATTTTAATAAGTAAACTTAGTGGTTTGGCTAAAAAAAGTGTATGCTCACTGGACACTTTATTAGGTACCCCTTGCTAGTGCCTTCCAGACCGCCTTCATTTGTACTAACAGATTCAACAAGGTTCCTTCAAAACTTTAGACTATATTCATGTGGGGTATATTACTGTGCATCGACACAGTGAGCAACAAACCCTCGGTAGGCTGTTGTAAAAAGGAAATGAAAATCAGATACGATTACGCCACCTGCAGCCTGAAATGTTGATACAAGGCATATCTATGCTGAATTCTGACCTGATCATGTAAATGTTGCAGCAGAAATTGAGACTCATCAGCTAAGGCAAGGTGTTTTATACCTACCACTGTCCCGTTTTGGTGAGCCTATGCTAAATGTAGCCTCAGTTTCCTGTTCTTAGTTGACAGGAGTGGCCAACAGTGTGGTTTTCAGCAGCTGCAGCTCATGTTTTAAGCTTCATTTTCGGTCCATTTCGGTTACTATTGCTTTCTCCATCAGCTCGAAGCAAGTCCAGTTATTCTCTTATGACCTCTGAAATCAACAAGGCATTTTATTGCCACTCACTGGATATTTCACACAATTCTTTGTAAACCCTCGAGATGATTGTGTGGAAAAATTCCAAATCACCACCTGCAACTGCCATGTTCAAAGTCACTCGGTATAACCTTTCTTCCAGATTATAATGCTTGGTTTAACTAATGTGTCTATATGCTTAAATATACTGAGGTGCTGCCGTGTGACTGGCTGATACGAATATGATATAGATTAGATATTAACATTAATAAGCAGTTGAAAAGATGTACCTAACAAAGCAGCAGTGAGTGCACATCCATACATAAATAAAATCCATATTAGAAGAGTATATTAGTAATTTATAATAATGTTAAGAAATATACTCTAAAACACTTCTTCAGTAAAGACTCAGAGAAGAGAAACACACAGAACTTCTTGCTAGCAAAGGCAGCCTCCAGCACTGAGGCTCGCACTGAGAAACTGCCCCGGTCTTTATTTATACTTCAGTGAGCGTTTGTTCCTTACATTGGAATGTGGAGGTGTGTGTGTGTGTGTGTGGCCCCATAAACAATTTCCCTTAACCTGCTGGTCTGGAAAATCCAACAGTTCATCTATATGTAAAAAAAAGCACTTAAACTAAAACTGACATAGCTACGTTAATCCTACCGTAAAACAATAAGACAAGGTACGACCTCTCTCATGCTAGGATGTGGGGGTGAACACCCTAGAATGTTACAGACCTCCTAGGATGAGACATTCTTTCAATATGCCACCAACTATATACTTCTACACACAAATGATTACATGCAGTATTCTACCATATGCAAACTTATATCATTAAAAGACTATACTGACTACTAAGTATAATTTTCCATTGACAATTAATATACTTAATTTGTAATAGAATAAAATAATAAAACAGTAAAATAAAAACAATTTAAACTCAATTTAAAATAATCAATAAAAAAACAAAAAACACAAACAAAAAAAAACAAAAAACAAAAAGGTGATGCATAAAACTAACCACAGTTGGCCAGATTAGAGTCAAGTACAGCACAGATGTGATTACTTACATGCAGTTAAACAAAACAGGTCACAGTTGCTGCTAATAACACGATGAAACCAACACGAGCCTGCTCAGAATACACAAGATGCACCTGAGCTTATTTTTGATATCAACAAGTACAAGTTCAAAGAAAAGTTATTTGCTCTTTGTGTGTTTACTATGCTGTGAATTTAATTTAATAATTTTATTTCATTTAAAGTAGCCTCAACTCGTCTCACCTCATGTCTCAACCTCCACTGAGATCTCTGGTGCAAGGAGAGGATTTGAGGAAAGAAATGGCGAAACTGAAAAATAAGAACTGAGAAAGAGGATTGGATTCAACAGCTGCATTTAGTTTGTTCTTGAGCACAGTAGTGAACTCCAAATTGCTCCTGGTCTGATATAAAAGCTTAATATAAATGCCAGTAAATGAAGTACACTGTGTAACCTTGAGGTGCAAAACACAACATCAAAGTTCAAAAGACAAAAATGAACAACCTGATAATCAAATCAGTGAGCCCTTTCCTCATAGTATCTACCACCAACAAAACATTTTTAGAATGCTAACACTCTCCTCCAGTACCTTGGCGCACCCTGTACCCCCACAACATCCAAAGACTTGAGAAACTCAGCATGAATCTTATCTTGGGCCGCCCCCTCCAAACAGAGGCTAAAGAACCCCTTTGAAACCACAGACTGCAGTCCACATGGGGAGGACATTGACAGTCTTACCCACTGCATCACAGGTTTTACATCAGCTCTTTACCCTCAGTGCCACTGGAGGAAAGAACTTTCAGTTGCTATCCATGTACAATGTCCCCACACCTCCTGTCCTGCTGGAGGTGTGATGGATGTCAACACTGCTCTCCCTGAAGTGTTCAGGACCCCAATCATCCACAATGACCTGGCCAAGATACTGAACTCTAAGTTGACCCTGCATTCAGAATAAAGTGGTGTAAAAAGTCAAAGGACTATATATAAATAACAGTGCATTTCCATCTGCTATTGGCTCTAATTCTCACTTCTAATGTCCAAACTACATCACTGACTTTAATGAACATACAAACTCAGAGTGATTTCTTTAGTCAAGGTAAATCCATTCATGTGCACGGTATAGCTGCCAAACATGGCTTTCCCTGATCATTCTTAGCTAGCTAGGAATGTTAACAACTGATTAGCTTACAAACACACATTTAACTTACAAGAAAGTGTGCCAGGGCCTCAAGTTTTTTTGTCAGTCCAGTTTACTGCAGAACACCTCACGCTGTCAGTTTGAAACAGTCAGGTTTGGTTTTGGAAAATAAAGGCTGGACCTCCTCTCTCCATCCCCACTCCATCCACCCTTCCCAAACTAACATATGCAAGTTTCTCTATGATTGCAGCTCCCAGTCAAAGCTGTCATTATGACGTTGCATGCCAATCTTACAACATTAAGTTAGTAATTGGAATTAAGCTTATGAGAAAGAATACCCCATGAACACTAAGCAACATGATGAGAACTACTAATATTGGCAGAAATATTTATTTGAAGATAACTTTACTGTTTTAGTTTACCCCATTTCCATCTGCCGAGTGTCATGTGATGGCTGTGTGCAGGCAGAAATGGTGGACCCAAAATGCAGACTCACGGAAACTAAACAAATTAAACAAGGTGCTATAAATCAAAAACAGCAAATACTGGAGCCCAGAAAACAACTCTAAACAACCAAACAAGAAAAGGTTGCCAAAAGGTGCAGGCGGTCAGGAAAACAGTTCCAAAAAAATTCAGGGGCCAGCCTGGAGGTTGACAGCACAAAAGTCCAAACCTGGGCAGTTCAGGAAGCCGACCGTGCAAAAAGCAACGGCAGCGAGGCAAGCGAAGGAGGTCCGGAGGCCGGCCATGCAGAGAGCAGCGGCGGCGACACAGCTGGCCGCGACAGCGATGATGTCCAGCCAACGGCCTGGAAAGTGGCCAGACAGGGCGAGGACGAGCAGGGACAGACGGTGCGGAGACCTCCGGCGTAGACAAAGTGAAACCAGCCCGTGCAAAGGCCTCAGGTAGAGACGAAGCAGGACCAGATGGCAGCATGGCAACCGCAGGCAACGAAACAGATGGTGGCGCTGCAGGCGATGGCGTGGAAGCCGCAAATGGTGGCGCTGCAGGCGACAAAGGCTATACAGGTCTCTCGGACCCTCCAGTGGAGACAGGAGACGGCTGGAGTAGTCCAGAACCCCCAGCAGGAACAACAGACCAAGGCCGGACGGGGCCCTCGGACTCTCCAGCAGGATCAGGTGGCTGAACGGGCCCCTCGGGTCCTCCAGCGGAGACGGAAGACAGCTGGAGCGGTTCTCCAGAACCCCCAGCAGGAACAGATGGATGGACGGGCCCCTCGGGTCCTCCAGCGGAGACGGAAGACAGCTGGAGCGGTTCTCCAGAACCCCCAGCAGGAACAGATGGATGGACGGGCCCCTCGGGTCCTCCAGCAGGACCAGGTTGCAGAACAGATGAATGAGGAGAGGAGTGACGATGGCACCTGCGCCGTTTCCTACGGGATGAAGGAACAGGAACCAGTGAAGAAATGGAGACCTCCTCCTGATCCTCCGACCACATAGCCGCTAGGAAAAAGCCAGGCGAACGAGATCCCCACTGGCGTGGGGAGGGAGAGGAAGTCCGTGGCAGCGGTGCGGAAACTGTCCCGTTGTGGTGACCACTGCGGAAGCTGCTTTACAGCGAGCTCAGACCGCTGCTGCATTGGCGTGGTGAGAGAGGGCAAGCTCACGTGCCCTGACCTACTCCCTCCATGCAGTGATGGTGCTGCCCAGATTGGCATCCGAAGCAAACTGCTGAAGCCGGGAGCTGGTTTTCACCATTGTTTCCACTGTGCTCAGTCCCACAGACATAGCCCGTAGGCTGTCGGACTGGGATATGCGGTCCAGCAATTTAACCAGCCTTTCCATCTCAGCGCCTGACTCCGAAGTGAAAAGGTAGTGATGGCCCGCTTGAAGCTGAAGCTCCGGTGCGTGTGTCAAAAAAATCAACACACTGCTTCAGAAGCACTGTATCGAAGCTTGATTTGTTTGGCCAGAGTCACGTGATCGGTGACGTCCGAAGCTTCATTTAGAACCTAACTGCTTCGGTATCTGATTCAATGGTTTATAAGGAAGCGAATCATTCACGGGATTTGTGGAGTGTTTTGATGGTGACAGATAGCGAACCACTGATCATTCCACTGAGAGATTTGGAGCCAGCGAGGAATAGAGGAGGTTCTGTTGTGTGGGAGAATTTTGAGTTGATTTTTGTCAATCGGGTGGGTTTTACAGCTTTGTGTTCTGGCCGTTTACTTTTGTTTTGTGCGTGTTTATTATATCTGAAAATGGGAAAAAGATAAAATGTCAAAAATCTGCCTCCATAATATAAATATCATTAAATAACTTTAGAAAAACTTCCACTTGACTCTTTACATGTAATGTTGTAAAAATATATATATTTTATTGTTTAATTAATCTGAAAATGTTAGTCTGCCAAATGTGCAGCAATTGAATTTATTTATTCTCTTTAGCTGATAGTTTGTGGGGCCCAGGTAGACTGTATAACTGCATCTCTACCAGTTTCTCTGCACTCCAGCCTCCTCTGGGCCATGTGAAGGGATTTTCCTTAAGGCAGGATAAATGATCTCCACCAAAAGGAACAGGTTCGGCCATCGCACATTAGAACAAATTCTCTTTTTAAATAAAAATGAAAAAGGGTTACCTTAAATGCATCATGTTTTTAATTTGCAATTTCATAAGCATTTTTCCTTTCCATTTCACAATCAATTCTACCCACAGGTCAAAAATATGTCTGGGAAAATTTCCCTAATATAATATTATTTATAAATACACCTGTCTAGCGATTAATTGCATAAGTGCATGGAGGCAGGACCTCAGGGCAGAAGCATACTCCATAATGTGTTGTACATTATTATATGTATATATTATATTGTGGCGTGTTGGGGGAGCGGCTAGTTCTCTCCCATCATTCCTTGGGACGTGTGCTGCTGTTTGGATGTTCTTGTTTTGTTGTTTATGGTTACACTACTTTTAACTGTTATCCTGAATGTTGTGTTTGTACTGTGGTTCAAAGGCACTTACAGTTGTTGTTTTATAGAATGAATGAAACCATGGGTGAGTTCTGTTATGCTGTTGATGACCCTCGAAGCACAGTGTAGCATCAGTGTGTGTTGTAATAAAGAGCTCCCCCTACCAGCTTTGGGTTGAATAACAATCTCTCTCTGTGAGCTTCTTTGTAAAGTTTCCTCTGCATGCCACAATATGTAACGTGGTATTTTTCAATTATTGTATTTACTAACATCAAGAAGTCACAAGCAAAGGAAGACCACACCATGGTACATGTTTAAACAAGGACACCTACCCCAGGAGATGCCGGAGTAGAGCAGCGCAGATACTGAAGGACCCGTCCCATCCTGGCAACAAACTGTTCCAACTTCTGCAATCTGGTAGAAGGTTCCGCATCTTCCGGGAAAGGACAGAGAGACTCAAGAGGAGCTTCTATCCCCAAGCCATCCGTGCCCTAAACACACACACCCGCCCGCTCACATCATCTATAATTGACTGAGTCAGGACTCTTCCAGACACTAAACCAAGGCACAATGTACATTTCAATTCCTTTAATTTTAAATATGTTTATATTGTCTATCCTGTAAAATAGTCAGATGTCTATTCATATTAATGTACAGAATTCCCCTGCTTGCTGCTACTGCTGCACATTCACCCAATGTATATTGGGCGTGTCAGGCTACATTTCATTGTGTGTTATACTTGTATAACTATGCATGTGACAAATAAAGAACCTTGAACCTTGAACCTTGAGAGTTTACTGGTCAAAACTATTTATTAAACAAATAAAACACATTTTTTTAACCACCAAAAAATACACGTTCAAAGCAACACAACAGCGGCCCAATATCAGACAAAACTCCACTCTGTAGAGTAGGCAATCGTAATGAAGCAGTTGGTTTTATTTTGTGGATTCAAGCTGCTCTTTGTATTTTTGGCCACCAGATGTCACCAAACAGGACTGTGTTGAAAAGCTTCGAGTAATGAACCGTTTTTCAATACAAGCTTCAGTGCTTCAGAAAGCTTCATTTGGCCATCACTATGAAAAGGTTTGCGGGGTCCATGTTCTGGTTGTGATCTTCTGTCATGTGACGGCTGTGTGCAGGCAGGAATGGTGGACCCAAAATGTAGACTCACGGAAACGAAATGTGAACTCAAAACAGCTTTAATGCTGAATTCAAAAGGGAAACAAAACTAGGAATACAAAATAAGCTTATGCAGCCAGAACACACAGGAAGATGAGGGTAGAGCACAACACCAACAAACTGAAACACAGGGCTTAAATACATAGAGGGAGCAATCAGGGAATGGGCAACAGGAGGGAAAAACAGCTGGGGCAAATCAGGCCTAACGAGACAAAGGAAGCAAAACCAGACGCATTTACATGAGACACGGTCTTTCAAAGTAAAACAGGAAACATAACACAGACTGAACTTACAGACACTGGCTGTTTCCCAAGTAAGAGACTGCACGCTTGAAGTACGCGCACTACACGTACTACGTACGGTGCGTACTATAAGTACGAGAAGTGCAGAAGTGAGAGGCCTGTGAAATGGGACGCTTCGTCGCGCTGTTCAGGTTGCCTAGCAACCATGATACGAACCGCGAGACACGTTACATACAGCTTTGTTTGACAGAAATGAAGGAGAAAAATGTTTTGTTGGTCATTCATTTTTGTCATGACATCACTTTAGTTGAGTATCTGAGGCTGAGACCACGGGACTGTAAAACATGATTGTTGGGCTTCATTTCTGTGCTGAACAGTCATTTAAGATTAGTTAGTAAATAACAATTAGTCAATGTTGTTCATGAGACTAAAGTCAACTCACTGTGGCAATGTAAATATAATATGGCCAATATTATAGTATTGTCAGATTATTATGATATATATATATATATATATATATATATATATATATATATATATATATATATATATATATATATATATATATATATATGTATATATAGTCACTGACTTTCAGCTTGTTGTGTTTGTGGATATATGACTGACTTTAATTATTAAGCATTCGCACATAAATGAGTGACGTCATATTCAGTACTTTTGACAGTTCACTCTTCGGCCGCTCCATCTTATTAGGGAAATTCCACATACATGTCAGTTTCAAAACTCAACCCCATCATTTAATTTGTTTTTGATTGAAATTGAATATTACTTAAATTCTCTTAAATTAACTTCCAATATAAAAGGTTTATCATTGATTGAAATTCATTCAGAAATGTTTAACGAATGAGCTGTCACAACTTTCAAGTACAAAGTTGTTATGAAGTCTGTCACATTCCTCCCCTCTTTTTTTCTTTTCTATCCTTTATTTATTTATCCTTCTTATTTCATTGTACTGTATATTGTTACTCTTATTTGCCTTGTATGTCTACTGTACAAACTGAACTGGAATGACTGACTGTTCGCTTTATAATTTCAATAAAGTTTAGAAAAAAAAAACAAGAAAAACCTCTTCGGCCGCTCCCTTCTGCTGTATTTTGCGGCAAAATTATCCACACCCATCGCCGCGCTATGAATTGTGGGATATATGGGACCATGAAGCGTGCACCGGACCACGCTTGATATTTGGGGAAATCGACGGCGTATTTGGAGTATGCATTTGAAGTATGCATTTGAAGTACACTTCGAATTGGGACAGCCGTCGTCACGTGGCGGTGACGTAACCACACTTAAAATGCGTACTTCAAGCGTGCAGACCCTGAATTGGGACACAGCCATTGTTCTCTAAACATTTAGGTCAAACATAGTTCCATCATCTTTTGTTGCTTGACGTTGAGAGTCCTTACAGTATTCAGGTATTGTGCACAACATTACAGCAATTGACACAGACTTAAAAAAAAGAGAAAAAACTGTTTTAAGTAGACACTTTGATGTACTCTGGATAGCAATCTCCTTCATCTTTGTCATTTGGAAGAATTAATAATTCAAAATCCATATAAATCCACCTTGATGTGACCTTACCAAAGACCATCTTCAATCAGCCTCTCAGTATCTGTAAAGGCCACATAGCTGTATGTAGTCTTGTTGCTCTGATCATTGTCAAGGATTTCAACTCTGCCATGTTGGAATACACCAGCACAGAAGTAGGTGGTCCCAAGATCAATTCCAACTGCTGCCCCTTTGGACAGGAATGTTCTGACACAGTTAAAAAGCTCACAAGATGTATTATTCCAGCAGGGGCTGATAAAGGCCTTTAATGCAAACAAGCCATTCCATATTGGAAAAATTCTGTAAGTAGTAGTGTTAGATTTTTTATTTCTATTTTCTGTTTTAACCCTCTCGAGGCAGGCGTTGCAGATTTGCAACAGTTAAAAACTAACAACCTGATTACCTCAGATACATGTTTTATGAGTTTTTTTTACTCAGAAGTACCACTGCAGGACTTGATTGTGCATTAGCAACAAAAAGTTTAATTTGAGCCTGAGAGGGTTAACAGCAAACACTAATATAAGTTCATTTTGGAATATTTATTTCAATGGGAATCTGTTGATTTCCTTGAATTTTCAACAATGACAGCCATTGTCACCTCTAAGGTGATTGCTGGGATAATTGAATAGGTAAGTGTCTGATGTTCTTGGATTTGAGCCATCTGAGGGATTTTTATCGTTTTTACTTAATGAAGTAGATTTCATGCAGGCTTGTCTTTTCTGTATGGAGCCCCACAAAGAACATTGGAGAAAAAAAAATGCATTCGAGATCTCACAAAATGTTTGCGAGATCTCGCAAAACTTCAAACTGGTGGGTAACATACGTCTCCGAAAATGTCGGAGCACTTTTGCAAATATGTGATGTCTTGATAAACCGAGCAGATATTTGAAGTTCACACAGCTACATTTTCGGCTGAAAATATCTTGAAAGTTTATTTTGTGACCCAGAAAGAATAATATTAAAACTAAGTAGATGCTGCCATGTTGGAAACTGGAATTGGCTGGGCCACGCTATGAATTCCGGGAAAGGTTGGGCCATGAAGGATACACCTGACACATCCTTCAAATTGAAATGAAATGAAGGACGCATTTGTCAGCCGCGTTTGGAGCAGCCTTAGAATTGGGAGAACCTTCATCGCCTGGCTGTGATGTAATCGGTCTACAAATGCAGCCTCTGAAGGATGCAGTCTAGGTTTTGGGACAAAGCTAAAGTTACATTACAAGATTTTATGATAGCATAATGTGCATAATAGCATTAAAAAGAAAGTAGCAAAATTAATCCAATATAAAAATATGTAATCTTTGCTGTGGGTGCTCTAAGGAAATCACAGGAATAACATTGCAATAGAAAGAAAGAACTAACAGCATCTATGGGTCTGAGTGGTTCCTGTATAAATCCAAAAATGCATGCAGGAACTGAGGGGATCAAATGACTGGAAAACTCACAAAGAAAAACTAGTTTAGGCATGAAAATGAGACAGTGTTATCATGGAGGTTGTAGTGATCAGGCGGAGAACTGCTGTGCCAGCTGCCATCTTAATGAGAGTGATCCCACACAGCTAGGTGAGCACCTCACTTGCAGTAGCTCCACCCCTAGCACACCTGCCCACAGAGAAAAAAATAAAAATAAAAATAAAAACAAAATACAAGGACAAAGCCAGCTCCAGTTTGCTTTGTGGGTCTATAAGATGGATTTGTTTTAAACCACTGTGTTGCATTACCTTTAATGTCTATGGCATGGTCTAATCTCTGTAATAGAATACTATGGCTAACAGTACTGAATGCTGCACTGAGGCCCATTAATAGAGATAGGCCGATCATATCTGAAGCAAGACTGAAGCAATAATTATTGGTAAGACTTCTTTGAACAGTCTTATAGGAATGGAATCGAATAGACATGTCGATGGTTTGAAATGATTACCGAATTTAACTCAGAAAGATCAATCGCACAATTTAATTTAAGGACAAAACCACAAACTCTAAATTGACAGTGTAAAATTCTAGTGAAACATATATATTTTAAATGTTAAATTCCTGGAAAACATGGACCAGTATTCTTGAAGAAGTTTCTACTTATGCAAAGTGGTTGCTGTCTGCTTTTGCCTTTTTCACCAGGTATTATAGTTGACCTCACAAATAAGGTTACATTAGATAGGGCATCACAGTTTCTCCACCTCATCCTACTTTTTCCATAAAACAAAAACCCCTAGTGGACACCATACATTTTTTTTCTTGTGCATGGTTGAAAGTTACATACTCACATGAAGATCATGCAAATGAAACAGAAATAGTGGAATAAAAAAAAAAGAAAGACAAATTGGATGCTCTAAAATTCGTATTTGTCAAAAATTCGATGCAAATATTCTATGATGCAAAATTTTAATGCTTTTTCAATTTTCAACAAACATTATGTTTAATCACACCAATTCATTGCAATGAAAAATGTATTTTAATAACATACAAATACTTTAACTTTATATTTATATGCACACCATAGATCTTTTATTAGTTTAAACCCATACAGAAACAGAAAATCAGTCAAATTTAATGAATCATATGTGACATGTGAAAACTTACAGGCATCCTTAAGTCAGCAGGATCTGATGACAAGATATGATTGAAATACACGCTTTAAGCTTTGATTCTATATGTTTAACAAAAGTAATGCATTAACTGTTCAGGAAATGCAGGCATTTTTATAAATAGTCTTCCATTTTCAGTGACTCCAAATTAAAAGGACAAACTAACACCTTTTTCAGTGTAAGGATTCTGCTTGATACTTAGATAACGATCTTTGGCAGATAACAACTGCTGCATTTCCTCTCTTGAGATACTCTACTAGGCCACCTTTAGTTGCTGCTTGTTTGTAGGTCTGTCTGGTTTCATGTCTGGCTTTAATAACTGAAAACCCTGCTCTATTGGTA
Organism: Astatotilapia calliptera; assembly: GCF_964374335.1. Classification (NCBI taxonomy): domain Eukaryota; kingdom Metazoa; phylum Chordata; class Actinopteri; order Cichliformes; family Cichlidae; genus Astatotilapia; species Astatotilapia calliptera. The sequence continues at coordinate 6,542,450 of NC_137431.1, read as the reverse complement.
AATGGGGCACCTGTGCACACTACTTTATACAACTTACCTAATTCAGCTATTCAAACGAGCACTTTTTTCTGTGCTTTTTCTATATACAGTGGTGTGAAAAGGTGTATGGCACCTTCCTGATTTCCTATTTTTTTGTATGTTTCTCACCAAACAAATTTAAATATGAGACAAAGATAACACAAATAAACACAAAATGTAGTTTCAAAATGAAGGTGTTTATTATTAAGGGGGAAAAAAATCCAAACTTACATGACCCTGTGTAAAAAAAAATGATTGCGCGCCCCCATTATAACATAAAAAAAAAACTGTGGGGCATCACATCTTTGGAAACCTGAGTTCAATTTCTCTAGCCACATCCAGGCCTGATTACTGCCATGCCTGTTCTCGGGCAAGATACTGTGGGCCAAGAAACTAGCCCCAAATTGCTGTCAGATGCATCCATTGGAGTATGAATGCATGTCGATGTTAGAAGGCACTTAGAGAAAAGTGCTTGTGCCAGTGGGTGTGAAAGAGTGAATTAGCCAAGCTGTGTAAAGCGCTTTGTCTGGTCAGAGTAGAAAAGAACCAGTACATTTACCATCCAAAAGAAAAAGTCTTTTGTCCATCTTCTTCCGATTATCTGGGGCCGGGTCGCGGGGGCAGTAGCCCAAGCAAACAAGCCTAGACCTCCCTCTCCCCAGCCACTTCCTCCAGCTTGTCTGGGGAAACAAGAAGGCATTCCCAGGCCACCCGAGAGATATAATCTCTCCAGGGTGTCCTGACCCAGAGTTGGGACTCCACCCTTTTCCGAGCCCAAATAAATCCAGTCCATTTCCCATTTACAGTATTTACACCTGCATTCAATTTAGAATCACCAGTTAACCTAGTATGACTGTGAACCGTGAACCCCTCTATGTCGCTACACTGTTGTTAAGTTAATGAGGATATTTAGGCAACACTGAACCCCATGCTGAGTTTTACAGAGTGAATGATTTGTAAATTATGTGTTCTATCCAGTTAACTTTTTTGTCTTTCAGGATTTAACATACTTGATGACTGACCCTAAGACCATTCCTCTCCTGTTGTTCTTTTAAGAGTGGGTAAGAGGCATTTAATTTCTGTGTTCACATACAAGTGAACAGAATGTGATAAATGTTTTAAGTTACTGCTTGATATAACATTTTAAGCAACCTGACTTATATGACACATAGTAAAACCTCCCCAAAAGAAATTCACACAGGTTTGTTTCCACTTCTATATATAGTTAGTGAGTACAAGTATGTTTCTGCATTTGCTTTTAAATTATTCTTCCATTTTCTTCTGGAGACTGTAATGGCACCTAATTACTGCAATACCACATTTTTGATCTGACTAAATTCAGTAAATGTTTGTGTCGAGTCTACAGTGGAAAACATCATAAAACCATGAGGGCTATGGCTTTCATTTTCCCCTCGGTACCCACCTGACACAAGTTTCCAACTCAAACATCTTTTGCTTTAGAAAGTAGCCATTTCCTCTTAGTAAGCCACAGATTGGTGGCAAGTTGTTAATCTTGTTGATGTGTGAGTTAAAACTGCAGTGGCAATTCAACCTGAAGTTTAGTAACTGTGTTCAAACCACAGTTACTAATGTTAGGTACTAGCTGGCTACTTGGTTGATAAAGCATCTCTACTGTTTCCAGAGTTACTAATTCCAGAATTAACATAATTTTGGAAAATAAGGAAGGATAATTTTGTCTCAGGTCTTTTACTATAAATGGTAACTGGACTGATCCTTATATAGTGCTCTTCTACTCTATTTAAATACTCAAAGCACTTTTTACAACATGTCATTTTCACACTTTCTATGTAACATTCATGCTCTGATGAACCACAGCCATCCACAAGATAGATAGTTGTAAATTCAACATTCAACTCATGTTTGGCAGCAAAACTACAAACAGGAATAAAATGCAATCATGGTCAGCTTCCACTTCTACTGTAAGGAGTCACATGAGAATCTCTCAAATCAAAAAGTTAGGGGAAACCACAGAGCTGTGATGTCATGGAAGGTCCCATAGTAGAGTACATATAGATGAGTGATGAGGAAGTGCACCAGAGTCAGTGTGTTTCTTCGTGACAGAGATGGAACTAAAACTTGTGCTTAGCGTCTTTGTGCTGTACATTGAGGGTGAGTGTTTGACTTTTTACACTCTTTGGCAGTGTTCGATCTGATAAGTGCTGAAATAGGATCGTAACCTACATGACTGGAAAAAGCAGATGAACACAGTGAGGATGACTATGCCTTGGAGTAAACAACTTCCTTCTGAGGCTGTTTGTGATCTTTTACATTTAGATGATTTATTATATAGAGAAAATTATGGTACAATTACAAGCTCTCATATTTCACACAGAAAGTGCTTCAATTTTCAGTAAAAGACTCTGTTTCATTAGTTATGCATTAGAGGAATTTGCATTTGGATTTCTGTTTGCTCATGTTCACATCAACTGAACCTAGAAAGTTGGGATGCTGCATAAATTGTAAATATAAACTGAATGCAGTAATTTGGAAATCTGCTAAACCCATATTGTATGCACAGTAGAACATAGAAAACATATCAATTGTTTATACTGAAACTTTGTACAATTTCATAAAAATAATAAGCTCATTTTGAATTTGATGGGAGCAACATTACTTAGGAACACTTCCTATCACTGTGTTTGTGTTTGCCATAAATGCAGGTTAAAGCTCTATCGTGCAATACATTAGTCTCTATGCGTAGCACATCTGGTAAGACACCATTAGTGCTATTAAAAGCATGTAAAACAGCTTGGCTTGATAGGAGGAGGTCTGGGTGAACTGGCCTACCAGGATCCTGACCTTTCACCTGTTGAGAACATGTAGCATATCGTGAAACAAAAAATACAACAAAGAAGTCCCAGGAGTAGCTATAATCCTGTCATAAAAGAACAGGATAACATTCCTCCCCCAAAGTCCAGTAACTGCTCCCTTAAGTCCTCCTATGTTTATGGACAGCTCTTAAGAGAGTTGTATTTTTTTTTTTATTAAAATGATAGATTTTCTCAGTTTTAATATGTTATTGTTTTTGTTCTGTTGTAAATAAGATGAGGGTTTGTGGCGTCAAATTGTTGCATTGTGTTTTATTCACATGTTACAGTACCCTGGCATTGTTGGAACTGGGGTTGTATGTTGAACCAGTTCACAACTTCTCAACTCTGTTAAATGACTGGCATAAAATGAAAGTTCTTTAGGACAGTTTCTTCTATGACATAGAGTATATATGTAGACTGACCCTTTAATAGTTGTCAGTAATGGAATGATACAGATGAAAACCTTATAATGAGACAAAATAGACAAAGGAGACTGGCTTTAGCTTTGCATAAGAGCAAACAACGTAACATACACAGTATACAATGTATATATTTTAGTTAGCATTAAGAACTTACTGAGAAATTACATTTTCTGTATTGATCAGGCAATACAAATAAAATTAAAAAAGAAACAGAGACAACCAAAGCCTTGAGGGACATAAAAATGACTGTACTGATGAAAAGTCATCAATACAAATATTGGTGGTTGTCAGTTGATGTAATGGCATGACTAGCACACAAACTGCAAAAATAGCTTTATGACCTCTGCAGTGGTGTCAGTGTGCCCCCAACAAATGTGTTTTCCGTGTGTTATTTGAAACCCACAGAAAAGAAAAAGCCCCCAAAGGCCCCATGAACAACCTACAGCAAATATATATTTTTTCCTCACACCCGCCCTACTTTCTCTTTCACCTTGAAAGCACTGACCACATTACTTCCTGTTAGAACAGAAATGCATCAGATGTATAACAGGGGGGCTGCTTATTTTGTAGCTGCAATGAACAGCATTTTTTTCCTGTCACACCTCCTCCACACACCTACTGTATATATACACAGTGACAGGCCAGTGGCAGAGGTGGTGGCAGATGAGTCAGACTGTGAAAAGTTTAACTGAACTGTTTAAAACTTAACTTGGACATCTGTATGTGTGCCACTGACTTTTTAATTTCAGCAGATGGTTGCTCACTTGTTTTTACCATGTTAGGAAATGTGTTATGCACATTTCGTTCTCAAAGAAACTTTAACAAAGTCAAACTTCCTTTTATTTTATTGCAGTTTCACTTGCAGTATTGCAGCATGTGACGGTCATGGAAGGTGAGAACCTCAGCTTAAGCTGTCCTGTTACCAATGCTGACAAGACCAATGTGGACTGGAAAAACCCTGAAGGATTTGTTATGTTCTTCAATCACAATCAAGGTGAAAATGGCATATTCAGTCACAGTAATGAATGTAAAAACAAAAACTTAAAAAGTGGCAAATGTTTGGGCCAAAATTCAAACAACCTTTGGTGAAAGGCAAACATTAAATAACTTTAAATAAATTGTTTCCAGCCTTAAAGGACAAACGCTACAGAATCGACACACTGTCTGAGTCAAAATTCTCCATCAGTGTTTCCAGCGTCAAATTTAACGATGGAGGCAATTACACATGTTCTCATTATGGAGACCAAATAACAGAGAAGATAGTGGAGGTGACAGTGTTGGGTAAATATTATCTTACGTCTTTCTTTTTACTTTCTTTTCACATCTTTACTAGCGATGGGATCAGACTTTGACAGTTATACTAATTACCAAAACAATTACCACTGTGTTGATCTTGTTTCATAAAACTTTGTCTTTTGTGATTCTTTTGAAGGTTATCCCAAAATGTCAAAAACAAAGCATGAAGGAAAGACTGTCATAAAATGCACTGCTGTGGGGAACCACTTTGCTCCTCAGATTTCTTGGAAAATCGACGATGGGTCAGAATTTCTTGGTAAGTTGGAAGAAAGTGAGAATGATAGTTTGAGGTGTTAGTTAGAAAAATTGCCCTTCAATCAGGATTTTTCCCAGTGGATTTTCCAAAAAGCTGAATTGAGGTGACTACACAAGGGGATGCCATTTTGATATCATTCCCTTGCTGATTACTCATATTTATGTATCATAAAATGTTTTATGATACATAATTGGCAAACAAATGTTTGCTAATTTCTATACATAGATAAAAATAAAAAAAGTTACATGTATATTGTGAACTCAATTCAATTCAATTAAGAGCAGTTAACTAGGAATAAGCACAAAAAGTGAATTTATTTGATACTAGGAAAGGTTGATTCTTTTTGATAATAAATGCAATGTATTCTTCCTAAAACTTAACTACTGTGCTTAAAACCACAGCAGTTAAGAGTGGATGGATGGGTTAGGGTTAGGTTAACATGGGTGTTAACACTTACGTTGCGGAATTTAGACATTTGTAGGTGTATTAAAATTAGTGACAGCAACCAGTGAGTGGGCTCATGTGATGATGATAGCATGACCCACACTTTCTGGAATCTTTGCTACTATGATGAGACTGAACAACGTTCAAATGTTTTTAAAAAAAAAGACTTTAAACAAGGGGGATTTTGAATTTTATTTTGAATTCCACAGAAGAGTAGTTTCCGTTACAAAGGGTTGATTTGATCAAGTGTTGCATTTGTGATGGTGTAAGTTGATGCAATCGATGCTAATGACATCTATCCCATTTTACAGCTCGTAACCAATTCCAACAGGAAGCTAAAAAATACATCTCCACTGGGATGATTGAAATTCTCTCAGTAGAGAAAAGAGTTACTGTGAAGTGTCTTGTTCGTCACCCTGCATTGAAATCAAAACATCTGATGAACTTTGTAAAAATTAGACGAGGCTGTGAGTATATTTCATTCATTTAGTTTTTCAACACCACCACATTATAGCAACAGTTTTAAACATTAAAAGAGTAAAATCATCCATTTTATTATCCATGACTTGTGTACAGTGAATAACTTCTACATAAAATGTTCAATTTGAGGAACAGTGACTGTGTAGTTGTGTCGTCACAGAACAGGGAAAGCACTGGGGTTTTTAACTCATGAACTGCGCCACAAAACAGTCCATAGAACCAGACTGTGAAACTGTCTGACCAAAAATAAAAACAAAAAAAATGGCAAATCCACGTAATTTCCCCATTCTGTGTTGTTAAAAAAATCTAGTTTCCTCTATTCTAATAAAAATGAAGTGTGATTTGCAGATAGTTTTCATGACATCATGAATTTTAACTTTCTCTGAACTGAGTGTTGTTTCTACTCAGTAGTAACACAAGTCCAATTTCTGTCACAGCAAAAGGATCCCACCACACATCCACAGTCAGTCCACATACTGTTAAAGAATCAACAAAAGTGCCAGGGACAACAACCATGTGGATCAGACATAATAGAACAGCAGTGTACTCCACCACAAGAAATGAGAACAAGCCCTTATCAGAGAGCTCAACGGTTCCCTCCAGTCTGCAGGCTTCCACCAGTGACCCAGAGATGTCTATCACTAGATCTCCTCAGATCCCTGTTACAGGCCCTACAGACCCACATCTCAGCACTAGTGGTGAGTGGAAACTGTCTGCATTTTTATTTGTTTTTTATGCCCCGTGGATTTCAAGAAACATAAGGTTTCATATTAGATAACACACCTTAGGATGAGCTTAGGGACACAAAAGAAAGTAGTGGAGAAATGGAAGTTTTAAAAAGAAATACATTTTATTTAGTTCACAATGAATAAAACCCCATTTTACATTTTAAGTTATGCCATACATCATATTTTAAATGAAACTTAAATCCCTCGATCTGCTAAAAAGGAAAGTGAACTTTAGTGGAGAAATTAGCCTACAATACATCTCTTTGTTACTGCTTAGTATTGTGTGTTTAGCATATTACACTAACTGTGAGCCTATGGGGTGGAAACAAGAGTGATCACATACAGTGTCTAAAAGGTCTCTTAACCACTACTGTGGTTGATATAACACCAGATGTGTTTCCTGCAATGGAGAGCTTGAGCTATATGAAACTCTGTCATGTTAGATGTATTCACTGATTGGGAGGCTGCAGCTCTGTGGGCAAACAAAAACTGTTCCGAGAGCATATCTGCTCTGATCATCAGATATGCTCCAAAAAAAGCAGTTTACGTCTTCTGTCTTCAGTGTTTCAAACCTTGAACACTACTGACATGTAATTGGTTAGAAATGCACTATATATGTGTGAATTTACTCACACAGTAAATTCAGTGTAATATTAAAATTTAAGCAGAATGTGTGCAAAACAGTTATTTGTCTTCCATTTTCGCATGTTACCTGAGCTTTATATATTCAGAAAATTACTGTAAAAAAAAAACAAACACTAAAAATTAATTTAAAAAAAAGTCCTATCGTGTTCAAACAGGGTAAGCAATGACACCATTGAGGCAGTAGGCCCAACAGGTTCTTCAAATATGTGTGTTTGATGCCACCTATTGGTTACTCTGGAAAACTACAAAAAAATGGTTCCATTTGAAAAACATAATAGACCTGGACTGTAGTAGCTTCATAGAGTCTGTGTTAATTATTGTACCTCTTTTCTTTACTACACCTTTAAAGGCTGGACATATTCCCCTGAAACCACAGAGAACATCACCATTGATAACATGGACAGTAACACAACAGGTACATTTACACTCAGCTTGAATAGTTAAAATAACAGTTCCTCTTCTCTGAGAATCACAGAGAACACCATGTGTTTTAAAATCCTTAAGGTTCGGGGTTTTCTCTATTTCCAGGGAATTTTGACTTAAACATGCATAGAAAAGACCAAGAAAATTCATCATTGCTGGTCTTGCTAGTGACATGCCTGATCTGTGGCCTTCTAGTGGTCGTCATTTTTTTTGCTATCAAGCTGAGGAGAGCACACATTGCCTGGAAAAGAGGTAAGCAGGTCACGTTTTCTGTTTGATGTCAGACTAAAGTTGCTGTTATTTACAATTTTACTTGACTATAGTCTGGCTAAAAATCATACATTCTTGCAGCAAGTGTGTTGTACTTTCAGGAATTGTGATCTAAATGTATTTTTATTTATCTTACAAAAGATTTGACAGTTTTTATTGTTACAGAAAATGAAGACTCTAATCCATCAGAGGAGAGCAGTAAATCTAAATCAAGCCATGAAGAAAAGACCTCACAAGCACAACGGAGAAGAGGTACAAAACCTTTTAATTAGATGGTTGTTTGCATCTATGACTGTATTATACCTTCTGTTTAAATGTGAATATTATAAAATGTAGCATTTGCTAAAACATGACTAGGGTCATGTTGGCAGCTTAGAGAAACAGCACACTTGTCAACCAGAGGATAAAGTTCACTTACTTAGGGAACTCAAACTCAAAAATCCAATTAACCTTTACATATTTTGAATCCCAGTTAATGGTCAGGGAGTGCTTTCATTGACACATTTTGCCCAGTACACTGTAAAAACTGCCTTATCCTATCTTAAAAGAGAAAATGGGATATTTATTGGTATTCTTTATTGTTACAGGCCTCTTCAATACAGCCTTCACACAGTATGTTGTTGAAGAACCAGCAAAGACGATGACTTCAGTGCAAAACACAGCTGTGATCACAGCAACAACTTCTCAACATCAAACTACAGCACAAACTTTAGCCAAATGTGATGCGAAGGAGACATCGCTATAACTGTCTTGAAAACACAGTTTTCATGATATCAGCAATTTTCCATTTTTTTCTGCACTTGCATGGCAGAATACAGGGCAATCATTCACTTATTATTGTTAGGAATATGTGCTTACTTATGGTAGGTAGAACCTACCTTTGATCTTCAGCAGCATCAGTTCTTGGTGCCATGAATGCCACAAGATGTTGAAAAAAACGACTTAAAGTATCTACATTATGTTGACATTATTCATCACATCATTTGTCTACTGTACTTTTATCCTTGTTTTCATTCTGTTACATTGCTACAGCTACCGAAGTCCACTGAACTCACTGTTATGTTCATGAGGGTTAGATTTCCTGTGTGTAATGGTCAGTAGAAGATCTCATAAACATATGCTCATGGTCAGACAAAGGAAAACATTTCCCCATACCGATACATAACCTGGACTGTCGAGGTCCATTCAGTCTAACAATTGACGACAAGTTAATCCCCCCCCCCCCCCCCTTACATCATCAGTCATGCCATGTTTTTGTTTTATATGAACATTATATGTAACGCACCTGACCTGTATTTACAATAGTAGATAGCACTGCTGCTATATGACTGGCGGATGACCAGCATCAGCAAGAATAAGCATGTCTGCAGGTGTTCCTAATGAACTGTTTGAATGTCTACACAGGATCAAATGTGGCAACATAATATCTGTAATATATACTGTGTGAATATAGCATATATGTTGCCTTGTATGTATATATTTTGTATGTTTGGGTTGAACATGTAGCAATAAATTATATTTTGCTATAATATATTGTTTTTGAGCATAGATAACAGGCTATGGGAAACATTCATATCATATACATATTATCAGCACTCTGTGGCTTTGTCTCTGAAAACGTGTCGAGCATTAATACGGTAATATAACACTAAGGTCTATATGCATATTTTAAAAAATAGCTCCATAATATATCAATTATGTATGAACTTAAAGAGCGTTATGTAGCTTACAAAAAACAGAAGCCAAATCAAGCACCGAACATGACTGACATACTTAACGGTAAAATCTAAAAAAAAAAGAAGAGAGAGATGATTTGCCTTCTACACTTCACACAAAGCTTCCATCTTATGGCATGCGGGTATTCACAACCATTATGAAGCAGTCACAATAAAGCAGGAAGTGGGATGGATTGTGTCTCGCGTCATCGGTTCACCAAAGCCTCATTGGTGAACCGATGAGGAAAGACTCAGTGACTGCGCCGATTGGATGCTGTGCCGGTGATATAAAGGGTTCGGCTAAAGGTTCAACCTCCTTTCGCTTCTCATACCGGCAGGGTTGAGTCACCGTGGCGCTAGTCCATTCCAGCCCAACAATACCCACAGTCAACCTCAGTTCAGTAACTCGGTAAGTCATTCTGAAATACATTGGTGTTAACAAAAAGTTCTAGTATATTAGTTGAATTTGCTGGCAGGATTTGCTTTATGTATGACTGATGTGCATGTTCACTGGGGAATGCTGAATTTTCTCCTCGTGTTAAATGCTTGACGGTTATTTTATTAACAAATATGTATCGCATAGTGAATTATGAAGGTGAAAGTATTCATATCATTGTTATCGAGGCGTAATCATCGACTCAAATGCTGCATTAAGGCTATATAATGGCGGAGGGGGAGGGGGGGTGGAGAAATCCTGACGCGTTCGAGAATGTTCTCGAACAACTGTTAAGCTACCCGGATACCCGGAATATACAGGCTTCCGGTTTTTGTTTTTTTGTTGTTGTTTTTTTACTCTAGAGCAAAAGTAAAAGGTTTTGTAAATCTTTTCAGATTTAATTCTTTAAATATTTTCTTGTGCTTTAGACACATTTTAATACAATAGTTTTAGTATCAAAGCACTCTAGCTTTTAGATTTCCGGTTGTACCAGTTTGCTGTGCACGTGATTTATGACTGACGCATGGCTATTGCTTGGCCATGAGCCATGCTCTTTCAAGGCGGGTTCCTTCATTTTTTTTCTGTAAGTGGGTGGGTTGTTGGAATTGGGGTTTGTTAGCCCAATAACGTTGTTAAAATGCTTAATGTTTTATGGCCAAGGGGAAAATAAAAGCTCTTAATCAAATTTATATAATCAATATAAATTTAAAAGACAACTCTAAATTAAACTTGAAGGATAATTAAAGCAAATCAACTAAAACCATATGTTTTTGTTGTACATTCTAGTTCTATTAGTCTAAATTGCCTTAAATTGAATAATTGGGTAAAATGTAGTTGTTCAATTGAATTTGACATTAAGCATGTTATAAAGGATTGAAGTAAAAAAGTTACAGGTAACTAGAAGACCAATATAAATGTAACACTGTTCTTGCATCTCTTTAGGAAACATGTCAAAGGGACCAGCAGTTGGTATTGATCTTGGGACCACCTACTCCTGTGTTGGTGTGTTCCAGCATGGCAAAGTTGAAATTATTGCCAATGACCAGGGCAACAGGACCACACCCAGTTATGTGGCCTTCACAGATACCGAGAGGTTGATCGGCGACGCAGCCAAGAATCAGGTTGCCATGAACCCCACAAACACAGTCTTCGGTAAGGGTTAAAATTTTACTTAACAGTAAAAGTCAATTTGGTTGATGAATACCAATTTTTTTTCAAGGTAGGACACCTTGAAAAAATTGGTATTCATCAACCAAATTAAGTTAACGCCTCAGTTTTACCACCCATGAGCTTGTCTTGAAGCAACTCATCTCTGTTAAAGACCAGTCTTGAGCCTTGTGGATTTGAGGGAAGAATGATATGACTATTGCAGAAGTGTATTGCATCTTTTTTTAAAAAATAACTAAATATAACTTTCTCTTTCAGATGCCAAACGCCTTATTGGCCGGAGGTTTGACGATACAGTTGTGCAATCAGACATGAAGCACTGGCCATTTAATGTCATCAATGACAATAGTCGCCCTAAAGTTCAAGTTGAGTACAAGGGTGAATCAAAATCATTCTACCCAGAGGAGATTTCCTCCATGGTGCTGACAAAGATGAAGGAGATTGCTGAAGCCTACCTCGGAAAAGTATGCTCTGAATTTTCCTTTGTGGAATAGTCGCAAGTTTTCACATGACTCATCAATTTAATGTCCATATTTTTTTTTTTTTTTACATTTCAGACTGTCAACAACGCTGTAATCACAGTGCCCGCTTACTTCAATGACTCTCAGCGTCAGGCCACAAAGGATGCTGGCACTATCTCTGGCCTGAATGTTCTGCGCATCATCAATGAGCCCACTGCAGCTGCCATTGCTTATGGGTTGGACAAAAAGGTAAATGGGTAAAAATTTATTCTGGATTATACTACTTTTTTGTTAACTGTCTGTTCTTAAGCACTATCAAATCTGTTCTCAGGTTGGATCAGAGAGGAATGTTCTCATATTTGATCTTGGTGGTGGCACCTTCGATGTATCCATCTTGACCATTGAGGATGGTATCTTTGAGGTCAAATCCACTGCTGGTGATACTCATCTTGGTGGGGAGGACTTTGATAACCGCATGGTCAACCACTTCATTGCAGAGTTCAAGCGCAAGTACAAAAAGGACATCAGTGACAACAAGAGGGCTGTCCGTCGTCTGCGCACTGCTTGCGAGAGGGCAAAGCGCACCCTGTCTTCCAGCACACAGGCCAGTATTGAAATCGACTCTTTGTATGAAGGAGTTGACTTCTACACCTCCATCACAAGGGCTCGATTTGAGGAGCTCAATGCTGACCTCTTCCGTGGCACCCTGGATCCTGTGGAGAAGTCACTCCGCGATGCCAAGATGGATAAAGGGCAGATTCATGACATTGTATTGGTTGGTGGCTCCACCCGTATCCCGAAGATCCAGAAACTTCTCCAGGATTTCTTCAATGGAAAGGAGCTCAACAAGAGCATTAATCCAGATGAAGCTGTGGCCTATGGAGCTGGTAAGTTTTCAGAGGAGAAAAAAGCTACTGATGATAGCTGCCCTATTATAATCGGAATTTAGTTATCTTGAAATAATTTTTTTTGTTTTTAGCTGTCCAGGCTGCCATCCTGTCTGGTGACAAGTCTGAGAATGTGCAAGACCTTCTCCTTCTGGATGTCACACCTTTGTCTCTGGGTATCGAGACTGCTGGAGGTGTTATGACTGTCCTGATTAAACGTAACACCACAATTCCTACCAAGCAGACCCAAACCTTCACCACTTACTCTGATAACCAGCCTGGTGTGCTCATCCAGGTAAGTGTAGCCTTATTTATCTTGGCCTTTTAATTGAAGTTATGTTAATTTCTGCCATTCACATTCCACTAGAGATTGAGACTCATGTTGTCAGACATTAGCATTTGTGTAGATGTGGAGTGGAAAAATTATTGGCTGACCTCTATTTCAACAGGTTTATGAGGGTGAGCGTGCCATGACAAAGGACAACAATTTGCTGGGCAAATTTGAGCTAACTGGAATCCCTCCTGCTCCTCGAGGCGTTCCCCAGATTGAAGTGACATTTGACATTGATGCCAATGGCATCATGAATGTCTCTGCTGTTGATAAGAGCACTGGCAAGGAAAACAAGATTACCATCACCAATGACAAAGGTGGGTTTTGATTGATGACAGTTTTGATTGATGACATCAAAATTCTGGCACAACTTGTGACTCTTTGCTGTCCTTCTAGGTCGGCTCAGCAAGGAGGATATTGAACGCATGGTTCAGGAAGCAGAGAAGTACAAGGCAGAAGATGATGTTCAACGTGACAAAGTGTCTGCTAAGAACGGCCTGGAGTCATATGCTTTCAACATGAAGTCCACTGTGGAGGATGAGAAGCTGGCCGGCAAGATCAGCGATGATGACAAGCAGAAGATCTTGGACAAGTGCAATGAGGTCATCAGCTGGCTGGATAAGAACCAGGTAACCCCACCCCCAAGCACACACCAGAAAAAAATCACAATAGTATCAATTGCTATGAAGGGCTTATACAATATCTATATTTTGTAGACTGCTGAGAAGGACGAGTATGAGCATCAACAGAAGGAGCTGGAGAAGGTGTGCAACCCTATCATTACCAAGCTGTACCAGAGTGCTGGAGGTATGCCTGGAGGAATGCCAGAGGGCATGCCTGGTGGCTTCCCTGGAGCCGGTGGTGCCGCTCCTGGTGGTGGATCCTCTGGACCAACCATTGAGGAGGTCGACTAAACATTCAGCTATACCAGCTGCTACCTGACGTGTTTTCTAATAAAGTAACCCTCCTAGAACAAGTAAAATGCAGGAGTGAAATTTAATGACCTAAAAACAGGGTTCAGAGATGTCATTTATGGCCATTGTTTGCAACACAGGTGCAAGGGAACAACTTGTAGTTGGCATGATTGAGCAGAGTCTTCAAATGTCAAAGTGTTTTGTGTATGGAGATGTAACTGCCTTGACAATAAATTAATCTTGCAACCCTTATGTGTTGTACATTAACTTCTAACTTGAAACTGGAAGCTCTTAATTTATCTCAAAGTAGGATCTGTAAATATCTTGGGGTGGGGTGGGCACTGTCTTAATGCTCTATTGACTAATTTGTGAAATTCTCAGGATTCTTTGTCAAATGTGAAATGAAACTAGAAATTCCTATGGCTTACCTGTAGGTAGGTTCAAAGTAAACAGGGAAAGTATCCTCCCTGTTACTTTACCACTATGGAACATGAATCTACAGAATGGGCTCAACATTTCTAACAAATACACTCCAGCTTTTTTTTTTTTTTTTTAAGTTTTAAGTGACAATTTATTAAATGGTAAAAGGAGGAAAATAAGCATTTTGTATAACAAATTTACTAAAACAATGTTTTAACCCTTGGATGCACAGCCTACGAATATCTACACTCTTCCACAAATGGGGTCAAAAATAACCCCAAATAAAATCAGTGTTTTGCTGTAAACTTAGTACTTCAAAATCTTTAAAATGAAGAGTTGTAATATTTTTATATTTGAGGTATTCCTCATGAGGCACTTTGCATTTTTATTAATTTTAAGGAACTGCAGTTTTTGTATCGCTTGTATCACTTTTGTATGCTTGTTCGGCATATACTGCAGAAGCTGGGTCCTTCCCTCTGAAAGGCACAAGTTGTTCATCCACTGTAACACAATCACGTGAGGATGAATTTGTGCCTGCAGTTGACCAGGAACAGGCCCCATATGTAGCAGAAAGCTGCCATGTGGTTTGTTTAGGCTCTGGTCCTCTTGTCATCAAAGTGCAAGAAACTGCAAATATCTTCAAATCTTTGAATTGACATAGTGGCCTTGTGCAATGGGTTATGCAAAGAACTCTCAAAAAACACAGACTGGTACATCCCAGTTCTTCTCACTTCCTGCAAGAATGGCCAATCAAATGAAGTCCATTAGCTTATGTTTGATTACATTTTTCCACTCTTTTCCCCTGTCTGTGGCTACTCTTTGTGCCTGCATGTCAGCACCTCTTCTATTAGGCTACGTTCACATTGCAGGCGAAAGCGCATCAAATCCGACTGTTTTGACCCTATGTGACCCATATCCGATCATGGTAGGACAGTGTGAACGGCACAAATCCGATCTGAGTCACTTTCGTATTTGGTACTGAATCGCAGGCACGTGCAGAGCGGGGGGCTGGAGGGGCTTGAGCACCCGCCCCTTTCCTGATGGGTGCCCAAAGTGCCCTTTTGTTGAGGAAACTTTTAAAAAATGTTTAATTTTTTTATGTGTGCGTGCGTGCGGAGTCCTGTCTGTGCCCCTCAACAATAATATATACTATAATCACAGTTTTGCTAAATAAAAGGATCTGGCTTGCATCAGTCACATGATCACATTTAACCAATGATCGCCCTTGACGGCAGAACGCGCTGGTTATGAGACGGGAAAGAGCTCACAAAAAGCACGCGCATTTTTTGCGGTCCAGAGCCGTAGGAGAAACACAAGTTAACTCAGAGATACAGACTGATGCGACAAAACCAGTAAGTAGGTGTACAGCGTACACTGTAGTGTGTAGCACACAGGAGTGTTAGCTTATTACGTACACGTTGGTAAGCTGTCTTGTGGCAACTGACGAACTGAAACAAACGAGCGTGCTGTGTGTGCAACAGCGCGACAAACATTACCTGTCCTTTTATTAACTGCACAAGTAGTGCTGGTCATAGCTGCTGGCTACCTGTGTAAGGCTGTCATGGGTCTGTAGCTCTGTCAGCGTTTTAGGGAACATATTTAGTTTTAAAGTAAGTTACAGAGCTTTTCCTGTCTTTCTGGAGGGATTATATTTCACTAAAAACGATCTAATATGCATGTCCACATAATTATGCATTATTATAATATTTTAAAAAACACGCTGTATTTTAAAGAACATACATTAAGAAGCAGATTATATTAGATTTATATTTTAAATAAGACAAAATTTGGATTTTACAGCAGTGAAATTATTGTATGTCTACAGTTTAAAAATGTAATAAGCTTTGCCCCTGCACAGAGTGGATAGTGAAACAAATGGAATCATCATAATGACATTATTTCATATTTATTACTTCCCCCTCCTCTTTGCTTTATTATTGTAGCTCTAGTAATAAATAATAATGTAAAGATTCTGGATCAGCACCATGATGCCCACAGTATATACAGTATTCTGAAGAAGGTCTAAAACGTCACTGTGTGTGCGTGCATGTGTGTGTTTTATTTAGATGGATTTTTAAAAAAAATACTCATGATATAACATTGTCCAGACATGGCTGGTAAGGACATGAGGAGGAAACAGTAGAGCTATGTGAGGCTACTAAAGGCAGTGCTATAACATTTTTCTCTCATCATTTTATTATAGATTAAGTGCAAGAGTTGTTAGGTATGGAACGCCAGGACTGCCATAATGAATTAATTAAATACACCATTAAATAATTAATTAAATGTGGCAATAATTAATTAAAATTGGAATTAATTAATTAAATAAATAGTTATGACACATGTAATTAATTAATTATTGACACATTTAATTAATTATTTATGTATTTCACATTTTAATTAATTATTGACACATGTAATTAATTAATTATTGACACATTTAATTAATTATTTATGTATTTCACATTTTAATTAATTATTGACACATTTAATTAATTATTGACACATTTAATTAATTATTTAATGATATATTTATTTATTTCATTTTGGCAGTCCTGACGCCTGGCTCTCGTCATGAAATAATTTTATCTGTCAGCCTCACCCATCAAACTCAGGGGGCGGGGTTAACGCTGCCCATGCAGCTTCTCTAACATTTGATTGGTTGCCGTGCAAAGTAAGTCAAAACAGGTCGATCCTAGAAAATCGATTGCTTGTGTAGACTTGGGGCAGCCAGTTATCCCAGAATGCAGATCAAATCACAAGCAGCAATGGTGGTGGTGTAGTTTTAAAATACCCCGTTTTTCTGTCACCAGCTACACTTTTAACAGTGTTTTAGCCGCAAATGTCGCGACGTATGTCTGGTCAGGTTGTCAACATAGAACATGTTTGCAAAAGTGCTCAGATGTTTTCAGAGATTTCACTAGCTCTGCTAACAGTTAGCATGCAGAGCGCACCGAGGGGGTACATTAACCGGTTTGTTTACATATTCCACTCTCCGTGTTCCACATGTTGCATTCGCAGATTCTCATTTTCACCGAACGATCGTCTCTTTCCGCCTGGTCTTGTGTCTCTGTGCTTCTGTAACATAAAGAACGAGCTGACATTTTTCTCACGAAACCAGCGATCAGCTCAACAGACCCTCAGTTTACCTGCATGCATCCTCCTCCTCATCTGTCAGCTGTTTAACACCTGCTGCTAATTCAAGAAACACGCCTAGTTACCTGGTGATAGTCACAGTTTAACTGGGCAGCCGGTGCTCGATATAACGCAATGTCAGCGCATTTTTCTGCACAAGATAAGTAAATATAGTGTTTTCCCCGAGCGCAGAGCTGCTGGAGCTCGTTTCCTTACAGAGCACTTTATAGGCGAACAGCTTTATCAGCGGCTGATGTCCAATCACCGGCACACAGCTTTCAAACCTCAGCTGAGTTTTAGCTCTCAGTGGTTAAACGCTGGACTTCATTCACTCAGGTTCTGTCTGTCGGGTCACGTTTACTTCGCTGTTTTATTTACAACTGAGCAAATCGGTTTGGCTGAGGTTAAAGTTACGTTTCATAACTGCATAGTTTCACAGACGTTTAATGGTTCACTGGCACATGTGTTAGACTGAACTATCATCTAAATATCATCTGTTTTTTAATAGTTATTCAACTGTATTCTAAGCACCAGCTGTCTGTTAGAATGTGATTTTTTTTCTCTCTCTGTTGGCAGAGGTATAAAAATGCGCAGGAAAATCTGACATGCATGGTGAACTTCACCGACGATATTTAGGGAGGAATAAACACACGTCAAACATAAATGAACCATTTGTCTGTCTCCATAATTGAGAGAATTTTGTCTTCTTATGTCAACACTCTCTCTCTTTTTTTTGCTTTTGTTTTGCTTTTTCGGTCATGTTATGTTTACCTGTCAAAGGCTTGTTACAAACTATGAAACACATTGTGCAGACTTCTGGATGTTAGAAGAAAACTAATACTGCTCATGAATGAGACTAAAGGCAGGAAGGTGTCCTTTAAAACTAAACATGTTAATAGGACCTCC
Organism: Astatotilapia calliptera; assembly: GCF_964374335.1. Taxonomy (NCBI): domain Eukaryota; kingdom Metazoa; phylum Chordata; class Actinopteri; order Cichliformes; family Cichlidae; genus Astatotilapia; species Astatotilapia calliptera. The sequence goes on along the minus strand of NC_137431.1, from coordinate 6,524,265 downwards.
CTGTTTATATCATAGTTTATGATATAGCACGTGTATTTCAGTAATAGCCTGCTGAGGCCACTATACGTGCTGGCCTCATATCAAATGTGAAGGCAGACTGAGTCTATGTTTGACGTTTTTTATATCTAATCTTCCTTTTCAAACATTTAAACAGCAGCGAGTCTGCAGCTGAGGGAATACAAATTCAAATTGTCGGAACAGGTTTGCTCGTTTCTTGGATTCATTTGGTGATTTATTAAATGTATAACTGTTATTCTAATCTGCTGCTGAGTCTCTTACACTTTTCTTTATGCTGTATATTTTCACGTCTCTGGAATAGTTGGCAGTTAGATAGTCAGCTGGGAAACTTTGTGTTAACTCATGGAGCTGAGGATATCGTGGATATGCTGACCTCGTTGCGTGGTGTACAGAGCGAGGTCAGCATGATTAATATTCACAATAAAAATATTAGCCGAACATCATGAAGTCTGTATGTGTTTCATAGTGTCGAACAACCTTTGTACAGTTAAAGCCAGCAGTTACTACATGACGGAAACACCAACGTTATCTCTTTTATGTGTTTATACACAGGTCACGCTGATTACTGAACAAAAACCCAAAGATCAGATGTTAAACAGATTTATTTGCTCTCTCTCCTCCTTAAACATGTTTTTAATGTTAGTTATAATTCAGAATTGGCGACTGAAACACGTAGGACACATAAGAACATCAGGAAATAAAACATCGATAAATATAACCTCAGTAAAAGAAGTCAGCGGGGGTTACTACAGCTGTGTACCGGGGCCTGCGCTTTGTCGGTGGGATTGCTTGCGAGGCGAGCGGGTCTATCCCACGCTTTGCCGTGAGACTGGGCAGACATCTCCGAAATCATCGAAACACTTTTGCAAAGAGGCTGTATCTTGACAAACCGACCAGACACATGAAGATTAAACCACTACATTCTCGGCTAAAAAAATATTAAAACGGTATTTGGTAACACACAAACAGGGTTTTTCAAAGCTCAGTTCTGTTAGCTTCCACATGCCGGTTGTTGTGTGCTAGAAACAATGGCCACCAGGCCAAAGCAATGGTTTTGACTCGATCAGCGTTAACCCCGCCCCCTGAGTTTGATGGGTGAGGCTGACAGATAAAATTATTTCATGATGAGAGCCAGGCGTCAGGACTGCCAAAATGAAATAAATAAATATATCATTAAATAATTAATTAAATGTGTCAATAATTAATGAAATGTGTCAATAATTAATTAAAATGTGAAATACATAAATAATTAATTAAATGTGTCAATAATTAATTAATTAAATGTGTCAATAATTAATTAAAATGTGAAATACATAAATAATTAATTAAATGTGTCAATAATTAATTAATTACATGTGTCATAACTATTTATTTAATTAATTAATTCCAATTTTAATTAATTATTGCCACATTTAATTAATTATTTAATGGTGTATTTAATTAATTCATTATGGCAGTCCTGGCGTTCCATAGTTAGGTGTGGATAATTTTTTGTTGCCTTATGGTTCCAAGCGCTGTCACCAATCTTTGCATTTTGTTATTGTCTCATGACACTTGTTTAATCAGCTACCATCTCTCCTATGGACTCTTTAATTAAAATGTGAAATGTCTACAGTCTCAGATCAGCACAGCCCTGCCCTCCAGCACGATCAGCAGCAGGAGCAGCAGAAACCCCTCAACAGCAACATTGTACCCATCAGGTAAAACATCGGCTACGTTTGCTTTGCCTTGTTGCCCATATTAGATTCTTGATGACTGTGTGTTGTTGTTATTCAGCCTGGTTCAATGCGCCCCTTTTTAACTTTGAGCACCCGCCCCTTTAAACCTCTCTGCACGGCCCTGCTGAATCGGATACATATCTGATGTTTCAGAAAGTGACTGCTGTTTGAATGGTCATGTCGCATTAAATCCGTCTTTTATGTCACTGACACAAGACAGAAGCCAATTATCAGCGCCTGATAAGACATCGTGGATGCTTCCTGGGCATCCCTTGTAGATGTTAGTGAAGACAACGTTGGAGAAACGTGAACATTTTATTTGTACTGTATAATCTGCAGATTCTGACAGAAATCTGCAACTATCCTTTGAAGCACCGCTCCTCTCTCAAACATCAATAAGGATAATTATTAGACCGTATGTAAATAACAAAAGCAAAATTGGGAAACGTAAAGTCGGAAACAAATCTTTATATTAATCTCCAGTGTTGGGGAGTAACAGAATACATGTACCGCCGTTACGTATTTAAAATACAAAATATGAGTAACTGTATTCCATTACAGTTACCGTTTAAAAGGGTGGTATTCAGAATACAGTTACTTTGTTGAAATAAATGGATTACACTGCGGTACTTTCCTGTTTCATATTGTCGCGGGTCAGGGCTGTTTGGGTTTTGTTTGACAGCTATGTTCTGTTGTTCCAGGCGGCAGCGTTACGGTTGCCATGGTTACAGGGCGACGCTCTCTCTGCGACTGTGTGTTTCCTGGGTGAGAGAGCGCCTTTTCGTTGTTGTTGTTGTTGTTGTTGTGCTAAGCTAACAGGCAGAATGCTACAAGCATAGCTCTAAAGAATGTAGCATCATGGGCAGTGTAGTCCGTGTTGCAGGGAGAATGGACTGCCATACACGTTATGGGTCTGTGAGCGCGAGGAGGTAGATAAAGGGGAGTGGAAAGGTACGAGTTGTCATCGAGGAAAAACGGGAGCTGGAAGCATGTAAATATAATAATAATTATATTTACAGCCTATGGGTGGCTGTAGCTCAGGTGGGAGAGCAGGTCAGCCACTAATCAGAACGTCGGTGGTTCGATCCCAGGCTGCCTCCTGGCTGCATGCCAAATATCCTTGGGCAAGATACTAACCCCGTGTTTGCTTACTGGTGGTGGTCAGAGGGCCCGGTGGCGCCAGTGTCCGGCAGCCTCTCCTCTGTCAGTGCGCCCCAGGGCAGCTGTGGCTACCATAGCTTGCCGTCGCCAGTGTTTGAATGTGTGTGTGAATGTGTGTGTGAATGGGTGAATGACTGAATGTAGTGTGAAGCGCTTTGGGGTCCTTAGGGACTAGAAAAGCGCTATACAAATGCAGGCCATTTACCATTTATAACCACTGAAGCCAAGAAGAGAGCCTGACGAGCCCAGTTGTAAGTAAGTTCGTGTTTTCCTCCGAAAACAATACGTTCCGTTGAGTTGAGCATTGAGCGTTCCTTTCAACGCCTCTCTCTGTCTCTCGCAAGAAAAGTTGACCCACACAACAAAGTAAAGCTATTTTTCGGCTACGAGCCGACAGGGACCCCGCCGTATTAGTCAGAGGTCCCTTTACTACAGTTCGGAGTCGCGGACCTTCAGTAATAGTAATAAATCACACAGCAATAGTACATTCACGTTGTTGTAAAAAGCATGATAATATATTAAGTAATCCAAAGTATTCAGAATACGTTACTGTCATTGAGTAACGTAACGGAATACGTTACAGAATACATTTTGGGGCATGTATTCTGTATTCTGTAATGGAATACATTTTAAAAGTAACCTTCCCAACACTGTTAATCTCAGACATTCACCGTCAACTTAACTCTTTAGGAGCTCCTGACTCTGAAGTAGACTTCCTGGTTCCCCCACTGTCGTCCTGTCAGTGATTTTCAAGCTTTACTCTTCTCTCCATAACTGACGTATCTAATCTCATTAAAAAATCTAAGTCATCCACCTGTCAACTTGACCCTCTCCCTACTGTGTTAGTTAAAGCCTGTCTTCCCTCGTTAGCACCTCTCATAACCAATATTATTCATTCCTCCCTGAACACTGGAATTGTTCCTGAAGCACTGAAAACGGCTTCTGTTATCCCAATTCTCAAAAAGCCTGGTGCAGACCCCAATAACTTTAATAATCTTCGCCCTATATCAAATCTCCCCTTTATTTCAAAAATTCTTGAAAAAGTTGTCGCCGCCCAGCTTCATTTACATCTCAATGACCATAATCTCTATGAACAATTTCAATCTGGTTTCCGCCCCAATCATAGCACAGAAACTGCTCTGTTAAGAATTACCAATGACCTTCTGATGGCAGCTGATTCTGGTCTCCTATCCATTCTCATCCTTCTTGATCTTAGTGCGGCGTTTGATACCATTTCTCACAATATTCTCCTGAACCGGTTAGCTTCCATTGGTATTAGTCACACCCCCCTTGCCTGGTTTACCTCCTATCTCTCAGACTGCACTCAGTTTATCCAACTTAAATCCCATTCTTCAACTCTATCCTGTTTCTGCTGGTGTGCCCCAGGGTTCAGTATTGGGGCCTCTTCTATTCATTATTTATATGCTTCCTCTTGGTTATATATTCTGAAAATATAATATAAATTTTCACTGTTATGCCGATGACACCCAGCTCTACCTTTCTTCATCCTTCCCACCTACTTCCCTCTCAGACTGTCTTATTGAGATTAGATCCTGGTTCTCCTCCAATTTCCTCAAACTTAACAGTAATAAAACTGAAGTTTTACTTGTTGGTACACCATCTATCTTAACCAAATCCCACAGTTTTTCCATTAACATTGAAAATTCTCCCACCCTTCCCTCCCCTCAGGTTAAGAGTTTGGGTGTCACACTTGATAATACTCTTTCATTCCAGTCTCACATTAATTACATAACCTGGTCTGCTTACTTCCATTTACGTAATATTAACCGACTCCACCCCTTCCTTACTCCCCATGCTGCCGTCATCCTTGTCCATAGTCTTATTACATCCCGTATTGATTACTGTAATTCCCTCCTATTTGGTCTCCCTAAAAGGTCCCTTCATAAACTCCTTCTTCAAAATTCTGCAGCTTGGATTATAACCCGTACTCCGTTAAGTGCTCATATTACCCCAGTTCTTCAGCAGCTTCACTGGTTGCCCATCGAAGCCAGGATAAATTTTAAAATCTTACTTCTTACATACAAGTGTATCCATAAATCTGCTCCTTCATATTTGTGTGACCTGCTCCATATCACCACTGTTTCTCGCCCTCTCAGGTCATCATCTGCTATTCATCTTACTGTTCCGTCCTCACACCTTATTACTATGGGGAACAGAGCTTTCAGTCGCTCTGCTCCCCGGCTCTGGAACTCTCTTCCTCCTGCACTAAGAAATATTGACCCCCTCTCCGTATTTAAGACACAGCTCAAAACACATCTGTTTAAACTGGCTTATTCACTTTAATGCTGATTTTATCTGTTGTCATGCTCCGTTTTGTAATTTTAACTTATTTTATCTATTTTATGACTACTGTTCCTTTTATTAATTGTGTTTTTTGTAAGGTGACCTTAGGTTTCTGAAAGGCACCCTAAAATAAAATGTATTATTATTATTATTATTATTATTATTATTATTATTATTATTATTATTGAGGGCCGTCAGTCAAACAATACTGTCTGTAGGGCTGCCACGATTAATTGACTACAGCAACTATCAAAATCGTCGATGACTGATTTAATAGTCGACGCGTCATTTGAAGCTTTGTAAGATCACAAAAGACGCAGTAATAAGTAGTAGGATTTAAGAGTGTAATAACGGACTGAAACAGAAGATGGCAGCACTGCATGTACAAGGATGCCAGCTGCCGTTAAACCCCGAAGAAGAAGAAGTAGCTCTGTCCCAGAATTCATAGCGCAGCCCAGCTCAGTTTCCAACAATGGTGGCAGCTAGTTAGTGTTAATATTACTCTTATTATTCTTTCTGGGTTACAAAATAAACATTTAACATATGTTCAGGCGAGAATGTAGCTGTGTAAACCTCAAATATCTGCTCAGTTGATCAAGACGCCACATATTTTCAAAAGCGCTCTGACGTTTTCGTAGACGTCTGTTACCCACTAGCACGATAGCTAGCCGGGGGCAAGGCTCACTAGAGCCCGTGAGAACACCGGACTCCCGGCAAATCGTCTTTCCGTCTTTCGCTACTCAGGTTACTCAGGTCACATTTTATTTGTAGTGTGAACGAGCAGACAAAAAAAATCAGATTTGATCAAAAAATCAGAATTGAGCATTAAGACCTGCAGTGTGAATGTAGCCTTATATTATCAGACATGAACATCTTCCATGCATCTACTGGGGAGACAGTACTACAGGGAGTGCAGAATTATTAGGCAAATGAGTATTTTGTCCACATCATCCTCTTCATGCATGTTGTCTTACTCCAAGCTGTACAGTCTCGAAAGCCTACTACCAATTAAGCATATTAGGTGATGTGCATCTCTGTAATGAGAAGGGGTGTGGTCTAATGACATCAACACCCAATAGGGCTTTGGAGCGTGATGTCACGGGGGTGGGCGTGGAAAGGATTTTGGCCCAATCCGCCATTTTGGGGGTCTAGCGCAAGTGAAAAGGGAGCGAAGTCACACACAACAGCCATGGTTCGTATTTGCTGCAATGTTCGATCACACGACCGGCAAGAGAATAAGGTTGAAAATGGTTTATCTTTTCATTCTTTCCCAACCTGGAAGCAACATGAGGCAGCTCGTGTATCGGATGTTACCAAACGAAGGCGTCTAGCCTGGATAGCAGCTGTGAGACGAGCTGATGTGCAGTTCGCTTCCATCTCCAAATATCTGTTGGTGCTCCAGACATTTTCATTCCGGTAAGTTTTAAATATGTTCATATCACTCTTTATAGCCTATTAGTTTTATTTTCTATGCGCTCTGAGGTCATAGCAAATTAGAACAAACATCCTACTGAGTGATTTTGCAGAACTACCTTCTATTTATAGAGTTGCTAATTATTTGGCATTATTGCAGCAAACCAGCCTATGAAATGGATGACATCGTGACTGGGTTCCAGTGCTACACAAGGGACCTGCTTCAAACATACCACCATGCCAATCAGATTACTTCTTCCATGTGAGGGTGAAGAGGTGACCCTCCTGGATAAGATGGTGAAGGTTTGCTGCGTTTTGGTGAACAGTGTGATAATAAAACCAGGGGAGAATGAAACTTGCTCCTGTTAAATATTCTTAAGTATTGTGCTGTTAAAATTGCTGTATTTTTTCAAAAGATACAGTAAATAATGTTAGTAGTGGGTGATATCATGTAAACACTCATGATTTTGTGTAAACATTTTGTCATTTGTAAACTATAAATGACATGGATTCTACATTATAACTGATGTGATGTTCTTTAAGGTGGTTTTAATAAAAAAAAAAAGAGGCAAAAATTTGTTTGTTTCTTTATTCAACTTTTGAACAGTGGTACTCAGTCAGTATATATTCAGTAAATGCAAATTATTTACACGGCAGTGCACTACAGGCATAAATCTAGACCCCTAGATAAAACATTATGGGTCATTCCCACAACCCACAGCTTTACTGTGTTCCAGCAAAGTATCCAATAGCAGTGACAACTCCTCCAAAGTAGCAGGTGGGATTTTTCTGTTTTGAGGACGGCTCCTTTTACCTGTCAATACGGATGGTCTGTTTATATTTTGATCAAGAGCCTTTTTTTTGGGCAGCTGAAGAGGAGAAGTCTATCTTATGGCCAACCTCTGGCTGTATCTTGGTCATATTACCCAGCAAAACCCAGTATGCAGGTTCATCTGTAACTGCCCTTGTGCCACGGATCAACACTGTTGCTTCTACATTAAACAGAAGAGCAGCAACATGGCTGCAGGTCTCTGCGACTCCGGCTATACAGGTGCAGTGGGCTGCTTCAACCTTCCCTGTGATGCTCACAGTGACCCATGGCTGCAATGCTGGTTCAGTCAGTCTTTGAGAGTGCAGTACCTGAAACACACACAGACAAAGTTCATTTAAAGACAAGAACTATGAGCCAAGGCCGACATAAATGTGTTTTATCTACTTTATCATAAATGTAACAAAGTGTTTAGAAAGTTAGCACATACATGTAATTTTTGATTTTTTTATGTATCCATCTATAGAACGCTGCATGTTATATTCTAAATCTGCCTGTTCTCTGTCAGAAACCTGCCTGCAGAAAAATGAACCTAAAGTATGTAATGCAAGGATGTCATCACTTTAGAGATGGAGAAAGCATAAAGTGACAATTATGAATCACTTAATATGATAAGGAGATTCTGCAGGTCATTAATCAATGTATAAAACTAAAATAAAATGTATTTTTAGTGACACAGGATACAAACATGGAAGCAAGATGTATAATTAGGATTATTTATAATAAATATGAATAAATTAGTGCAATTTCTTTAACCATAAAGAATAACAATCCTTCAGGACAATGTCACATCAATGCACTGAACTCATTATGTTATCCACCTAACAGCCTCCACATGTTCTCACTGTAATTTCCCCCTCATGAATGAATTTATGCTGCACTAATCTGAATGTTTGCAGGGAAATCAAACGCATTTCACACGCAGTACTCAAGCTGACTTACCTTTGTTTGAATGACGACTTGTACGCGCTGACTCCACAGACAAGGTCAGGCTATGTCAATAGCGGTTGGTCTTCAGGGTTTCTACTCCACGGCCGTATTTCATACGGGTCCACATTTCCAATGCACGCTATTTTCTGCAAGTACCACTGCTTTGCCTCTGGACGCAATCGGTCTCTATACAGTTCATTCTCTTTTGAGCTGCTTTTAAGCATCTTTCTTGTAGTCATCATTCCAACACAGTGTGTTTGTTTTGATTCGTAGACCCCGAAAATGGCGCTGCGCTCCCATAATGCATTGCGGCGTGACGTCAACTCCAAAGCCCTATATCAGGTGTGCATAATTATTAGGCAACGTTCTTTCCTTTGGCAAAATGGGTCAAAAGAAGGACTTGACAGGCTCAGAAAAGTCAAAAATAGTGAGATATCTTGCAGAGGGATGCAGCAGTCTCAAAATTGCAAAGCTTCTGAAGCGTGATCATCGAACAATCAAGCGTTTCATTCAAAATAGTCAACAGGGTCGCATGAAGCGTGTGGAAAAACCAAGGCGCAAAATAACTGCCCATGAACTGAGAAAAGTCAAGCGTGCAGCTGCCAAGATGCCACTTGCAACCAGTTTGGCCATATTTCAGAGCTGCAACATCACTGGAGTGCCCAAAAGTACAAGGTGTGCAATACTCAGAGACATGGCCAAGACGACCACCACTGAACAAGACACACAAGCTGAAACGTCAAGACTGGGCCAAGAAATATCTCAAGACTGGTTTTATGGACTGATGAAATGAGAGTGAGTCTTGATGGGCCAGATGGATGGGCCCGTAGCTGGATTGGTAAAGGGCAGAGAGCTCCAGTCCGACTCAGACACCAGCAAGGTGGAGGTGGAGTACTGGTTTGGGCTGGTATCATCAAAGATGAGCTTGTGGGGCCTTTTTGGGTTGAGGATGGAGTCAAGCTCAACTCCCAGTCCTACTGCCAGTTTCTGGAAGACACCTTCTTCAAGCAGTGGTACAGGAAGAAGTCTGCATCCTTCAAGAAAAACATGATTTTCATGCAGGACAATGCTCCATCACACGCGTCCAAGTACTCCACAGCGTGGCTGGCAAGAAAGGTATAAAAGAAGAAAAACTAATGACATGGCCACCTTGTTCACCTGACCTGAACCCCATTGAGAACCTGTGGTCCATCATCAAATGTGAGATTTACAAGGAGGGAAAACAGTACACCTCTCTGAACAGTGTCTGGGAGGCTGTGGTTGCTGCTGCACTCAATGTTGATGGTGAACAGATCAAAACACTGACAGAATCCATGGATGGCAGGCTTTTGAGTGTCCTTGCAAAGAGAGGTGGCTATATTGGTATCACTGATTTGTTTTGTGTTTTGTTTTTGAATGTCAGAAATGTATATTTGTGAATGTGGAGATGTTATATTGGTTTCACTGGTAAAAATAAATAATTGAAATGGGTATATATTTGTTTTTTGTTAAGTTGCCTAATAATTATGCACAGTAATAGTCACCTGCACACACAGATGTCCCCCTAAAATAGCTAAAACTAAAAACTACTTCCAAAAACATTCAGCTTTGATATTAATGAGTTTTTTGGGCTCATTGAGAACATGGTTGTTGTTCAATAATAAAATTATTCCTCAAAAATACAACTTGCCTAATAATTCTGCACTCCCTGTAAACCCAGGTGCAAGCCCTGGCCGATTATTCAGAATATTGTGGCTAGAGCAGTAAGAGGGGCTCATTCTGTTAGACACAATATCCATTTCCTCATCAGAGGACGCCTCTGTATGTGACTGGCTTTGTTCAGCGGGGGGGGGGGGGGGGGGGGGGGGGGGAGGACAATAGTCTGGGTCCTCTATATCTGAGATGTCACATTCTGAGTCAATGCCTCCGATGGGCTCTTCATCCCATCCGTCCTGAATCATTTGTAGGGCAAGGTCCACAGGGATCCTAGCTGGCCTCATAACAGCCATGATACTATAGACTCTATAGTATAGAGTCTATAGTATAGACTATTAAGAAGAAGAAGAAAAAAACATCAGAAAGGACAGTGTTTGAAATGTACAGAAAACTATAAATCATGTATGTTATTGTGTAAAAATGAATTCCTGATCCATCACAAGTGTAAGTCAGAGTTGCTAAGAATGAAAGTTTCATAGAAGGCTCCATAGGACCTGTTTGGGGTCATTTCTGACCCCACTTGTGGAAGAGTGGGGTAGTGATACAAAAACTGCATTTTTTTTTAATTAATGAAAAAATAAATAAAAATGCAAACGACCTCATGTTACAAACATATTTTATGAGCAATACCTGGAATATGAATATATTACAACTTTTCATTTGAAAGATTTTGAAGCTAGAAAAACAACCTCACGTGTGCATCTAAGGGTTAAAACACATTTTTAAAACAAATATTACCCTATCACAAACCAAAAATAATTGGGACTTTAACAGAATTATATGGATCAAATTAGTGTTCAAGTGAAATAATTCTCGTTTCCGTAATTATAATGGTGGGTAGGAAGTAGAGCTGGGCGATAGAACGATAACGATATGTATTGCGATATAACTTTTTCTCGATAGAAAAATTTAACTATTGCAATAGACCTCGCTGCTCTTGTCCTCTTAAAAAAAAAAGAAAAAAAAAGGACAGCCAATCCAAATTAAGTAGCGCAGAGCCGAACCAATCACAGCCGCAGCGTCACGTCACGTCACGTCACGAAATCTAGCTCCACCTGCTGCTTTGGCATGTTCATAGCAGCGTTTTCCTTCATTTCTGCCTTTATGTGTGGACGGGATTATTTTTTAAAACGAAAACGGAAAATCTCCGTTTTCAAAAATACCTGTGTACGTGTGGACGTAGCCTCAGTCTCTGACTGGAAGCGCTAATTCGTCATTCGGCTTTTGTCAGACTAAAGTAACTGTTAAAACTGTTTGAAAAGCTAAGCTATACAACAAGGAGAGATTGAGAATTTCCTTTTAGTTCTCAGTTTATTTGATATTGACAAAAGTTAGTCAGTTTTGTCTGTTCTTCTGTAAAACAAACTAAGATTTATTTTTAGAATTAATATTTTGTTTCTAAGTGGAATTGACAATTTAGTCTGTTTCATTTGTTCTATTTTGAAACTTAAACGCTTTAGCGGCTGCCTTTTGTGTAGTTTGCAATATTTGCCTTTATTTATCTGAAAAAGTCTCATGTTCCTTAAGTACATCTACCCTGTTGAACTTATTATGGGAAATAAATATTTAAATAAAAACAAGCTGCTGATTATTTCACATTTTACTTGTGAGCAACGGCACATTTAAATCTTACAAATATAGTTATTTGGCTTATATCGTGATAGATATCGTTATCGCCTGAAATGAAAAAAAACATATCGTGATATGAAAAAATCTTATATCGCCCAGCTCTAGTAGGAAGCTATATTATGTAGAGCAGATTACTGTGCAGCAGAATACTGGCATAACAGGATTGTCTTTTTGTCACCTAACCTTAACACAACCTGTCCAATCCCAAATGGGATGGTTGAAATTGTACCTGGATTACGTTATATTTTTTTCAATCGGCCTTTTATTTTGAAAACCCTAAACAGGAATCATTAAATACAACCATATAATTTTATCTTATTCTATGCATTATAAGTTAAAAAGACAGACATGGAATTTTCTGTTTCATAAACTATTTACAGTAGCTTCTCTACCATTTCTTCTTTCATTTGGCAGTTTTACCGTCGAAAAAGACAGCTATTTTTCCTCTGCTGAACTTGACTCTCAGGCCACTATTATATTTATTTAGTCACATATAGTTTTTAAGTGGTGGAAACAAGCTGTTGTAGATTTTACTAATCTCCTTGGGCCCATTGTTCCATTGGAAGACTAAATTTAGGGTTAAGCATTTCTTGTTGGATAGTCGAAATCACATTTATTATACAAAGAAATTCATGGTCGACTCAATGACTACAAGGTGCACAGGTCCTGTGGTTGTTGGCTCCTGTGACAATTACAACTCTTCTGGTAAAGTTTAAGCAGAGGTGGATCGAGTATCCAAAAATTGTACTCAAGAGTAGCATTACTTTAAAATATTATTACTCAAGTAAAAGTGAAAAGTAGTCTTCAAAAATGTTACTCAAGTAAGAGTAAAAAAGTACTTAGTGAAAAGCCTACTCAAGTAGCGAGTAACTGTTTGAAATGTCTGATTTGTTTTATAAATAAATGCTATCAGACAAACAAAAATAAATAAATATACAAATTTTAGTATTTTCAACAGGAATATATGTAAAAATATCAACAATTTTTTTTCCAGATTTCAGTTTTTCACAACATAAAGCTTTTTTCACCAATACCTACAGTAAATAATATAAACATATAAACAGTACAAACAATGAAAAGATATGCTGTAAACTTGCTCCAAATGGCACAGCAGCCTCAGAGAAAACATTAGAACGAGGCCACTTCAACATATGTACATACAAGGCAGCTCAGTTTAACATAAATTGTATGGGTTTGCATTTATTTCTGCATATTTAGGAAAAATGTGCCATTTCTTCACTCAGTGAAGTGATGGTTAAGCTTCAGCAGCAGTTTGCTCTCAAGGTTCTTGCTGTGAAGCTGTAACTGTTTAGCAGTGAACAGGAGTCCTGCATGACTGAGAAGTCCTTCACAAGCTTCAGATGCATGAAGAGCTGTATTGATTTTGATCAACAGCTTCTTGATGTGAGGAACGCCATGCAATAGATCCACACCTCCAGTGAATGGACATGAAAGGTACCTCTCCAGCTTCCCTGCTTCTGGCTTTCCTGACGCCATGGATCCATCATCTTAGTCGGTTAGGCTGCTGTTTGTGCTGGTCTCATTCAGCTCGGAGTCTAGGTGATGTCTGATGAAGTTGAGACCTGTGGAAAGATGTATGGTTTTTGAAAGAATTAGGTCTGGTGATTATATTGCTGTATACACTGCCAAGCTGCAGATGTTTGGCAAGAAGATTTGATCACACTGGAGATGTTTTTTACTAACTCTTGTAGAAAAACAAAATCTTGTCATTCATATCCCGCACAAACAGTTTGCAATGAATTCCAGATTAAGTTTAAAATAAGAATGCGTGCAGATGCGGAGGCCCTAGCGGACTGATCCCCAGCTGCCAAGACTGGCAATAGGGACAAGTTACTTTGAAAAAGTAATTAATTATAGTTACTAGTTACTTCTTCAAAAAAGTAACTGAGTTAGTAACTGAGTTACAAGATTATAAAAGTAATTAATTACTAGAAAAGTAACTATTGCATTACTTTAAATAAAAATGTTTAACCCGCTGGGGTCCAGGGTATAATTGGCCATTTTTAACTACTTTTGATGTTCCCTCTAAATTTCACCTTTAAAAACGATTTACTTTGCCTTGTTTGGTATCATCCTTTTCAGCACAACCTCACATTTCTGAATTTACAGTTGTGTTTTCATTTTGACATACTATATTAACACAATTGATCTAAAATCAGACAAAAAAACATAAAATCCGAGTAGAAAAAGTTATATTTTTTACTGTAACAACCACAAACATGTTTAATGAATCACATTTCATAACTTTAAATGCAAATATAAATTGTCAATTTTAAATGGTAAATGGCCTGCATTTGTACAGCGCTTTACTCAGTCCCTAAGGAGCCCAAAGCGCTTTACACTACATTCAGTCATTCACACACTGGCAATGGCAAGCTACGTCGTAGCCACAGTTGCCCTGACAGAGGCGAGGCTGCCGGACACTGGCGCCACCTGGTCCTCTGACCACCACCAGTAGGCAAACATGGGGTTAGTATCTTGCCCAAGGATATTTGGCATGCAGCCAGGAGGCAACCTGGGATCGAACCACCGATCTTCTGATTAGTGGCTGACCTGCTCTGCCACCTGAGCTACAGCCACCCTAAATTCATATGCACAAGTTTTGCAAACAACAACGTTATTTGCAGCCATTTACCTTTTACCTATTTTTTAAATAACCATTTCAAACCATTTACATAACAATCAGCTGTTCTGCATTCATTAAGATGCCACACAAATTATTTGAGCCACTCCAAAAATTTTGGTCCAGTATAAAGGAGAACATCACAAGCCTGATACCTGCAGGTCTGAAGGCAGCAGGTGTATCACTCCTCCTGTTTTCATTCAGAAGTTGCCTCATTGTTCTTCTGACACACAACACAAAACTATCCACAGTAGTTTCCACAGTAGTATTGTCGAGAAGGGAAATTATTTTACTGCTATTGTTAAATAATTGTCATTATTACCATTGCATTAATAATATAATCTGGAGTTTATATTGCATTCAGGGGTTGAACAGTGTGTGTCTTTCAGAAAGGCTAAAAGTCACAGGCTGACAGGAAACAGGCTTGCAGAGAGTTTGCAGAACTCTCTGCTTATGCACACAGTTATTATGTTTAGTAGAGGTTCTTGATTAAAACATTTATTTAGTAAAAGTCATATCCATAGTTTCAGTTCGATTATTACACATACGAGAGTGGTTTCTGTCTCTCTGTCTGGTTAGAGGTCAGGAGCTAGTCGCGAGGTGAAACAGGGTGCAATTGTGGTTAGCACACAGACGCAGACACACACACACTTTTAGTTAGATTCATTTATGGGGGAAAGTTTAATCATGTTTTGCTGGGGTTGCAATAAGAGCAGTTTGTCGCAGAACTGCTGCGAGCATCCGGCAGTGACAGGATGCACCTGTTATGAAGATGGAAGACGATGTTCTTTTAAACTGTGTTAAAAGGTCATTGTGGTTTTGATTTGATCTATGTATAAAATGTATCTGTGACGTATGAAGGGGCGTCAGTAAACAAACCCTGATGCTATAAAATATCTGTTCGTGCTTTGATTAAGTCGAGGACTACTGGCTGTCTGCGTACAGAGTGTCTTCCCACGCGTGTATTCATTAAAATCATCGTTTGACTTCACCCGGCCGGATTGGTGTGGTTATTCTTCGATCACCTCTTGTACCCTTCCTCAATATTGAATCTTAACATTTGGGGGCTTCGTCCGGTTATTGAGGAGGGAGAGTTGGAGGTTTGGACGGAGAAATCCGGGGTCTTAGGTGGTCTGACGGGCAGACATGAATTCCAGTGGTCTAAGTGAGTGGACATAAGCCGGCTTATCCAAAAGGTAAGGCACTACCTGTTGAATTATTTCCAAAGTGTGCCAAATTGGACATGATAAAATTTAAGTCTACTCACTGAAGTTACTGGTGGATGTCTGTTTTGATTTTGATGAAAATCTCATGAGTTGATGCAGTTAGAGTTCTGCTAAGAAGAAATGAAAGTAGTTAAGAGTCTGATAAGAAAAGTTTAAATAATGGGTTGAAGTCCCAAAGAAATTGAGTTAGAGTCTCAAGTAGTTTGGTAGGGTATTTGGTCATTTTGTGGGTTAAAGTCCCGGTTGGTCATTAGGTCAGACCTTTGTGGGTCAATTTGTGGGTTAGAGTCCCCATTGTCCATCAGGGTCGATCTGCCTCAGTTATACACTTGTTTTGGGTGTTGATTGTTGTTTCAAAGTATTATAAATTATTCTAGAACGGCAGTTCGAGTCTGCTAGGAAGCGCAGTGCTCAGAGGTAACGCTTGCCAATGTCAAGGACGCTTAGACATTGTCCTCGAAGAGGGATAGTCAGTTGGTCACTGTGGAGCTTGGGGCACTCCAGAATAACTAGGAGTTAGAGTCTCCTTACCGTTTGGAACGGTATCTGCGCTTTTTTGGGCAGCAAAGGTTGGACCTTGGGTGTTGGACACTTTTAAATTGAGTTAGGGACTTTAGAGATGAGGCCAGAAACTGTTGGACAGATACTGGTTAATTGATTACAAAAAAGTTGGACTTTATCGGTTAGACCGTTAACTGAAATTTGTCAAAATTGGTTAGGCGCTAAAGCTGACAGATCTGACAGTAGTTGTAAATATAAGATGTCTTTGTAATATAAAATAAGAGATCTCTGTGTGAAAGGAGTCTGAGGCAATGCTGGAGCTATTTTTAGACGGTGTGTGTGTGAGTGAAAATGCAAATGAGTAAGCAGTGAACTGTTTAAGCCACAGTTGGTTTTACAAATACTGCTGCAAACATTGTTGAGTGTGTGTTTCAAATGCCATTTATGTTTATTAGAGGACTATAAATAAAGTTTTGAGTTGCCGTAGTGGATGTATAGTAATTGACTGAGTTTGGATGTAGATATATAAATATATTGAGTGCACTGTATATACTTAAGACTAACACATCACTTTCATTAGTAACTGTTCTCCAGCATTAGTTGCTGGTGGGTTTTATTTTTTCAATTTCTTGTGTGTGCGGTGAGAATTAATGGAGGTTTCAATTTTTTGTTTGTTTGTTTTTTACTTGCTCTTTTTGATTATGACAAGCATGTCTAAAATACTCTTAGGAAAGTGTGTTGAGTTATATTCCTTAACTCTAGTCACAGTTTAAGTGTGAATGCGGTGACTAGAAGCTTTGACATGATGAATAAAGGTGTGAGAGGTATTTCTTGGGTGATGTAAAGTAGGACGTTTTAAAGTTTGAAAGTGTTTTTAATTTGAGAGAGGCATGAGTGATGTTATAAGAGTTTAGTTTATTTAAAAGGTGTGTGTGAGAGGATTATGAAATCATTGTGTGAATGATGCTACATTTTAGGTCAAAAGTTAGTAGAATTACAGAGGGTTTGTAGATTGTAAATACAAAATAAGTTTGATTAGCCTGGAGAAACAGCAAAGCAGCTTGAGCTGCTCTGAGCAGCTGCGTGCGGTGTGTGTGTAACAGGAAATGGTGTGGGTGACAGGAAGTTTGCATGCCCATATAAGGTGATGTGTGAACAGAGGAAGTCTGAGAGAGAAGTGTGTGTGTAGGCAAAAGGCAGAGTGTGTGCGTGAAATAAGGGAGTATTGTTTTTACATCAAGGTTTAGTAGAACTAAAGTAGAACGTCACAAACAAACAAAAAAGGTAAAATGAAGAGAGAAAATAATGTGGTTCCCTGACCGGGAGAGAAAATAACTGACAATTACATTAATGAATAGAAAACACACATACACAAAGTGCCATAGGTGAAATTATTCTAGGAAGGAGTCAGAAGTGAGATAGTTTAATATAAGATGCAATGAAGGAAGCAGCTTACATTCCTTTAATTCCCAGAGCCAGTGTGTTCCCTCCCCTGCCCACTTGGGCCCCGTATCAGGCGAGTATGGAAGGCTGGATAGCCCATGACGGGTAAGATCCCACCTCGAAACCCTGGGACAACCTAAGGCAGGCACAGTCACGAATACTCGGCTTCGGTAAGAAGACAGGACCTGACGGGTAAGGCCGCTGGGCTAAGGTGGAGGTGGAAAGTGGCAAGTGGAGCCCTACCTTCTGGCTGAGGACAAGGAATGCTGCTATTTAAGGTAGGAAATCAGAATTTGGGTTAGTAAATTTGGGGAGGAAAAATTGACTGTTTAAAGGCAAAATTATGAAGGAGTCTGACACACTGCAAAAGCACCATATGCAAATTCACACACACAAACAGGAAATGCATTAAACTTATAAAGACAAGACAAGCTCATGGAGTTTAATGCAGAGATAGAGATTAAACCTGGCTAAGAACACAAACATATGCAATGAAGAACAGCTTGCTATTTTGTATGAATGATACAATGGTGTGAATGTTTAATAAAATACATTTGAGTTTGTAATTGAGGAATAGAAGAAGCCATATGACGAAGGAACTTCCTGAGTGTGTGTGTGACTGTGACTTTCAGGAAGAGGAAGCATAGCAGAGACGAGAAGTGCAGATTGGGGTGGGGAATTTATAGTTTAGTGATTATATGATGTCGTAAGGGGTCTTATGCTGAATTTAAGAGCATAAGGGGGTGATTTTTGTGTGCAAATTGAGTGGTTTTAATGAGACTTTTGGTGTATTGAGGAGGTGAAATTATGTGGTGGCAAGATTTGTGTGTTTAAGGTTGTTGTGGTGATGGGTTGATTCTGTCAGGTAGGTTGTTGTTGGTATTTTTGTTTTTAATAGAGGGAGTTTTAGGAAACATGGACATGTCTGGGAGGGGCCCATTATTTTGTAACAGTGCACTTAAAGAAAACCGGTCAGGTGACTTTGTTTTGTTTTTATGAGCTAACAATCAGCTCTATTTTTCATTTCTGTTTTAAGCAGGCCTGCAACAGTGAATAACGGCGCTGAAAATTCTCGGGAAGAGCAAATATAAGGGGGCTTTCCAGATTACAATTGGCTGAGGAGAAAGCTACCTGTGGGGACTGATCAAGGTCGTAAGTCCCTGTAAAAAGGATTTTATGCGAGTCAATCCAGTCCAAAAGCATAAAGAAATATTTTCCTATGGAAAATAAAAAATGACGGAGCTCATTTTGCTGAGGGTGGAGTATCTGATCGTGCGGGAAGCTCCACTATCAGCAAATACATGGTGTGACTGCATGTGAGTGAATGTGAGACTGTATGTGAGTGAGGATGAATTAATGTGGACAAACAATTTGTTTTTACCAGAAGAAAATTTCTGTTTTGTTTTATTAGGTGGGGTTAGGTTATGGGATTATAGTATATTGTTGGGAGAATGCCAAATGCTAAAGGGGAAATATTTTTTGATGTAACTCAATTACCATTAATTGTAGAAACACATGACTGATAACTGTTCTGTTTTAAGTTTATTTTATGACATACATTGGATCATGAGTGGGGAAACTGAGCATTTTTAAGTTTTGTATAGTATCTTGACACATGAAATGTATCAAGATAAAGGGGGGTTTAGGGTTTAATAATTTAATTGTTTAATAATTTAGGATCATTTTAGGAACTTTTGGGTTTTTGATCATTTGGATATGGTAAAACTGAAACTGTTATTTTTAAGTTAAGGTTAAAGGATTAAAAGTGAACTTGTCACGGTTTGCGAGGCAAGCCGTGTGGAGTTGTAGAAAAGGACCCAAAAGGCGGCAGCTCTGGTGCAGGTGAATATTTATTTACAACGGTGGGCACAAAACAGCACTGGTGGAAAAACAAGAAACCGGAAAACTGGGTAAGCTAATAACACAAACCAGAAACGAGGATGCAGGGAGGTCCGGGGAAATACACACAGAGAACACAGGGAGATTACACACAGGTGGAGAACACAGGTGACACTGATAAACGAGACAGGGCAGGAGTGAACACAAAATTACGCATACGGACGAGAGACTGTCAAAGTAAAACAGGAAGTACACAGAGGTTCAGACAGGAGGAGAGAAAGCACGAGGAGAACACAGACATAACAGGCTGGGGGAAACATGGAATAAACACAAAGAGAGACGAGAGCTCATAAATAGACAGAGGGGCACAAGGGGGTAAGAGTCACAAAGGGAAAAAACACTTAGGGAACACCACAACAGGACACCTCAGAAAACCTGGCCTAAATAAGGAGCGAAAATACAAGGAACCAAGAATACTGGGCCAACATGGCCCAGGACCATGACAGAACTGAATCCTGTTTAGAAGATACAATGCCGGTTTTTCAAAGCTGTGAATAAATCTTAGAGGGAAAATTAGTGAGGGTTGAAGGAGTAGAACAGGTTTGATTTTTTGATCTTTAGAAGAAGTGGTTATAATGTAGGCTTACACATACAGATATTACATAGGAGGTATTTTTAGGATAAAGGGGGAGCTTATAAATAGAAATGATTTTTATACATATTGCATTTTGTGCTTTTAAAGGAGTTGTGGCTCAAATTTGTCTCTGGAGGGTCACGAGCCTTTGGCTAGCGCTATGATTAGCCAATCTACTGTGAGGATAATATGAGTTCATGAAGGATTGCACACGCTTACAGACACAGAGTTAAGAAACACACATGACAGTATTGATTCCAGGCAAAAGGCCTTAAATTCATTTAGCTTTTAACTGAACTTAAAGAAGGACCAAAGAGGAAGGAAAGCATATATTTTGGTTAAGTCTGATAAATTAGAATTAGAAGGTATTGTTACATTAAAGGAGCAAAATGAAATAAAAAAGGCTATACCAAAAACAGGTGATAACATAGGAAATGTGAGGTTTTAAAATGAAGTTAGTGTTAACACATAGGAGTTGTTTCAAGGCAGCATTTAGCTATGATGAAATGTATACAGGAGTAATTGCTTATATGCTTAAACTTAATTGATTAAAGTGGTTGTTTTCTTTTGGAGTAGAGGAACTTGCAGCAGCGACAATTTGTGCACAGGATGTTGATGATCAGATAAGGGAAAATAGAGCGAGCAACCGGACGTAAAAGCAGGGCTTAAAGAGTTTTAAAGTGATGAGTAACGTTGAAGAGTATACATAAATACAAGTCAATAAGTTAAGAAGATAATTAGGATCAGGCTTTTGATTAAAGAGTCCCAAATAGGATAAGTTAGGGAGATGCAGGAAAAGGTGTTTTGTTTCCTTTGCAGAAGATCGATCTCGGCGACCACAGGAGGGGCGAGGATCCTGGAGATCTCGAGGCCTGCAGAGAGGGACCGAGAAAACCTAAGCTTACACATGGAGTGTTCTCGAAGGGGAGCTGGTGTTTATTACCGGACCAATTAGATGACATGAGGTTGTCTGATTTGCTGAGTGAGGACACAATGTATTGTGACCTCTGGTGTTCCAGAGGTCATGAGAGGGAGTGTCGAGAAGGGAAATTATTTTACTGCTATTGTTAAATAATTGTCATTATTACCATTGCATTAATAATATAATCTGGAGTTTATATTGCATTCAGGGGTTGAACAGTGTGTGTCTTTCAGAAAGGCTAAAAGTCACAGGCTGACAGGAAACAGGCTTGCAGAGAGTTTGCAGAACTCTCTGCTTATGCACACAGTTATTATGTTTAGTAGAGGTTCTTGATTAAAACATTTATTTAGTAAAAGTCATATCCATAGTTTCAGTTCGATTATTACACATACGAGAGTGGTTTCTGTCTCTCTGTCTGGTTAGAGGTCAGGAGCTAGTCGCGAGGTGAAACAGGGTGCAATTGTGGTTAGCACACAGACGCAGACACACACACACTTTTAGTTAGATTCATTTATGGGGGAAAGTTTAATCATGTTTTGCTGGGGTTGCAATAAGAGCAGTTTGTCGCAGAACTGCTGCGAGCATCCGGCAGTGACAGGATGCACCTGTTATGAAGATGGAAGACGATGTTCTTTTAAACTGTGTTAAAAGGTCATTGTGGTTTTGATTTGATCTATGTATAAAATGTATCTGTGACGTATGAAGGGGCGTCAGTAAACAAACCCTGATGCTATAAAATATCTGTTCGTGCTTTGATTAAGTCGAGGACTACTGGCTGTCTGCGTACAGAGTGTCTTCCCACGCGTGTATTCATTAAAATCATCGTTTGACTTCACCCGGCCGGATTGGTGTGGTTATTCTTCGATCACCTCTTGTACCCTTCCTCAATATTGAATCTTAACAGTATCTACACCAGGGTTTTAATAGTTTTGCAATTTTCATTAGTTTTTATTTTTATTTAGTTTTGACTTCAGATTTTCAATTTTATATTAGTTTTAATTAGTTTTTACCAATTGTTTGCTAGTTTAGTTTAGTTTTTATTTTTTTGAAAATCATTAGTTTCAGTTTAGTTTTGATTAGTTTCAGTTATAGTTTTAGTTGTGTTTGCAATAATTAAGTGTAACAAAATCCCAGTTTCATCACATCAGTCATTCTCTTCTGCTTATCCTTGGGTATGTTGCTATTCCAGCTACCATACCCTGCACCCTGCACAGGTCGCCTGTCTGTCGCAGAGACAGACAACTCACATTCCCACCTATGGGTTCTTTAAATAAATAAATAAAGGCAGATGAACAACCATTGATACCAGGCAACTATAAAATGTATATCTTGGCCCCAATGAGACTATTAACTCTTGCAGCACCGGGTGTTAAGGCAATTGACTCACACAGTTATGTAGATATCCCAGTCCTGTTGTCTCGGGATGCATCACGCTGCCTTGCCTGGTGTTAGCTTCTGTTTCTGGGGATGAGGGTTGAGTGTGCTCCCTTCTCAAGTTAAGCTAGGTTAGCCTTCTTGTGCGAGCTTTTCAAGCGCACTTTAAGGTTTGTGGGATTTTTTTCCCTTTAGAAATGTCCCTCATAATTTGTCTCTTTCCACTACACTTGCTTTATCCAAAACACAGTCATATTCAAAGTAATCCCAAATTGGACTCTGGCGCTTTCTCCCGACTTTTCCTGACATGATTCTGCGCGTGGACGGAGCAGCGACACAGACGACTCGACTAACGTGCTTGCCACCTGCTGGCATAATTAGACAGCAAGAAAAAAAAATCTGGAAACGAAACTTCTTTTTCACCCTTGACTATTGTATGACACGCACACATCAACGAAAACTAAACACATTTTTGCTATAAATTCAGTTGCCAATTCACTTGCTGTGCGGCAACAGTGCTAACCACCGTGCCACCGTGCTGCCCTAGTTTTCCTTTTTTTGTTTTTATTTTTATTTCCGTTAACGAAAATGTTTTTTCACTTCTAGTTTTCGTTATTTCGTTAGTTTTCGTTAACGATAATACACACACTAACTACACAAGACAACACATTAACTACACACTCCAAACACGCTAAATGTCACAAATTTCTCACATCTCAAAACTTGCTCTCTCTCTTTTCTGCTGTCTTTCTCTCTCTCTCTCTCTCTCTCTCTCTCTCCGTCACTCCTAAAACTTCTGACTCTTCCTAAACAACCAAATGTCATGTTGCCATATCATTTTTGATTAGTCGACACGGTGCATTTTTACACAAACACCACAGGCCTGTTTTTTGTTTTGTTTTATCATTTTTTGATCATAAGCAGAGAGTGCTTGCTAGTGCTATCCTTAGACAGTAAACGTGATGAAACTATTAACGAAAAAACACCACGTATATATTGTTTATCATGACTCTGGTTTTACGTGGCCTATCAAGACAATTTGAAAACTGGTATATATCACCTTGTTGCTTTGTCACCTTGAAGTGGTTATGTGATTGGCTTACCGCGACTACTTTATTCTTCCCCAGTCAAACAGCAGCACTCATGCGATTGTTTTGCCCCCTTAGCTCCAGGTGTTGTGCCTAGTGATGTGTCGGTCACGAACAAAATGGCTCTTAAGGTGTGTTCACACTGAACGCGATGGACGCGAACAAAACGCCCCAAATTTGACGTGTGCACATTCGCGTCTCAACGAGTGTCCAAGAAAAATCCATAGCGCATTTTGACGCGCGTGAACTGGAAATGTGGGAGGAATGTGGGAGGAAGTTGTGCCAGACCGGTGTCTTTGCAAGATGGCAGCTGTCGAGCTAGCGCTTGTGTCATGGTCCTGGGCCGTGTTGGCCCAGTATTCTTAGTTCTCTTGTATTTTTGTATTCAGTTCCCTGTTTAGGTTCTGTTTCCCGAGTTGCCCTGTTATGTTGTTCCCTGTGTGCTTTCCCTTTGTGACTCTCACCCCCTGTGTGCCCCTCTATGTATTCATGAGCCCTTGTCCCCTTTCGTGTTTTATTCCATGTTTTCCCCAGCCTGTTATGTCTGTGTTCTCCCCGTGCTCTCTCCTCCTGTCTGAACCTCTGTGTACTTCCTGTTTGACTCTGCCCGTCTCCCGTCAGTGTTATGTTCACCCCGCCCTGTCTCGTTAGGGTTATCTGTGTCAGCTGTGTTCCCCGTGTGTTCCCACTTTCCTCGTTAACCCTCTGTGTATTTCTGTCTGCGTCTCCCTCTGTTCGGTGTCGCGTTCTCCCTCATGCTGTGTGTGGTTCTCCCCGTGTCTTCTGGTATATGTTACAATTAGCTTTTCCCAGTGTAGTTTAGTTTTGTATTGCTTTGGTATCACTGCTTTCGTTTGTCACCTGTCAGCAATAAAGCTGCATTTTGAGTTTATCCCCTGAGTCCATGAGTTTGCATTTTGGGTCCTCATCCTGCCTGCCACACAGCAACCATGACAGCTTGAAGAGAGAGTCTCCCTTCTCTATGTACTGTGGAGAGCAGAGCAGCGGCGTAAAAGACGTCCTCGCTGTACCTGGGTCCATCAGGTCCTCCATAGGCGTGAGCAGTTTGGTGAGTTTCACCACTTGCTCCAGGAGCTGCGCCTGGATGACGGCGGATTCCAGCGCTATCACCGATGTTCACTTGGCCAGTTTGAGGACCTGCTTTCCCGCGTTGGTCCCAGAATCGCCCGCCTAGACACCAATTACAAGCGCTCAATCCCACCTGCAGAGCGCCTGTCCATCTGCCTGAGGTTAGTAAAAGT
Source organism: Astatotilapia calliptera (assembly GCF_964374335.1). Lineage (NCBI taxonomy): Eukaryota > Metazoa > Chordata > Actinopteri > Cichliformes > Cichlidae > Astatotilapia > Astatotilapia calliptera. The sequence goes on along the minus strand of NC_137431.1, from coordinate 6,499,635 downwards.
GTTTAATATGGTAGTCCTTTATTGATACCTGTGCTAATATATGCTAAACTATCGTTTATACACTGCTAACATGGATGTGCTATGCTAACAGTGAATGCTCTTGGTGTTTACTGATAGCAAACTGTGGTACGGAGACTACTGTTTATAATATTTCTAGTGATACTCAGAAGGTCTCATCAAGTCCCGATTTAATTCAATTTATGCTGTTATCTAGGGATGGGTATCGTTTAGGTTTTATCCGATGTGCCAAATCGGTACTTTTGAAACGGTGCCGGTGCTCAAACGGTGCTCAAACTGGTGCTTAAAGAATGGAGAACACAAAATTGGTCCAAAAACCTCATGTTCAGCTGTTTTTTGTAAAAAGATAACAATGTTAGCCTTTTCTGCAGCTATGGGGCATATATGGTATCACTCTTGGCTGGAAGCAGTGCTTAAACAATGGAAAAAACACAAACTTTGTCCAAAACCTCTCATGTTTAACTGTTTTCCACTTTTTCTTTGGTCATTTTAGCCTTTTTGGCCAGGGTGAAGGGAGTATCTGCCATCAAACAAGAGGACAGCCACATGTAGCTATGATGTTTGCTAGTTCACCTTACATGCATTAATGTAATAACGTGGTTAGCCTACTCAACGTAAATTACACTCGAACAACATGAAGCTACTCACGCAGAGAAGAACGGCTGCTGCTGCCATCATCATCCTCATCATTTCTGCTACACTGGCAGGGCTAGGGGCCAGGACTCTCCTCTTCGTGTTTTTGGGGGATGTTGCATAACAGGCAACCCACCCGCAGTAGATGCGCTCGGTGTGAGGTCTCGCAGCAAGCTATCAAATACGGCGCATTTCTGGGATTTAAAAAAAAACGCTATGCGTCGCCAGGTGTTTCATCGGATTCGAGGTGTTACCTCCTTTGACAGTATCACAGTATCAGCTTAAAGCACTTGTTGCAGGCTGCTGAGTTTGCATATTTTGCTGTGAAGTACAGCCAGACTTTTGACCGCTTCGCCTTGGACATTTTTAATCTGTAGCTCTGCTCTAAAAGAACGTACGTACCTGGGCCCGCCTACTATCCTCGGAAACGTAAAACGATTGGCTAGAAGTGTATCACAGCTCAAGAAAAAAAAAGCACCGAAATAAAGCACCGAAATGTGCGCTGCTTTTCGGTTTGGTTACTACCGTTTATGTCAGAACCGGTGCCATCATGGCACCGGACACCGGTACCCATCCCTACTGTTATCAGTGTTTGCAATGATAGCATGGCTGTGGTGTCACATCAATGTATGCGCTCGGTGCTTGCTGATATCAAACTGTAGCATTAGGACCACTGAGTTAACCTTTGTAGTGATACTCACTCCTTTTTATTTAGACCTGGTTTAATTCTGGTATAGTTGAATATTTGTATATAATCCCTGCAGCTGTCAGACTCTATAGCAGGGGTCACCAGCCTTTATTAAAACAGAGTTAGATAAAACTGAACATCTTTAGTTACATGGTTCTATCTTGATAAGCTATGTCTTATCACAGATTAATTTTTCAAAAAGATTAATGATTTAAGCAAGGAAAGGGCTACATGTCAACATACAACTCTTTATTTCTATTAATGTCTTACTTCATTCCTACCTGATTGACATGTTTAGGAATTGTGAGTGATTGGCACACTGTAGTTGTAAAAGTTGCTACCAATCAAATTATGATATGTTAAAGTTAAAACAAAACACAACTGTTTTAGATATTGTCCAGGTTCCTTGTCACCGGGGACTCCTTCAGGACCATCGCGTTCAGTTTCAGAGTCAGTGTGTCCATGGTGAGCCAGATCACCCCCCAAGTAACGACGGCCATCTGGGACTGTCTAGTGGAGACTTCATGGCTGTGCCTTCACCTGGAGACTGGCGGTCCATCACAGAGGGACTCCAGGAGCGCTGGAACTTCCCTCTGTGCTGTGCAGCTCTGGATGGGAAGCACGTCCAGACAAAGGCACCCCATATATCATATTTCTCTTTTGTGGTGCCCAAATTTATGCACCTGCTTAATTTTGCTTAAACAATTATTGCACACTTTTTGTAAATCCAGTAAACTTCTTTTCACTTCTCAAATATCACTGTGTGTCTCCTGTATGATATTTAACTGACATTTTTTTTTATTGTAACAACCAATGATTTATACAGGAAAATAATGGCTATTAACAATGTTGCCCAAACTTTTGCATCCCACTGTATTAGTATATTTTGTCATTAGTATAATATGAAATAAATTCTACATGTGTCAAGTCGTGTGCCAACATTTGCTGTGTAGTAGAACTGAGACATTAGTCATTATAAAAATTTATTTGAAATAATATTAAAATTCTCAAACAGAAAAACATTAAACATAAATATATAAAATATAAGAATTTACAGAGACAGGAATAAAAAGGACCAGCTGCTCTCCAGAGCAGGAACAAGGCTGAGGAGGAAATGCTCCATTGGAGACTGGTGTGAACGCTTCAGGGACACCAGGATGGCCAGCTCCAGCGCCGATGGACCGTCCTGGGACCCGTCCCTCATCTGCCTCGGAGCCGTCCTCCCCTGTGGGCCTGTAAAACAGCACAAAACACAAAGAAATTAGAAGGCTGCTACTAGATTTTAATTTCAACATGGAAAAAAAAAACAAAAACAGGATATAATCAGATTGGTTGTAGATTTTTAGTAAAGGTGATCACAAGGCAATCCCACCGACTAAAAAGGTATCAGTGCTTGCTGTACATACCTGTGGGTGCAGGA